>NC_072432.2:21074765-21382968 GCF_028878055.3 Symphalangus syndactylus | reverse complement strand
TGTTCTGAGGAAAGAAAAAAATTCCATAGATAAGGTTTTTTTTTTAAGTTGATGAAAATCATTAATGCTTCCTCTCATCCAAAAATGGCTCTTAAGTGTTAGATCATGGTTCCTGGTCTATTACGTTTAATTGGACAGCAAGGTGTTCTTGCTGGGTTTCCTCTTTCTAACAGGATACAAAAGAGGCGTCATGCCAAGTAGAATAAGCCAGTTAGCTGAGAGCCCAGCTGGAGGTTTGGACTATCCGGTCTGGCTGTCAGGGATTAAAAGTCCTGTCTTTGGGCCAAGCAAGCACTCAACCCTTGAAAAGACCACAGTGTTTTGATGGAGACCCAACGATCAATGTTAAAGAAGCCTTCCAACAGCCATATATACTGGCTGAAGCATGAAGTGTCAACATCACAGGATTTGCTGGGGACTTAGGAGTAGTTTGAAAAAAAAAAAAACCCACCATAATTTGTGTTCACTCATATTTGCCTCTCTTCTTTTAATCTCAACCATCAAGATTCATGATGAATCTAGGGACAAAGCAAAGTTTAGAATATTCAGAAAGCAGGCTGAAATAAAGGGGTTAAAATTTGACTCTTCCAAGACACACAAACTCCATCGGATAATCAAGCATTTTTTTTTTTCTTTTTAAACAAACAAAACAACTCCATCTTCCTCTGAGGAAACAGTGTGTATGGGAAAAAAAGGAATCAAGTTACTAATAAGCTGTATTTCATTGAATCTAAAACCTAATTGATTGCAACACATATTCCAACTTAAAATATATTAAGTCATGAAAAAAAGTGTCTTAGAACCAAAGAAGCACAGTATTCTGCAATGATAAGATTAGAAGTTGATGAAATTCAGTATCAGATTGCCTTGATGTTCTCTGTAGGGAAACTGTGTTGTCAGTTGAGAACGGGTTGACCTTAGGATATAATGAGGGTTGAAGACAGCAAGAAGCGCTCAGAAAAGTCACTGATAAATGTGATAAAAAATAAGAGAAAACTTGTTTTCACTGCAAGCTGCTCTTTCTTCTGATTTCGAGGTATTGGCCTCTACTCAAGTATGCAAGCTGGAAATCCAGGGTTGTCTCTGTTCTCCCTCTTCTCTCTTCCTCACACCTTACTAATCATTATTAATTTCATTTCCTATGTATTTATCAAGTCGTCTATTTTGTTCCCCCCATTGTGATTTCTTTTTATTAGGGGCTGATCAGTTTTGGCTTTAAGTATTGGTGTAACGTCTTGGGGTAGCCAATCTGCAAGCTCGCCCCCAGCAGTCCCTGCCTCCTGGTATTCACCCTGGTGTGAGAACTTCCTACTCCCATATCTTATCAGGTTGGTTGAGGTGACCAACGGAACATGGCAGAAGTGATAGTATGTCACTTCCAAGGCCAGGTCATGGAAGACATCATAACTTCCATCTTGCACTTTCTCTGTCTCTCTCTGTCTCTGAAATCAGTTGTCATGTCTTGAGGATATGCTGGCAGCCCTGTGCAGAGGCTCATGTCGTAAGGAACTGAGGCCACAGTGAAGATCCAGTGAGGAACTAAGGCCTCTTGTCAATAGCCACACACATACAATGGGAAGTGGATCCTTTATTCCCAGTCAAGCCTTTGCATGATGTGGCCCTGCCAGCATCTTGATTACGGTCTCATGAGAGAACTCGAACAAGGCCATGCAACTAAGCTGCTCCTGAATTCCTGGGCCACAGAAACGATGAGATAATAACCCTTTCCTGTTTTATGTCACTAAGTTTAGGGATAATTTGTTACACAGTGATATAGTTTGGCTGTGTCCCCACCCAAATCTCATCTTGCATTGTAACTCCCATAATTCCCATGTGTTGTGGGAGGGACCCATTGGGAGATGATTGAATCTTTGGGAGTGGTTTCCCTCATACTGTTCTCATGGTAGTGAATAAGTCTCATGAAATCTGATGGTTTTATAAGGTTTCCCTTTTCAATTGGTTCTCATTCTCTCTTGCCACCACCATGTAAGAAGTACCTTTTGCCTTCCAACATGATTGTGAGGCCTCCCCAGCCATGTGGAACTGTGAGTCTGTTAAACCTCTTTTTCTTCCCAGTCTCAGGTATGTATTTATCAGCAGTGTGAAAATGGACTAATACATACAAGAGAAAACATAATATACTTCTTGAAATATCTTTCCATTGTACAGTCCTACAGCCCTGATTCTTCCCTATTATGAATCATATTTGTGATCTTGTTCAATGACCATTTTTCCTTTTAAGTTATCAACTGTAGGAGGTCAGAGGCTATGTGACCTTAAAAGTTACTTTACCCTTCAGTTTTTTATCGATAAAACAAAAATTGCCATGAAGTTTAAATGCATATTAATAAAGCACATGAAATGATGCTAAAGACTAAAAAATACTCATTGATTGCTAAAAGTTATTATTCTTTTCTCATTGTTATTGTCATTTTCAGAGGAACTCAATAAACTTTTGTTGTAAGATTTGGATGACTACCTTAGCTAGCTTTGTCTTTCCCTCTCAACTGCCTTTTCACACCACTAGAACAATTCGTTATCTTAGGTGAAAATTTCATCATTCATTCTTTTAAAACCAAGTAGTTGTAAAAGAATTCAAAACTCATACCTATGGTATTTCTCACCATCCTACCTCTTTTGGCATTATTTATTGTTATTACAATTATATATATATTTTATATATATATATATATTTTTTTCTTTCTTGTCTCTGTCCTAGAACTATTTAAAGGGAAAACAAACAGTAAGCTGATTGATGCCAAAAAAGAGAAGGGAAAATACACAGAATCAGTCCTTGATAATTCAAAGAAGAACAGGTTGTCACTTATTTTAAGCTAAAATGATATTTTTTAATCCATTATAATTATTTTAATAATTATTACTTTAATTTCAATATTTAATAATTATTAAAATAATTATTTTATTATTAAAGAGAAGCTATTATGTTTTCCTCTTCCAATAGAGGCCAGTTTGTGATTTTGTTTCATGGTTCTATTGATTTGATTGTCTTTGTTTAGTTAATTTCTAGGAGTTTGTTACATAACATGGGGTCTAGGCATTTATTAGTTACGTGAAGTGCAACTAACATATTCACCTGTAATCAAAGTATTTACTAGTTTTCCCCCAGTTTTTTACTTTTATTTCTTTATAATATCTTCTGATTGATAATTAGAAATTTTATCAAAGTAAAACTTATTGTTTTCCTTTTTTCTTTGTGTTTTGGGATCTTATTTAAGAATCATTCCCTACTCTCAAGATAATACAAACATTTTTGTATATTGTCTTTTGAAATTTAAAGTTTCATGTTTAACACTTAAGTCTTTGAACCATCCAGAGTTGATTTCTATGTATGGTATGGGGTAGAATCCACTTCATTTATTACTGTGTACATATAAAAATTGACAGAGTACAATTTATTAAATTGTCTATCCTTTCTCCACTGACCTACAATGCCCGTTCTATCAGATAGCCGACTTTGACATAGAGATAAAGCCGGTTTCTAGGCTGTCGTGTTCCACTGGTTTATTTGCTACTTCCTGCCCCGATGCTAATTAATATACATTACTATAATTACTATAGTTACATAATTATAATAGCATTATAATAAGACTTGTTAGGTTGTATGGCAGATTTAAATCCCTAGTTCTTTGTCAAACATGCATTTGCTTTTCTAAACACATTGTAGAATTAGCCTTAAAGTTCCACAAAGAAAAGCAACCATTTTAATCAGACTTTAACTAGAAATCTATCTACTCAGACTTCAATTTAAAGAAAATTGCCATGTTTACACTACTAAGTATTTCAAACCATGAAAGGGTCATATCTCTCCTCTTATTTATTTAGAAGTAACCAAAAATGTCTTGCAGGTCATTAGCTTTATATCAGGTATTTATTTTTGATGGTGATGTTACTGTTATAAATGGCATTTTCTTTCTAGATCGTGCTTTCTAATTGCTTGTTGCTGGAGTATAGTAGTACAATGAACTTTGTGTTATATTGATAATGCTAAACTATCTTATTTATTCTAATAATCAATTATTATAGATTTTGATGTAAAAAATTATATCACCGCTGGGCACAGTGGCTCACGCCTGTAATCCCAGCACTTTGGGAGGCTGAGGTGGGCATATCACAAAGTCAGGAGTTTGAGACCAGCCTGTCCAACATGGTGAAATCCCATCTCTACTAAAAATACAAAAATTAGCTGGATGTGGTGGCAGGTGCCTGTAATCCCCACTACTTGGGAGGCTGAGGCAGGAGAATCGCTTGAATCTGGGAGGCGGAGGTTGCAGTGAGCCGAGATCACACCATTGACCTCCAGCCTGGGCAACAAGAGTGAAACTCCATCTCAAAATAAAAAAATTGTATCACCCACCAATAATGGCAATCATTTTCAATCCTTATTATTTTAATTTATTTTTCCTGTGTTAGATCACTGAATAATACTTCCTGGAAAAAGTAGCCTATAAGTGGTGATAGTAGGCATCTTTGTCTATTTTTCAGTTTTAAGAAAATGTTTTTAAAATTTCACCTTTTAGTGTGATGGTAACCTGGTCTTTATACAAGGTTGGGAATATTTTCTTCTATTCCTAGTTTGCTAAGATACTTATATAAGATTTGAATTTTATAAAGTAATGTTTCTTGTGAGATAATCATGTAAATTAATTAACTTATTAGTACTGAAACAACTTTAGATCCTTACACTAAAGATTTTTACACATTGGAGATGTATTTAAAACTTTAGATTTTTACCCATTGGAGAATTTAAATTGATGTAATTTTCTTTGGAATTTTTACATCTATTTTTATAAATGAAAAGGACCAGTGCTTTTTGTTCTGATGCTGTCCATTTTTTTTATATGGGCATCATGATTATTCTATATTAATTTAATTTACCAGATATTTTTGAGCGTCTTTGATATGTTAAGCATTGTTCTGGCGCTTTGGTGAAATCAACAAACAAAACGGTCAGAATTTTCACGCTTGTTGAGCTTACCTTTTAACATAGCACAACAGAAAATAAACGTAATAAATGAACCGTGTAGTATATTAAAAGGGGATATATCCTATGGAAAGAAGAAGCACAGGGAAAAAAAAAGGATCAGGGATGTAACTGAAGGGCATGTTGCAATTTCAAATAGAGAGGTTGTGGTAGTTGTCATTGAAAAGGTGACTTTTATGGAAAACCTTGAAGAAGGTGAGAAAGCGAGCCGTATAGGTATCTGGGACAAGAGTGTTTCAGAAAGAAAAGTTACTGCAAACATCATAAGGTGGGATTCTCCATAATGTGTTCCAGAAACATCGGGGTTGATGGTGACTAGAAGGGGTAAGTGAGGGTAAGCTCTGAGGTGAGAGAGGTGTTATAGTCAAATCCCATAGGACCTCGTGGGCTACTGTCAGAACTTGACTTGACTCTGAGTGAAAACAGGAATGACTGCCAGATGCGAGCAGAAAAATGCCACGATCTAACTTACATTTTAAGAGGATCACTCCAGCAACTTACCGTGCTGAGACTAGACTACAGGGAGGCCCAGGTAGGAACGAAAACCTAGTAGGATACTATTCCAAGAATCCAAGCAAGTGGCCAGGGGCGGTAGCTGTGGGAGTGGGGAGAATTGTTCCGATAATAGATATTTTTAAGGGTACATCCAAGAGGATCTTCTGGAAGATTAGATATAGATGTGAGAAGACAGGAATGAAGGATGATCTAAGGTTTTGATCTGAGCAACCAAGGTGGGGAAAAGTGAGGTGTTGCTGGTTTGCTGGGGAGTGAGGAGAAGTGAGAAATGTAGTTATGAAATTGAGGTATGAAACACCCCGGGATATCAAGTGAAGATGTCTAGTTGCAGGTGGATATGTGAGTCTGGAGTTTAGACCAGAGGGACACATAAGTTGATGAGTGAATCTGCACCAAGGAGTGAGTTTAGGGAAAAAGAACTAAGTGCCCAGATTCTGCAACATTAAGTGCCCAGAGAGGAGAGGGTGAGCCAATAAAAGACACCGAGGAGTGACAAAATTTTGCTTGATTTTTTTGGGAGGACCATACATGTAATATGATTTCAGAACCCAAACCCCTCTGAATACCAGCTCACAGTAAGGAATTCCTAAGAAATTCTTTGTTAAAAGAATCAATTTATTTGTTTTTTTGGGATGGAGTCTTGGTCTGTCGCCCAGGCTGCAGTGCAGTGGTGCAACCTCAGCTTTCTGCAACCTCCGCCTCCCAGGTTCAAGCAGTTCTCCTGCCTCAGCCTCCCCAGTAGCTGGGATTACAGGCACCCACTACCTTGCCTGGCTAATTTTTGTATTTTTAGTAGAGACGGGGTTTCACTGCGTTGGCCAGTGTGGTCTCAAATTCCTGACCTGAAGTGATCTGCCTGCCTTGGCCTCCCAAAGTGCTGGTATTACAGGCATGAGCCACCGCACCAGGCCTAAGAATTTCTAAGAAATTCTTTTTGTTGTCCTTCTTCACCTACAACCTTGCCCTCAAAGAATGTGGGGCATCTCAGGAGCCCAGTCTCCAATCCAATCTCTCACCATTCAGAGGTTTCTCATTTGAGTTTTCTCCACTGCTTTTATAGTCGCTTAAAATGCAAGCTCTCAGCCAGTGGGAATACAGACACTTACCCAGGGATGAACGTCACGCTCAGAATTTGTGTATTCCTTTCATTATTGGCCTATAAAGAATTGATTTACTTTTCATCAGCTGAACTCTACATTTAAAACATTATATTTTCAGAGACTGGGAAGGGCGAGGGGTAGTTGGGGGGAGCATGAAGGAAAGTGGGTTGAAGGATACAAACATACAGTAAGATGGAATAAATTCGATGTTTGACAGCAGAGCAAGATGACTATACTCATCAAAAATATTTTGTACTCAGGCGATGGACACCCTAAATTTCCTGACTTCATCAATATGCATTATATTATGTAGCAAAATGTCTCACATACCCCATAAATGTGTACAAATAAAAAATTACATGTTAGCTTTAATTTAGTTATAATGTAGAAATTCCCATAAATGTCTAAACTGCTACATTGCAGTGGAGAGATTTGCTGTTAGAGTTGCTGTAGAATGTGAAAAATTAAAAGGAGTCAGAGATAACTATCAGATTTTTGGATTTTTGTTTGTTTGAGACAGAGTCTCACTCTGTCACCTGAGCCAGAGGGCAGTGGCACATTGTTGGCTCACTGTAACCTCCGCCTCCCAAGTTCAAGAAATTCTCCTGCCTCATCCTCCTGAGTTGCTGGAATTACAGGGGGGCACCACCATGCTCGACTAATTTTTGTATTTTTGGTAGAGATGGGGTTTAGCCATGTTGGCCAGGCTGGTCTCGAACTCCTGGCCTCAAGTGATGCGACTGCCTTGGCCACCCAAAGTTCTGGGATTACAGTTGGGGGTCATCCCACCAGCAACTATCAGGTTTTTGGACTGACAAATTAATAGAGTAGCCGTTTACTGACATGGTGAAGATTAACAGATGAATAATTCTATTTGTAGGGAGTGAATGCAAAATCAAGAGTTGAGGCCGTATAAGGTAAAACATCTAGTATTTGATGAAAATTTCAGAACTTACAAATACAAGCATATGCAACCCAAATTAGAGTTGTCTAGTTCAAAATAATCATCTTGGGAATTCTTTCATTTATTCCGATGATGGTAGCGTTTCAAAATAGCTTTGGGACTCCTTTTTTAGAGACTGCTATCAAAACCTGTAGAATATTTTTTCTTAGTATCCTCTGGAGCAGTAAATCTCTGGTCCATGAGGGTGAATTTGATTTTTAGAAACAGCTGAAAAATTATTTAGTCCTGGGTCCATTGAAAATGGTGGTTGATCAAACCAGGGAATTATTGTTTAGTTCTAAAGTGAGTATGACCATAATTCAATAACTGGTTTTCTTTTGGGATGTCTACACTGGCTTGTGCATAGTTTGGCACATGTGATCAATGTGTATTTATTGATGATAGACTGTCGTATAGCATGACCAGTGACCCTGGCCAGAGTGAGTCAAAAATCACACACCATAAATCTGAATGAGTAATGATGCGGAGGCAGAGGGCATCCACGTGCTTTCTAATATATCTTGCCCCTTTGTTTATCCACTGGAGCTCAGTGTAACCCTACCGAGGGTAGTTCTTGTCAGTGGTGCCGACGTTGAATGACAAAGTCTTCACATAACCTTCAAGCAAAGCCTCAGTTCAAGCCTATCACGGGCAGTCCATGGAATCCCCTGGCAGCAATAAATGTCTCATATTCATTTTTCACTGGATAACAGTGTGGCTCTTGGTCCTGGAAGAAAATCGCACACAGTTATATCACATTTTAAATGCTCCCAATTCCCTTTCTTTCTGGCTTCTCTTTAAGAAAAAAAATCGGGTGTTCTTTTGTCATTTATTTTTTTTCATCCATTTATGTTCCTTTTGTTTCTTTTTCTGTTCAAACCTCCTAGGTAATTGTTCTGTAAATAATCTTAAGTGATCCTCATGTCCACTTTCACATGATTTTTCATGGATTTCTTCATTTAACAAACACATTTGGCTTTTGTTACACATGTTAATAATTTTGCATTTTACCATTAAAGTGTGACTTTAGCAATTAAAATATTTTTACTTCTCTATACATTTTAAGAGAAAAACTAGATTTTTATGACAATACATTTCTGATATGGAAACAGTTAAGAAATATGATATCTGACTTTCTGTACCACATAAATCATCTGTTTGTAGATAGCTGAATGATTATATTAGTCTTAATCATGTTAACTTTCTATTTTTTCCATGAGAAGTCACAGAGGTTCTGAGCTGGATTAAGAAATATAAAATCAGGCCGGATGCGGTGGCTCACACCTGTAATCCTAGCACTTTGGGAGGCCAAGATGGGTGGATCATGAGGACAGGAGATGAAGACCATCCTGGCTAACACAGTGAAACCCCGTCTCTGCTAAAAATACAAAAAATTAGCCAGGCGTGGTGGTGGGCGCCTGTAGTCCCAGCTACTTGGGAGGCTGAGGCAGGAGAATCACTTGAACCCAGAAGGTGGAAGTTGCAGTGAGCTGAGATCGCCCTACTGCACTCCAGCCTGGGTGACAGAGCAAGACTCCATCTCAAAAAAAGAAAAAAAATGGAAATATAAAATTAAATATCCCAAAGCAACCATAATTTTATTTGGAATATAATTTTTAAAAGAAACTATAGTTTAATAGCTAAAATATTTTTATATTAGGTTATGTTTAATTCTCAAAACTCTTTTAAATTATTTAAATTTAAGGATTATCACTATATAAAGTAGAAAACTGAGCAAAATTCACCTCCTAAGTTGCAGGGAGATTCTGATGCCAAGCCAACTAGACTGTCTAAATACACACTTTTCAGTAATTTGCTTTGTAATTTTAAATAGTCTCTGTAATAAGCTGTAAAAGCAAAAGGGAGCGTCTAGGTACAAATCCAGTTTAGGAGGACTCACAAGAGGGTACTGAACTCCTAAGCCTGGGTTCAGGAGGCATTTCTTCCTCTTGACCCACAGCACATCCCCTCAGCAAGGGGAAAAGGAAATAGTGGAATGTAGGCGAGGAGAGAGGAATGCCACAGTCACCCTAGTAGATGGGATTCCAGGCCTGTGCCAGCACACCCAGCTAATTTTTGTATTTTTGGTAGAGACGTGGTTTTGCCATGTTGGCCAGGCTGGTCTCGAACTCCTGACCTCAGGTGATCTGCCTGCCTTGGCCTCCCAAAGTGCTGAAATTGCAGCACGTTTTAAATATTTAAAATTAATACAATTTGTGAATGCTGGTCATGCTCAGTCTTCTTGCTCCAAGTGTGTAGAAATGCCTGACTTGGATCAAGTCTGCCTCTCCATCACCTAATGGATTTAATACAAGACATGATGGTCTAATCTAAAATCCATTTTTTTTCAAAATTTTGCATGTACAAATTAAAAAATTGAAAATGTATAGGCATTAGATGTTCTGAGAAAGACAGAAATGTTTATGCATATGAACACACACACACACACACCCACACACAAATACACTTCCTAGTGTGCCTTACACCTGGCAAAAACAAAAGTATTACAGATTTTCTTCAGTTTAACATTAAATAGTAACTCAGGAAGGAAAGAAACAAAAGATAAAAATGATTTTGAGACATTCTTCAATGATGAACTATTATACAATAATGAAAAATAATTATGAAACTGTATGAAAACATAAACATTGTATTAAATATAAGTAGAGGATAAGCGTGGTGGTTTATACCTGTAATCCCAGTGCTTTGGGAGGCCAGGGTGGGAAGATTGTTTGAAGCCAGGATTTTGAGACCAGCCTGGGCAATGAAGCAAAATCCTGTCTCTACAAAAAATTTTAAAATTAGCTAGGCACAGTTATGTGTGCCTGTAGTCCCCAGCTACTCAGGAGGCTGAAGCAGGAGGATCACTTGAGCCCCAGAATTTGAGGCTTCAGTGAGCTATGATTGTACCACAGCACTTCAGCCTGAGCAACAGGATAAGATCTCATCTCAAAAAAAAGTAAATATAAAATTTAGAAAGCCTCATAAATTTGAATGAAATTCTGTGAAATATAGACACATATGGACAAGGACTAGAAGGTGATATTAAAAAATAAAAAGTTACAGAATGATTATACATGTTTATTATTTGACCCAGCAATCCTGTATTTAGGAATCTATCCCAAAGATACACAGGTGAAAATACAAAACGGCATGTGTAGGAGGACATTCACTGTGGTCTTATTGTAATAGCAGAAGACTAGAAACAAACCTAATGTTTAAAAAAAGAGGACTTTTAAAATAAACTACAAGACATTCACAAATTAGAATACTATGTAGCTGTAAAGAGGAGGGGAGATGATTCTCTATAATATTATGAAGAGATCCCCAAAATGTATTGTTAAGTAAAAAAGCATGGTGCCATCATTCAACTCATAGTTGCCCAAATGAGATGGTCATTTGGAGTTTTAGATATAATTTATGGAAAAAGTCATTTTCAGTATTTTGGGGAATTTTTTTTAGAATCATCGTAAGTTATTTAAAATGATGTTTAAGTGGGCCTTTATCATCTGTGCTACATTCTGTGCAACACTGATGCTCCACCATGATTATCTTAAAACATTATGTGAAGTGATAAAAAAGTCGTTGAAAATATACTTTTTGATTTGCATTTCTCTGATGGCCAGTGATGATGAGCATTTTTTCATGTGTCTGTTGGCTGCATAAATGTCTTCTTTTGAGAAGTGTCTGTTCATATGCTTTGCCCACTTTTTGATGGGGTTGTTTGATTTTTTCTTGTATATTTGTTTGAGTTCTTTGTAGATTCTAGATATTAGCCCTTTGTCAGATGAGTAGATTTCAAAAATTTTCTCCCATTCTGTAGGTTGCCTGTTCACTCTGATGGTAGTTTCTTTTGCTGTGCAGAAGCTCTTTAGTTTAATTAGATCCCATTTGTCAATTTTGGCTTTTGTTGCCATTGCTTTTGGTGTTTTAGACATGAAATCCTTGCCCATGCCTATGTCCTGAATGGTATTGCCTAGGTTTTCTTCTAGGGTTTTTATGGTTTTAGGTCTAACATTTAAGTCTTTAATACATCTTGAATTAATTTTTGTATAAACCACAATGAGATATCATCTCACACCAGTTAGAATGGCGATCATGAAAAAGTCAGGAAACAACAGGTGCTGGAGAGGATGTGGAGAAATAGGAACACTTTTACACTGTTGGTGGGACTGTAAGCTAGTTCAACCATTGTGGAAGATGGTGTGGCAATTCCCCAGAGATCTAGAACTAGAAATACCATTTGACCCAGCCATCCCATTATAGGGTATATACCCAAAGGAATATAAATCATGCTGCTATAAAGACACATGCACACATGTTTATTGTGGCACTACTCACAATAGCAAAGACTTGGAACCAACCCAAATGTCCAACAATGATAGACTGGATTAAGAAAATGTGGCACATATACACCATGGAATACTATGCAGCCATAAAAAATGATGAGTTCATGTCCTTTGTAGGGACATGGTTGAAGCTGGAAACCATCATTCTCAGCAAACTATCGCAAGGACAAAAAACCAAACACCACTTTTTCTCACTCATAGGTGAGAATTGAACAATGAGAACACTTGGACACAGGAAGGGGAACATCACACATGGGGGGCCTGTTGTGGGGTGGGGGAAGTGGGGAGAGATAGCATTAGGAGATATACCTAATATAAATGACGAGTTAATGGGTGCAGCACACCAACATGGCACATGTATACATATGTAACAAACCTGCATGTTGTGCACATGTACCCTAGAACTTAAAGTATAATAAATATATATATATATATATAGAAAGTATACTTTTTAAAAAACAATGGCCTGTAATCCTAGCACTTGAGGAGGCCAAGACAGAAGGATTGCTTGAGGCCAAGAGTTTGAGACCAGCCTGGGCAACATGGCTACAAAAAATTCTAAAATTAGCCAACCATGGTGGCATGTGTCTGCAGTCCCAGCTACTCAGGAGGCTGAGATGAGAGAATCACCTAAGCCTGGGAAGTCGAGGCTGCAGTCAGCCATGATAGTGGCACTGCGCTCCAACCTGGGCAACTGAGCAACACTGCCTCTAAAAAGTAAAAATAAAATGAGCTAAAATCAAATACATTTTGAAATACTCAAAAGAGAGAATGAAAAAGGACAAAATAATAAACCAGGTTTATAATAAAGAGTATCAAACTGAACATTCCAAAAAATATCTGAAAACAATAGTAAATACAGTGAGTATTTTTGAGACAATGAAATTCTTTTGAGCAACAGAAGTAGTAGTTTTGAAGCCTATGACATTTCGGATGATTATGACTTAAAATTTCAGGGTTACAAGAGCTAGCACTTTAGGGTAAAAGATCCAACTGAGTCTCTGGACAAAATCCAATCAAACCAAGTTCTAAATAGTGTTACCATGTAATCCCCTCCTATTGACCTGACACCTAAATAATTTCCTCCCAGAACAAAACAAGCAATCTCCTTCCCACTCCCTAAAATTTTTGACTTGCCAACACATTTAATTTTCAGATATTCAGATGATATAAGCAGAAAAGAAATCATTTAGAAGAATAGCATATAGTCCACAGAATAGCTAAGAAGACTGAAGATGTAAGCTTCTGGCTATGCAGCCAGGAACACTACCAAACATATTTGGTGAGGACGTGGCTGCTGCACTCTCAATGCCCCTAGTGCTAAACACTCTATGCTTCCACTACCACCTCTCCCATCTGCTATCCCTATAAGGCTCCTATCTCAAAATAAATGACAGAGGCATAGAGGAGCCTAAGTCATGTACTTACAACTTAGCTGCAAGGGAGGCTGGAAAAGGAAAGATCCACATGTTTAACATCTATAGTGGGAGAAGGGCTCTCCCTCCTCCTGAGACTTGTAAAAGACGAATTTCAGATACTGGGTTTTAAAAAGGAATGGTAAATATTCACTCCGAAAGGATTCAGGCCAGGACTGTGACAAGGAATCCAGATACAGAGTCACTATAGCCTCTTATCAAATTGTATCATTTTATTTATTTCCTCCACTAATGTGAGCTCTTTGAGGGCATCTTCTATGTCTTAACCGCATGTGTGTTATTAGTGCTTGGTACAATCTGACATTCTCAACAAATGTTTGTTAAGTAAAGAGAGAAATGAACAAATTAGTGAATGAATAACATAACGGAGCACTTTTACTTCACAGTGGCAGTAGGCCTGGTGTGGCCTGATGATATCTAATTACTTATTCGTTAGAAGGATAGCAGGTGATTACCTATTAAAAGAAAGATTAATAGGCGTAGTGTGACCTGATGTTAAACTAATTTCTCTGTTAAGTTTCCTCGCCCTGAGCAAAGAGTGAACCTCAAAAATCCAAAGACATTTTGAAATATTTAATGGTAATAACTCTCTCTTCTGTGATGAGACAAACTCTGGGATGTGGGCCCAGAAATTTAGACATGGAAGGACAAGAATTAATAAGATAAGGGCCCCTCAAACAGGCAGCATCTGGAAAACATACAGATCTTCTTTCATTTCTGGTAGAGACTGTTTCATGCTATTCCATCTGAAATGATCCATCCCAATTTGTGTCAGAGTTGGCTCTTTGATAAAAATTAATAATTGATCAAAAAATGATTCGTTACACATTCAAACCAAGAATTCTGATCAGCATGTGACTAACTGGTTTCCCTTCTCCACCAAAGCAAAGCCAGGACACATGAGTTAAAATTTTGGGGGCCAGAGAAAGCAAACTACGTGACTTGGCAAATTCATCTCAGAAAGTTTTCTGTATGTTATGATCAGGTATTTTTGAGTATTTCATCATTCAAGATTAGAGAGACCAAAAGTCAGTATTCAAGGATGGCTTCAGGGTCATCTTAAAGGACCTTGAAAAGAGGATCTGTTTGTTACTCATAGGTTTCATAGAGAGGATACATGATTCATTAGACAAAGTAATTTGCAAATTATATTGTTAAACCTTACAATGTTAGAAATTAGTGAAGTGTTTCTAGTTTGAAGAAGTGTGTGTTTACTTTGATTTCTAGCTGTGGCCAAAATGCACATTAAAATGTGTGCTGTTTAAAGAATACAACTACCTGTATGGTCCATTCACCTTAAACTGTGAAAGTGTTTAAGCACACAAAGACAACTTTGGCAAAATATTTTTTAGTCTTTAATTTTGAAACACACCCGCTGAACTACCCATTTAATTTCTCATAGCCCTTTGCAGCTAAGAAGCAGCGCAATCCTAAAATCTCAAAAACAAAGCAGAGAACAGTTTGTACTTTTAGTTCTATTCTATACTTTGCTTAATTTTGTAGGGTAAATAATTGTTATTTGCCTCAAACTGAATTTGTATGACTTCATAATTTTCTTTCTGAATACACACACATACGCACAAAGAAGGTTGGAGAAATATGTTACATGGGATTTATCATTTGCTTAAAGAGTGTACTTCTGGTTTTGTCCTAAGAGAAAGGTTTAGGTTCGCAACCTTAAAACTCTGACTCAGGCACTGACATAAGGATTCTCTCAATGGTAGGAAAAGGGGAGGGGAAGCTGTGGGTAGGTGGGAAACAGGCATCTAGTCAGTTATTAGGATGGAATTTAAAGAACAGGGATTCAGTGAAAGTGTGATTCAAAGATTCTTTGTGTATGTCTTTTCTTTTCTCATCCACTTGCCTTTTTGCTGTAACTGAATTTTAGCCTTGGAGGATTTTTCAAGCAATACCAGAAGACAGAGGAAGAGAGGAAGTGAATGCAGCAAGGAGTTGCAAAGAGGAATAGAGAAATGGGCATTTGCAATGAGGCATATAGAAGTATGGGATGGGTCTCTTTCTTAAAAGGAGAAAAGAGAGATTGTGGCAGTGTTGATGTCCTTGGGTAGGCAAAGGAGATAAGATCCAGAATACAAGTGGAAGTTTTGGTTTTAGGCAAGAGCGTAGACAATTCTTCCGTGGGAACAAGAGGTGAGGCTGGGTGGGAGCTTGTGGAAGCTCTCTTCAGATTATTGCTATTTTGGCAATGAGAGAAGAAGCAAGATTATTTGAAAATTGGGAATTGCTAAGGGGGTTTTGAAAGTTTTACAAGAGATGATTAAATGTAAAATCAGCAGAGAGGAAGACAAGAGAGATACAAAGGAAAGTCATAGATAGGGAAATACGTCATTTCCAGGCAATATTTGAGGTTGGTCCAGTTAGCATGGCTGGGTATATTTCTCCAGCTAGTTCCAGCAGCACAAGTACAACCCTTGAATAGTCCAAGTATATGTTTAAACAGGTCCTGAGGTTTTCCTAGCAAGGACCATGGGATCAGAGGAGAGAAGGAGGCCGTGACAGCCGAAGGTGTGTAAACAGCAGAGTGTTAATGATGTATCATGGGATCCAGACCCACTAAGGAGGAAGGTGAATACAATAAAGGGTTGAGGGACATTAAGGGGTTTAGTAGGGTCAATGAATTGTGGTACCCAGAGGGTTGAAGGATTGATAAATATAGGGTCCTGAAGAATGTGGACTGCAAATTTGTTTTTTTTTTTTTTTTTTTTGAGATGGAGTCTCGCTCTGTTGCCCAGGCTGGAGTGCAGTGGCGCAATCTCGGCTCACTGCAAGCTCTGCCTCCCAGGTTCACACCTTTCTCCTGCCTCAGCCTCTCTGAGTAGCTGGGACTACAGGCGCCCGCCACCACGCCCGGATAATTTTTTGTATTTTTAGTAGAGACGGGGTTTCACTGTGGTCTCGATCTCCTGACCTCGTGATCCGCTCACCTCGGCCTCCCAAAGTGCTGGGATTACAAGCGTGAGCCACCGCACCCGGCCCAAAATTTTTAAGGTTGTGGTAAAACAGTAAAATCCTTGAAACTACAATTATAGAAGCTATACACTTACTGCTAATGACAAAGTTTAAGATAGGACTGTGCTGGGTGAGGGGAATGATAAGGTCATTCACAGAAAGAAGATGAAGGCTCAGAGACATCAGAGTATCAGAAGGATCGTCTATGTATATACTGAAGTCACTATGAATTATTAAAGGAGTAGTGATAGAGACAGCAGCAGTGATCCAGAAGCTAAAATCCACAAGAAAGAAGGGGATAGAAAAGGAAGTCTGTAACTGGCCAAACAAAGGAGGGTTGAATTTAGGAAATGAACTCAGGTTATGGCATGCGTTTGAAAATGGTGGGTATGAAGAATTAGGGAGGATGGAGAGAGAAAGGCTTGAGAAAAGTCAAGGAGGCCCAGGGGTACAAAGAATGTGAGAGAGAAAACAGCCGTCTTCTGAGGGACCAGAGAAACAGTGTCTGGGGCAATAGCCAGATTTCACTGAAGGTGAGAAGGTAAAGAGAACATTCAGAAACACAGCTGAAGTCATATGGCATTTTGTGAGTGATGACTGTGAATTCCAGAGTATGCAGTGGAAGGGCTTTGAATATTAGGAATATATAGACATGTGGTCAGATTAGAGGGTATGTTAGTCCATTCTCATGCTGCTAATAAAGATATACCAGTGACTGCATAATTTTTAACGGAAAGGAGTTTGATTGACTCACAGTTTTGCATGGCTGGGGAGGCCTCAGGAAACATAATCCTGGCAGAAGCGGAAGCAAACACATCCTTCTTCACGTGGCAACAGGAGAGAGAAGTGCAGAGCAAAGTGGGGGAATAGCCTCTTGTAAAACCATCAGATCTCATGAGAACTAACTCGCTATCACGAGAATAGGATGGGGAAAACCATTCCCATGATTCAGTTACCTCCTATTGGGTCCCTCTTATGACATGTGGAGATTATGGCAACTACAATTCAGGATGAGATTTGCGTAGGGACACAGCTGAACCATACCAGAGGGTGTACAGAACCATACTGGGGGTAAAGGTCCAAATAACAAGGAAAGATGTGGGAACCTTGAATCCCTGTTGTGACTGGAGTTAAGTGGCTGAGGTGCATGATGGCAGTGGTTATGCACATGTTCTCTGGCGAGGACTTCAGAGCTAGAGGAGCAGAAGTGGCTTCTCTGATAGCACGAAGGGCTCTGTGACCCACCTGACTCCTTATGTCCAGGAGGCCAGGAGGAGCAGAAAGCTCTGTAGGTGACCCAGGCTGCTACCCACTCCCCATGACTCAAGAAACCTTAGAGTGTGTGATCTCTTTGAAGCAGACCAGGTATAGTGTGTATGCTATGGTAAACCCTAATAAAATAATTACAGTGGTGCCACTGGACTTGAAAGGAAAACATTAAGACTTCTTCAGTGCATCGTTACCATCCTTTGGAGAAACAGTTCTTGCTCGTGACTAGGCTCTGTTAGAAACGGAATTACTGCTCAAGAGATACCTGGTGTCTGTGCAAACTGAGCTGTGCTTCATGCAGTGGGGAACTTCTCCATCTGCTGAGCGTGAAGTCGGGCATGCTTAGTGTTAACAGTAAGTGGTATTTATGGGATCAGATCCTCGGGGACTCTGAAACGCAAATATATATTATAACTTGCTACTTGTGATAGTTAATTTTATGTGTCAACTTGACTGGCCATGGAGTGCCCAGATTAAACATTATTCTGGGTGTGTTCGAGCAGCTGTTTCCAGATAAGCTTAGCATTTGAATGGGTAGAGTCAATGAATTAAATCACCCTCGCCAATGTGGGTGGGCACCAACCAATCTTGTTGAAAGCCTGAATAGAACAAAAAGGCAGAGAAGGAATTTGATCCTTTTATTCCTGCTTCACTGCTTGAGCTGGGACATCTCATCTCATCTCATCTCTGGACTGGGCTTTATACCATCGGCTGCCCTGGTTCACAGGCCTTTGGACTGAATTATACCACTAGTTTTCCTGGGTTTCCAGCTTGCAGATGGCAGATCATAGGACTTCTCAGCCTCCATAATCACCAATTCTTCATAATAAATCTTCATATAAAATATATTTGGATATATGTACATGTATTCAAATCAATACATGTATCAGCACATATTTTCAAACCAATGTTTTGGGCTCTCTGCGGCCATTGACAGTAAGAACACTGATACAGTATGAAAAGATTTGATTTCTGTTCAGTGAAGTCTGTAAAATCTGGCTCTATCTACCCTGTAGTTGATGGAAATTCCTACCAGTCTCTAGAAAATGGTTAAATGTTAGCCTTAATTCCATATTCTGTTGCTGTTGTTTCTTTTTCATTTTATATGCCTTCTCAGATGATTTAACAGAAACTTGAAAGAAGCTATAGTCAATTCTCATTAGTCACACTACTTATGTTCTATAAAGTCACCAAGAATACTGAATTAGTGAATACTGAGCCATTTTCTTAAGGGAAATACAGGATAGGTTCCCGTGAGCCTCTGGTTTGACATATTCATCATGACCTTTTTATAAACTGATTGGTACATAACATTGGTTTACGTGTATCTCTGTTTAAAGACATTTTATTTAGTCTATGTTGTTGATTAGTTATCATTGAACTCACAGCCACCAACACTATAACTAATGCCTGAAGAAAGCTTATCTAACACATACTTTTTCTGTAAAGCACTTCGCAGCCTTACTTGCACTTAGGAATGCTAGACAGTGCTTCAGCACTCTGCTTGGTGGCCATTCTAAGCAGTAAAATCATCAACAAAAAGCACAAAAATGCAAAAAGCATGGCAATAATAGACTGCAAAAGGACACTTGTTCACAGAGCTAAAACAGGAAGGCGGAGCGTCACCTTGTTAATCTCAGCTGGTAACGTGTGCATCTGACAACTCACATTTTCTGCTACCCTGCAATGTCCGTGAATGACTGTGAAAGCACCACAACTGTTGATTTGGGGGCTACAACTAAATTTTAGTGAGTAGGCAATTTCACAAATAGGGAATCTGCAAAGAATGAGGCTCAACAGCATATTGGAGAGAATCCCTGGTGATGTTTTGGTGCTAATGGAGATGTCTTCTCTAGGCAATCTAGACTTGTAGACTTATAAACAAGGTACCTTCTATAGTCATCCCCCTAGGGTATCCACAGGGAATAAATGATGTGGACACTCATGGCATCACACTGATTAAAAAAAATGAAATTATTCTATTTCCTCGTATATTGGGAAAAAAGAAAAGTGAAGGAAAGTGAGCACAAATTGCCCATGCTTCCTGATCTCCTGCCACGCTGCCAAACTAAAATATTTTCAAGATCTTCTTTGAGTTGGGCATGCTTGGAGATGGATACAATGTTTTTTGTCCTTTCGAATAATGACTTTAGTTACTTGTTCTAAAGAGAAAGTGACAGGATGAAGTCTGGTCTCAACTTTCAAATACGTTGTCTTAGGATTGGGCTTCAGGTCTCTCGGAATTTTCCTCACCCACATACTTCCACCTCTTTTCTGTTGCAAAGAGGAACAGAGAAATGGTATTTGCAGTGAGGCATATGGAAGTATGGGAAGGGTCTCTTTTTTAAAAGGAGAAAAAAGAGCTTGTGGTGGTGGTGATGTCCTTGGGGAGGCAAGAGGAGATAGGATTAGAATACAAGTGGCGGTGCTGGCTTTCGGTAAGAGCACAGACACTTCTTCCATGGAAACAGGAGACGGGGCTCAACAGTAGATTGCAGAGAATGCCTGCTGATGTTTTGGTGCTGTTTGAGATGTCTTTATGCAAGCCGGGCTTAGAGACAAGGTACTTTTACAGTCATCCCCCAGGCTACCCACAGGGATAAATGATGTGGGGACTCCTGGTATTACAGTGATTTAAAAAAAATGAAATAAAACATATTTCCTGGTATATTGGGCAAAAAGTAAAGGAAAGTGAGTGCATGAATTGCCTGAGCTTCCACCAACTCCAGTTGGGGTAGTAATAATAATATCATAGCTGATGTCCAATGAATATATTCCATGTACCAAGTTACTATGCTATTAACTAGAACCATGTTATTAACTATGTTCTAGTTACTGATCATTGTAATAACCCTATGAAATAGAATTGTTAACCTTATTGTATGCAGGTAAGAAGGCTGAGGTTTATAATTACATTTAGATCATTTACTTAAAATTCACAGAGCTTTTTAGTGGTATAGCCAAGATAACGACTTAGATGGGTGTATCCCGGTGGACACTAAGCTTGTTACTTCAGAAAGAGGGTGTAATCAGCAGGGATAAGCTAGATTATGTACCAGTAACATGCAATCCCCAAATCTCAGTGAGCTGACGTCAAAAAGATTTTTCATGTATCCTATGTATCCATGCTGGATCAGCTATGGGCCTGCACTGTGCTGTCTTTATTCTGAAACCCAGGCTGAAGGAACAGTCACTTTCTGAAGTACTGCCAGTTGTCTGAGTAGGGGGAAAGAAGAGATTGCTAGTTTGACTGACTTTTTGTTGTTGTTGTTGTTAGAAGAAGTGTTCCATTTAGCTAGGAACTATAAGATTTCTATGGTTAGATCCTGGTGACCATAGTATGTTTCTACAGTAGCAAATCTGCTTCTATATCCTTATTTAAAAGGTTGCAGCTGGGCACGGTGGCTCACACCTGTAATCCCAGCACTTTGGGAGGCCAAGGCGGGTAGATCAGGTCAGGCTGAGACCATTCTGGCCAACATAGTGAAACCCCATCTCTACTAAAAATACAAAAAATTAGCTGGGCCTGTGGCGCGTGCCTGTAATTCCAGCTGCTTGAGAGGCTGAAGCAGGAGAATCGCTTGAACCAGGGAGTTGGAGGTTGCAGTAAGCCAAGATCATGCCACTGCACTCCAGCCTAGTGAAAGAGTGAGACTCCGTCTCAAAAAAAAAAAAAAAAAGGTTGCATAGTATTCCATACTATCACTATTCTGTTATTCATTAAACAATCCTGTATCGGTCAGCCCCTATCATGTGAATGCTGGTGCTAATCTTTCACTCTTTAAACACAGGGCTGTTATATATATCTTCTACTGGGGGCAGCTCCTGTTTTTTTCTTTTCAGTCTCACTCTGTCACCCAGGCTAGAGTACAGTGGTGTGATCTCGGCTCACTGCAAGTTCTGCCTCCCAGGTTCAACCAATTCTCCTGCCTCAGCCTCCCGAGTAGCTAGAATTACAGGTGTCTGCCACCATAACCGGCTAATTTTTGTATTTTTAGTAGAGACGGGGTTTCACCATGTTGGCCAGGCTGGTCTCGAACTCCTGACCTCCAATGATCCACCCACCTCAGCCTCCCAAAGTACTGGGATTACAGGCATGAGCCACTGTGCCCGGCCCGTTATTTTCTTATTGGTTTCAATATGTGGACGTTTACAGTTACTAAGAGGCTTTTTCTACCATAAGTGTTGTGCATTGTTTTCATGGCTTTTCTCTTTGCCTTTTAAGTGTAGTTATGGCAGTTTTGAACAGGGAAATTTTCAAGAAGTTTGTTGGAAGAACCACATATGAGTAGATCAATACCCCGTTTCCAGCCTTATGCAGCATTTCCCTCATCAAAGCAAATGAAATCTGACTATGAACTTTGGGGTCCTAACATTCCATAGCCGTCCTTATCTTCTAGCATTTTTTTAAGTGACTCCTTGCATACTCTGATATGTATCTCTATAAACAGTAAAGAATAATAAATGAAACACATGAGAAAAGAAAAATAAGATTTCATATTATTAAAGGAAAAAGAGAACACCAGATTAGAAAGACAGATAGGGAAAACAGATATCCCTAAACAATGGCAGATGCACTAAGATACAAATCATATTATATTTCTCTAGGTCATTTCTCTAATGTTTTTTTTTCCTCATTCCTTAGCCTGTAGCATTCAAGCGTACTTGTTTTTCAGCTTCAAGGCACAAACTTCAAATGCTTATATTTGCTCGAGTTTGATGACATCCAGGTACAAGTCTAGCATTTTGCTCTTTGGTGGAAGAGCAAGTTCATTCTCCTCTGCTTATGCAAAAAGTTTTAGACTGAGACTTCTTTCATTATCAACATATCCATCAAACACTGAGACATTGTGGGATTTAAGGAGGCAAGGAACCTTAGGTGTTTTTACTTCATGCACTTGTATACCACTTGAATTTTGGATGTGTTTGCAATTCTTTTCATAAGAAAAAATTACTATGTGGTTAAGATTTGTAAATGAACTTAGGAAATACTGTAAAAAATAGAAAGTTTAATGTTTTTAACCATTTTATACAATGCTAAGGAATGTCTATAAATAAACACACATAGCTTTAAAGTATATGGTGTTTTAGAGCAAAATGGGGAAGATGTTTCTATGTTACTCTAAATAATATAGTTAAAGGGTTTCAAAGTTAAATGAAATCTTGATTTCACCATAATTCACATGATTTCTTTGAAATACATTACTTGGCATTACTGTGTTCACTTTTTTCCTCTAGAAAACTACACATTGAATTATTCCAGAATCTCTATTCAAGAATTACATTATAGAATATAAGTTAAAAGTAAATTTGACTTAAAAGAGGAAGAATAAATTTTTTCAGTTAACTTTGAGGAAGAAAATAAAAATATATTTGTAAATCACTGATATCAGAATGTAATATATAGATATCATTACCATGGGAATTTATTAGAAATTATGTCCTCATTTTAACAAATATCTTGGTCAAGCATGATGGCTCATGCTTTAATCCTAGCTTTTGGGGAGGCTGAGGCAGGAGAATTGCTTGAGGCCAGGGGATTGAGACCAGCCTGGGCAACATAGCAAGACCTTGACTCTTCAAAAAAATTAGAAAATAAGCCAAACAGGGTAGTGTATGACTATAGTCCCAGCTACTCAGGGAGCTGAGGCAGGAGGATTGCTTGGACTCAGGAATTCAAGGCTGCAGTGAGCTATGATAGCACTACTGCACTCCAACCCAAATGACAAACTAAGATTCTGTCTCAAAAAAGAAAAAAAAAAAGTCTCTTAATGTAAGAGAACAAATACCCCATAGAAGTCTTGAATGTTACTGAATAGAAAACTTTCTGAATCATTCCATGAATAAGAAAGATCTACAAAAAAAAATAGTATTGGGAGTGTTTCCTTTAAAATAAGTCATCTCCTGAGAACTGTTTCATTACTTGATTCAACTTCTCCTGACCTTATGCTGATGATATGATAAAGTTTTATGAGGATGTATAAAATTGTAGCTGCTATCTTGGTGGTGGAAAAAAAAACCAATAGCAAGCTGACTGCTTAAACTGCTCTATTTTAAATAGTAACACAAAATTATGGTAGAGGTTTCCAAAGGATATAAATCATAAATATTTTAAGACCCTGATTGATGGATATTTTGCAATATTTTGAGATATTTCAAAATGGGTAGTATATTTTTCTTAGGTGAAAGCTGTAACTTAAAGCTTAAATGGCTGTATGCTTCAGTTCTGAACTAAGTTAAAGTCGTATTCGGTTAAGGTGTCTTGAGAAATCATTTCTTTTTGGTGTGCCACCCCTAAAGAAAATGTAATGTACTCTTTGTTTTAATAGAAACCGATTTACTATGTAGATTCTACTGAGGCCACTAGGGTCAGAATTCACCAAGTATGATAGCAATACATACCCATGCTCCACATACACATAAATCATTAATCTAGAAACTTCATCTTTCTGAATATAGTGAATCTCAGGAAATAATAGAAACAGTTGACATGCGGACCAAAGCTTATGAGCCCTATGCTCATTAAAAATATCTTTAGGTTTTACCTTGGATACTTTTTTTTGAGACAGGATCTTGCTCTGTTGCCCAGGCTGGAGTGCAGTGGTGCAATTATAGCCCACTGAGGGGTCGACTTCCTGAGCTCAAGCGATCGTCTTACCTCAGCCTCCCAGAGTACTGGGATGACAAACCTGACCCACTACACCTGGCCAGTATTTTACTTTAGACATGGTTTTACCTGCTTTGTTTATGTGATTTCCCTGCCTATAGCAAGTTAGAAGCAGTAAGTTAGAAGTTGGAGATATTGAAGGCAGCAAATTGACAATGGGAAAAACTGATAACATGAAACTTGTGTATCACAGATGAGACAAAAACTTAAAGCATAGATTTAAGAACTCAGTGATTATAACTTGGAGCCATTTAGTATGCCACAGATAGCCCTGTGTATTGCAAAATAGTTTCAGAGAATCACTCTATCATTGACAAGTACAATTGGTGTCCATAATAGTTAAAAGTTAACATTAAGTTAAAGATGCTGGTGCAAGCAAAGACACCTCTTACCCTCCAGGTCCCAGGGATGTGATCAAAGATTGCAAACTCTAAGTGCTAAAGAAGAATGCTGTGTATTGCTAAGAATCTTTGCAGAATTTCTCCTAGATATAGAGTGGTTGATGCTGAATTGAGGGAGGCAGAAAGGGCTGGCTGGGAAATTTCTTCCCTTTAGAAGAGCATTTAACTCCAGCCTCACGACTACAGAGAGACCCAGCTTACTCCGTATTAGCTGAGCAAGGTAAAGAGGGAATATTTACCTAGCTTTTAAAGAAAATGCGTTTTATTCTAAGCTAAATATAAAGAAGTAACTTAAAAATAAAATAAGCATTTATTTAATTCCATAAAAACATACAGAGAAGAAGCTGAGTAAAGAGCAGAGAAACTACTACTGCTTAGCACCGATAGACAGTGAATGTTATTTTAAGCCCTTTATATACATTACTTCATTTAATGTTCAAAATCTTCATTTAATCATCAAATCAACCTTGTGAAATAGAGCTAGGAAGAGGACTTTTCCAGAGGTTATTTGCTGAATTTCAGATAGCTAGTAAGTAGTAGGGCACATACAACCTGTGCTTTTTAACTAAGCAACACTACAAATAATACTAAATACAAACCACAAGTATGAAAAATAGTTTTCATAAATATTTCTGATAAATGGTTAATATATTTAACATAAAAATAATTCATATAATTGAAAAGAATAGCACTACTATCCCACAGAGAAAATACAAGAGAAATAAATGACTAATATGTGAAAAATATTTATCCCCAACTTTTAAAAAGCTATAATATTCAGTGATGGCAAGCAGGCAGTGAAACTGACACTCATTTTGCTGATGGAAGTGTGAATCTGTACATCTTTTCTAGAAAACAGTTTGTTAAAATATCTACCAATTCTTAGCTCAGTTATTTTGCTGTATGATTTACCCCAAGGAAATAATCTGTAATGCAAACTTTTTAAAGCATAATTTTTTTAAAAATTAGGTCCAATACTTTTATAATGTATATAAACCAAAAAGAATATTGTGGCATTCTTTTTAATAATAAAAAATTGTAAAAAATAAAACATTATAATAGGGGAATACTTTAATAAATTATTTTAACTCTATTCAATTTAATCATACACCATAACCTAAATAATAATGAATAATTTTGATAGCATGCTTTGGGAAAATGCTTATAACATGAAGATAATAGTAGAATATAAAATTTTCCATGTGTGATCTTAATTGTGTCAAGATAAATCATATATGCTTAAAAATTAGATAATAAATAATTTCATCATATACCTCTGTTCTGTGCAATTTTTTTCTAATAAACATAGATAAGTTCTATAATAGGAAAAATGACTTTTAAAGATTAATACCTCGTAATTATAGCATTCGTATACTAAAATGAAGCTTCCCGTAAATTTGTTACTGGTTGACTTTTTTGTTTTGATTTATTTTCTTAACAATTTACTGGGCTCCTGTATAGTGCAGAACCTTTGCCAGATACTAAGGACACCAAAGTGAACAAGACTTCATCTCTGCCCTCAAAGAACACACACTCTAATAGGGAAATCAGCCAGCCGGGTAAACAAATAAGAATAATTATAAATGTGATATGTCTTGTAGAAGAAAAAATATTAAAGCATAAAGGAGGGTCACGTTCATCTGCTTAGGGGAAAAAGTAAGTTGTCAAAAAAGAAGGAATATGTGTGCTAAGGTCTGAAAGGTTGTCTTCCGGCCTAGAACCAGCCAAGTCTATTTCACGCGGAGAACATACGATGCATCTAGACCAGGAGGCTGAACGGACTTCTCATCAGAGAATGACAAGAAACTCCGTGTAGCCGCAGTGCAGCAAATGTAGAGGAAAGTGAATTACATGGAAAGAAAGCTGGAGGCAGAGAACAAAGGGCCATGCACATCAATATACAGTTTGGGCTTTATTCTGTAAAGCCATCAGAATTGAAAATTTTTAAAGTGTCATTTAAAATGGTGTCACAATATAGGAACTCCCTAGAGGTAAATCTGACAAAAGACATGAGAGATCTGTACCCTGAAAGCTACAAAGTTATTGCTGAGACAAATTAAAGAGGACATAAGTAAATGCAGAGTAAGCCATGTTCATACGTTGGAAGACAGCTGAGATGTCAGTGCTTCCCAAATTGATCTGCAGTGTCATTGCCAAATCAAAACTCTAATAGGTTGTTTTTTGTAGAAACTGACTTTTTTTTTTTTTTTTTTTTGAGATGGAGTCTCGCTCTTGTTGCCCAGGCTGAAGTGCAGTGGCGTGATCTCGGCTCACTGCAACCTCCACCTCCCGGGTTCAAGCGACACTGTTTCCTGACTCAGCTTCCTCAGTAGTTGGGATTACAAGTGTGCGCCACCATATCTGGCAAATTTTTATATTTTTTAGTAGAGACAGGCTTTCACCATGTTAGCCAGGCTGGTCTCGAACTCCTGACCTCTGGTGATCTACCCGTCTCGGCCTCCCAAAGTGCTGGGACTATAGGCGTGACCCACCACATCCGGCTGAAATTGACTATTCCTAAAAATAATATGGAAATGCAAGGGGCTTTGAATAGCCGAAACAACTGTGAAAGATAAAGAAAAGTTACAGCGCTAACACTACATGGTTTCAATTATTATTATAAAGATACATAAGCTAAATAGTATGGCATTGGAATAAAGACAGCCAGATAGATCAATGGAACAGCACAGAGGATCCATAAATAAACTCGTGCTTATATGACAACTGATTTTAACAGCAGAGCAAAGGCAATGTGGTAGAGAAAGGATAGCCTTTTTAACAGATGGTGCTGTAACACTGGATAGTAATATGCAAAAACGAAATTAACTTGGATCCTTTTCTTGCACCGTATATAAAAATTAACTCAAAATGGGTCACTGACCTAAATACAAGACCTACAACTCTTAAACGTGTTGAAAAAAAATCAGGAGAAAACCTTTACAGACTTGGATTAGGCAAAGATTTCTTAAATGCAACACCTAAAGCACAATCCATAAAAGCAAAGTGATAAATGAAACTTCATAAAAACTAAAAACTTCTGCTCTTCATAAGACTCTTATGAAGCAAACGAAAAGCCAAGTCACAGACTGGGAGAAAAAGATTTGCAAAGTATATACCTGACAAAGACCTAATATCTAGAATGTATGTAAGAATGCTTAAAACTTAATAAAAAAATATATATACATATATGAGCAAACAATTTGGACAGACAGTGCACCAAAGGAGATAAATGAATGGCAAATTAGCGATGAAAAAATACTCAGTATCACTAAGGATATGTACATTAAATCCACAATGACACCCCCACTAGAATGGCTAAAATTAAAAAGATTGACCATACCAAGTGTTGACAAGTGTGGAGGAACTAGAACTCTCACATACTGTTAATCAAACTGTATAATGGTGCCACCACCTTGGAAAACAGGTTGGCAGTTTCTTACAATGTTTAATGATCTAGATATTCTACTCCTAGGTATTTTTACCCAAGAGGAAAGAAAGCACATGTCCTCAGAAATGACTTGTACCCAATGTTCATAGCAGCTGTATTTGTAATAGCCAAAAATTGGGAATAGCCCAATGTCTATCCATAAGTGAAGAATAGCAAATTGTGGTACACCCATATAATGGAATACTACTCAGTGATAAAAAGAATGAACTTTTGATACTTGCAACAAGATGGACGAACCTCAAAATAATTATGCCATGTGAAAAAAGCCAGAGAAAAAAAAATGCATACCGTATGATTTCATTTATATAAAACTCTAGAAAATGCAAACTCACCTACAGTGATAGAAAGCACACTAGCAGTCTTCTGTGACGTGAGGCATGGCAGGGAAGGCTGGCAGGGGAAAAAGAGGTCTCACTTGGAGGATGAGGGGTGCGTTTACTGTCTTGATCATGGTAGAGGTTTCATGAGTGTATCATATGTCAAAACTTACCAGATTGTATATTTTAAATAAGTAGAGTTTATTGTAAGTCAGTAATACCTAAATAAAACTCTTTTTCATTGAAGTTCTAGTTTCCAGTTCCATTAGAAATTGAATGAGACTTTCAACTTTGTCTATTCTAAACACATGTGTAAATAACCAATGTCCAGCTAATGAGGTTGGCTTACATGGAAAAAGTGTATCTGGAAAATGAAAATGTTAACTTTTTGTCTAGCGTAGTATAGGTGAGAAAGAGGCTGAATCTGACATGTGCAAGTATTCCTATATAAGAGAACTTACCTCTTCTGTAGAGAATGTGTATTACCATAAACTTTGACCATGAAGCATGCCTGAAGGTTTGCACAAATCCGTGCTCACTAAGGAAACTTCTGCCTGGCTTCCCAGGAATCTTGACAGGGGATGAAAGATGACCTCAATAGGAAATAGATGCATCCCAGGCACTAGAATTTTAAATTCCCACATTAAAATTAATAAATTGACTTTCTGATTTATGTATCAGTCTCACATAAGTTCATTATTCATCAAATCTTCTTTGATTTTACTAATGAAATCCAGATTCCAGACCTGCAAGTTTAAAGAAACAAACCTTACTTTCTAGTGAAATTACTAAGCTGTACCACCACCTGTGCTTCTGAGTACAGCCTTCTCCCATAACCCCCACTACAACGATAATTTCTCTTCAAGCAATGCTTCAGCAAGAAGATTCTGACTTAAAAGCTTTGCTATATTTCTTCAAGAAACTAATCGTTTTCTTAAGAAAATCCTAAGAGTCCTCCATTTGCATAAGGGAAAAACATTCTGTAGTAAGGCACAGGCTGTGATATTTTTACAAATGACCCAATTACTCCTCTTTTAGAATCTTTAAGCATTCACCATTAAAGAATTTCTGGTCACACATACAGACATTTTTTATAATTATGGAGAAAACTCCAAAAAAAGCTTTTAGAAGCAAAAATAATACTTTTAGTTTGAAGCAGAAATAAAATTATTTAGGATTTACATGTACTTTTATGGATTTTCAGGCAATGTGGGGGAGGTAAAATTCTGAGGCAGCATTGAAGGTGTTCTTTCCAGGATAAAACTGGACCTGAAACCTATATGTGTAAACAGACATCAACTGAGGTTGAGGTTCTGGTCATCTTCTGGCTTCATAAATATTAGTAAATGCATTTTCATGATTTCTCATTCAGGGCGCAGTTCTAGGCACTATGCAAAGTTATATTAAATCGTCATGGTCATTCCTCATCACTGAAGAAATAATTTACAAATGCAATCACTTTTAACAGAAACAAGCCTACAGAGAGGCCAAGAGGGCACCTGCTTGTCTTACTTATCTCTGTACTTACGAGAGCTGCATTTTCTTTCTTTCCAACTTTTATACTTTTATTTCTGGTTCAATGGGGTATAATATGGTTTGGCTGTGTCTCCACTCAAATCTCATCTTGAATTTTAGCTCCCACCATTCCCATGTGTCATGGAAGGGACCCAGTGGGAGGTAATTGAATCATATGGGCGGATCTTTCCCATGTTGTTCTCATGGTAGTGAATGAGTCTCATGAGACCTGATGGTTTTATCAGGGGGAGTTTCCCTGCAAAAGCTCTCTCTCTTGCCTGCCACCATGTAAGACGTGCTTTTCACCTTCTGCCATGACTGTGAGGCCTCCCCAGCCAAGTGGAACTATGAGTCCATTAAACCTCTTTTCCTTTATAAATTACCCAGTCTCAGGTATGTCTTTATGAGCAGCATGGGAACAGACTAATACAGCATATATGCACAGGTTTGTTACATGAGTATAAATTGCATGTCATGGAAGTTTGGTGTACAGATAATTTTGTCACTCAGGTAATAAGCATAGTACCTGATAGGTATTATAGTTTTTCAGTCCTAACCCACATCCCACCCTCCACCCCCAGTGTCTACTGTTTCCTTCTTTGTGTCCATGTGTACTCAATGTTTAGCTCTCACTTATAAATAAGAACGTGGAGTTTTTGGTTTTCTGTTCCTGTGTTAATTCACTTAGAACAATGGCTTCCAGAGAGCTGTATTTTTGTATAGAGTCACCCCAGTAGGAAGTGATTTTCTCTTTTCCAATTGATCATACAAGACTTCATGGTGACGTTAGCAAGAAAGAAAAGGGGAGTAACTTGATGAGTCAACTCCCTGCTGTTTTTATATTTGAGTCTGCAAGTCAGTCCACAAAGACAGGATTGCACAGAGCCATACATGATAAGAAGCAAAGAGTGGGTGTCATTCTCTGAATGCAAGTATATAGAATCACAGTGTGAGAAAACATGCCTGCATTAGACAACTACATAAGCCGTAAGCCCTGCACTCAAGCTGAAATAAAAGCTAATGAGAAAGAAAATCAAGTAGGTTTAACTGCCTCTTCCAACAAACCCTCCTCCCTGCAAAAAGTTCACTCATCAGGACACATTCTTAGAAAATAATCTCATGTGTAATAATCTAAATGGGTCCTGTGGACACGGTGCTGAGTTGTAGATCTACAGACTTTGACAGCCCATGGCAGCCCTACACAGGATTGCAAAAGGATGGGAACCCAACGTCAGTATCCCTTTGAGTTTTTGTTAGTTTTGCTCATTTGTCAAACTGTTGTTTGACTACTACAGAAAATATAGAAAGTAAAATATGGGTTGCTCGGATTTTTTTTTTTTTTTTGAAGACAGAGTCTCCCCCTATCACCTGGCTGGAGTGCAGTGCCGCAGTCTCGGCTTACTGCAACCTCCATCTCCTGGGTTCAAGTGATTCTCCTGCCTCAGCCTCCTGAGTATCTGGGACTACAGGCATGTGCCACCATGCACAGCTAAATTTTTTGTATTTTTAGTAGAAATGGGGTTTCACCATGTTGGCCAGGATAGTCTCAATCTCTTGACCTCGTGATCTGCCCGCCTCAGCCTCCCAAAGTGCTGAGATTACAGGTGTGACACACCGTGCCCGGCCAAATCATTTTTAATGGTGAATAAAGCACTACTTGAATCCTGGCTCAGTCTTTCACTACCTGGGCACAAACTTCCCATGCATCACTTTTCTCATCTTTTAAATGGGTATAATAAGACATAACAGCAGTACTAGAGATGTTATACAGCACCCAGCACAGTCCCTGACAGACAGTAGGTTCACTGTAAATGAAAATGGCCACTAGGCCGAGGCAGGCGGTTCATGAGGTCAGGAGATCGAGACCATCCTGGCTAATATGGTGAAAGCCCGTCTCTACTAAAAATACAAAAAATTAGCTGGGCATGGTGGTGGGTGCCTGTAGTCCCAGCTACTCGGGAGGCTGGGGCAGGAGAATGGTGTGAACCCGGGAGGCAGAGCTTGCAGTGAGCCCAGATCGTGCCACTGCACTCCAGCCTGGGCGACAGAGCGAGACTCCGTCTCAAAAAAAAAAAAAAAAAAAAAAGAAAAGAAAAGAAAATGGCCACTAATAACATTTTAGTGAGACTTCATCCCCAGCCTGTTTTTACTATCTAAACAATGTATCCTGACTAAATGAACATGTAAAAACATGCTAACTTTCCTTTTCTGATGGTTTAGCCAGGTGGAGTGCATATTTAAATCAGAAATAAAAATACATTTGTAAACTGTTTGGCACCTTTTCAGAGAAGACATTCTGAATTGCACCCTTGATACTTCAGTGGAAATAAAATGCTACTTTGAGAGTCCGTTACTCCTCATTTATATAATATAAAACATTCTCCTGTAAGACACAGCGTATTATGGAAGCAACAAAGGCTTCCTTTATTGCTGAGAGATTGTTAAAATAACACACAAAGTCCATATCAGAGAAATAGAGCATGGCACTATGCATCTGAGGCTTTAGAGAAGGATTCCCCGAAGAAAACCTGTGAAAAAGTTCACAAATCAAAGAGAAAAAAAAAACCCTCAAAAATAGGAGCTTTAAATAACTATTTTATTATTTGCTTCACTGTTTGTTATATAAGGGCTCAAAGATTCGAGAAACTTTTTCAGAAATACTATTTTTTGGCAGTTGTATGTTGCCAGATTCAATATCTGTCTAAATATCCTTATCTGAGTAGTTAGTAAAAACTGATGGTTATAATAATGAAAAGAAACTCAGCAACAAAATCACTTTATAGTCAGCATTCTCATATTTATGATTCATAAAAGTATTTGAACCCTTCAGAATACATCTAGTAATTTAGTTTTATAAAAACAATTTCAAATAGACTCAGAACTCTTTCTAAAAATTAATTTTAAAATATGAAGAAATAAAACTGATACATTAAAAGATCTGGGGACTTGAAAATCAGAAGACAAAGTCAGTTTTTGCTATTGTTTAAATGAAATTTAGAGGCAGCTACAGGGAATTTTCCACCTTATCTACCCTAAATGAGAGGACAAAAGGGTGGAGAGTCCAGACTACCAGCAGTGACCTATAAGATTAAAAAGAAGTCTCGTTGTCACAATTTTATCATCACTTATAAGTGATAAAGTGCCAAAAGACAGGCTTGTGGCAGTAGCAATACATTTTCTTCGAGGCAGTAAAATCATCAACAAGGTGTCTGTATATGTGTAGCCCAGCTTGAATATGAAAGCAATTTTCCAGTGCCCTGTAGTTTAATTTCATTGTTTTCGTGAAGAACGAATATCCTAGATCACAATTTTCAGTGACTGATTGTAATGGACACAGCTTGAAAAATGAACGGGCGAGCTCCCCAAATGATGATTACTGGCAAGGCTTCGATACCATCAGCAGCAATATTTGCATTTCTTTAAACAGAGATTAAATGCTAACAGGACTGCTGTACATTTGTCTGCATGGCCTCCTTGCATGATTTTTCTATTAAAGTAGAGAAAGGACAAGATTAGAATAGGACAAAAGAAAGAAACATTTAAGGACATGTTTTACTGTAATATAAAAATTAATGTATACATTATATGAAAGCACTTAATTATGTTTAAACACCCATTATTTAAAAATAAAACAATTCCACTAAGAATATAAATGTCATTTAATCATATCACTTTCAGAAAGTTCATTTCAGGCTAGTTTTTCAAGTTGAAGACAAACACAAAGTTAGAAAAATATTAACATATCACCTTTGAGTATTTAATCAAGCTATCTATGACCAAAGGCAGTTTTAATTATTGAGATTCCTCAACAGCTTTTATGGATAACTTTATGGCCAATAATTACTTGAGTAGGAATGTTGCTTAGAAAAGGGTAATAACTTTTATGTGTGAAGAAATAAGTAGGTTGTCATGATCAAAAATTAATTGCTCTCTCTGTTCTTTTCTACTTGTTTGTGTGATTGGTTAAGTTTATGCTTTGGAAGGTTTTCTTTTTCTTTGGAGATTTTCTTGGAGGGGTCTTTTTGCTGCTTAGTGCCACAAGGGGACATATATATCAGATGATCCAAATCAGGGCTTGATGATACTCATTTTACAACTTGCATAAGTGTGTGTACTTAAGAAATTGGCAAGGATACTCAAGCGGTTGGTTTAGAGACACACAGGGGATAGCAAATGACAGGGAAGTGAAAAAGATTGTAGTACACAGGGGAGAAGGAATAGCAGAGTATTGATGGCCTGATGACTTTAACCCCAATGAATTGGAAGACGCTAGGGAGAAATAGTAGCATTATTCTCAGTTAATTATATGCAGAATTATTATTCAGTAGAATTCTCAGCAAATAATATATTTCCTGTTAGTTGCATTTTTAGAGCAATTACAAGAAAGACCTTTTTATTTCAGTCTTTACCTTTCAAAATGTTGCCAACATAAGATGGTTTTTGTTTAGTATGGCCAGTGTATTGGTTAGTAGAGTTCCATATGGTGATTTAAGGTCTTGCAGAAGCTTATTAGTGACATCAGATATTACTGTCAAATTGTATAGATGTAGAGGGAAAAAAGTATAAACGACTGGATTTAATGTGAGTGGACTTAGAACATCCTTAAGGAGTTGACTATTTAATCAAAGCCTAGTATTATTCCTATCGACGATATGCTTTCTGACTTTTTAAAAACAATATTGAGGGAATATTCTTGTTTCTTGGGTATTTCCTTCAAAGTTTCACTTTTCTAGAAAAACACGATACAAAGAAGCAAGCAACTTGATTTTGTGAAGCATTTGCTAACCACACATTTAATAATTCTTGCTTAGATAAGGAACAGGTCATAATGGTGAAGCCAAAAGCACAGCATGTTTTTTAACACATCATCTAAAGAAATCATGAGATCTCTAAGGATACAGATAGAGATTAGGCATCCACCTGGTTAGAATGGGTTAGTTTTAAGTGGTCCCAGAAACAAAAGCATAGTGCTACATCCGACTCTATGAGTTTATCCTTCATACAACAGGATTTAGATGTCTTTATATACTGGAAAAAAAATCTAAATTCTCCATTATTTCCTTCCTTTGCAAAAGAATTCCTCATACCCACTCTAACTCTGACGTTTTAATTACCCATTTTTGTTGGGAGTGATTCTTCCACATTTAAATGTAGTACAAAAATGTAAAAATTGAAAGGAAGCTTCTAAGTACTCTTGTCTACCCTCTTCCTTTTGATAGTAAAATGAAATAAGGCAGACAAAAATCAGATGATTTTTTCAAAGATCACACAAATAAGGCCGGGCATGGTGGCTCACACGTATAATCCCAGCACTTTGGGAGGCCAAAGCAGTCACTTGAGTCCAAGAGTTTGAGACCGCCTGGGCAACAAATGGAGACCCTGTCTCTACAAAAAAATTAAAAATTGGCCTGGTGTGGTGGTGAGCACCTGCAGTTGTGGCTCCTCGGGGGGCTGAGGCAGGAAGATGGTGCGATCCCTGGAGGTCAAGGCTGCAGTGAGCTATGATTGCACCACTGCACTCCAGCTGGGTGAGACCCCGTCTCCAAAAATAAAATAAAAACAAAGATCACACAAATAAATCACTGTGTAGCCAGAACTAGAATCCCAAGCTTTCTCTGCTTAGTATATGAGTCCTTCATATTTTACGAGAAAAGTGGTTCTGAGTTCGTCTATGACCAAACTATGCATAATAGCTTAGGCAAAAACTATAAAAGTGTCCCTGCGTTATGTAACATACGCTACTTTACGCTGTGGTTTTCTTATCCCTCCCACCGTGCATAACCCATTCCAAAAATGAGGATGAAAAGCCCAGGTCACAATATATCAATGAAAGATTTGTCTTTCTGGAACTGCAATATAGACATACTCTAGAAGGTGAGTATATCCCTGGAAGGAAACGAATGTTATTCCTGGCACAAAAAATGACAGGTAGAAACCCTTTTAGGCTGGAGGAAGAAAAGATTTACTTCTCTCTGGTGTAAATATTCTAATGTAGAACTTGCTAGTATGTATATATTTCAGTTTATTAAAAGACAAATGTAATTTTAATTGATTTTTGGCTTGATTTAATATATTAGTCTTGGCCGGGTGCAGTGGCTCACACCTGTAATCCCAGCACTTTGGGTGGCCGAGATGGGTGGATCGCTTGAGATCAGGAGTTTGAGACCAGACTGGCCAACATGGTGAAACCCCGTCTCTACTAAAAATGCAAAAACGAGCCAGGCATGGTGGTGGGCACCTGTAATCCCAGCTACTAGGGAGGCTGAGGCAGGAGAATTGCTTGAACCTGAGTGGTGGAGGTTGCAGTGAGCCGAGATCACACCACTACCTGGGTGACAGAGTGAAAATCTGTCTCAAAAAAAAAAACAGTCTTAAGACTTCGAGAAATAGCATACCTGAGAAGATAATCTGTGTCAATTATAAAATAAATCATTTTAAAAATACGTAATTTATAAAATTTACCAGTTGGTAGAAAATACAATAAAACCCAACATCAGCTGTTGCATGTATGAACAAACTTTCTAGAATTTTACAAAACTGTATACCAACTGGATGTAACAGATGTCACCACCTAACAACAAAAGAATGCACATTTTCCTAAAGTGTCTGTGGAACTTTCTCTAGGATTAACTCTAAGTTAGTCCATGAAATAAGCCTCATTAAATATATAAGGATTGAAATCATATACATTCCACAACAACAAAGAAAGGAAGCTAGAAATCAATAACAGCAGGAAATTTGGGGAATTCACAAATATGTGGGACTTAAGCAATGCTCTTTAAATAACCAATGGATCAAAGAAGAAATCACAATGAAAATTAGAAAATACCTTCAGATAAATGAAATGAAGATGCAACAAACCAAAACCTATGCATCCATAGCTAAAGCAGTAACTAGAGAGAAATTTGTGCCTGTCATTGCATGTAATAAAAAATGAGAAACATCTCAAATAATATTCTAGCCTTCCAACTTAAAAATTAAACTAAACCCAAAACAAACAAAAGAAATAAGATAATAAATAATTCAACTCTAAAAAAGAACTAAGTCTTGCATTTGCCAGAACATGAATGAGATGAGATGACATTATGCTAAGTGAAACAAGCCAGATACAGAAAGAAAAATATTGCATGATCTCACTTATATGTGGAATCTAAAAAAAAACAATTTAATACAGGGAGATAGAAAACAGGTGTTACCAGGAATGGGAGGGAAGGAGGTAGGTAAGAGGCAATGGGGAGATGAAGGTAAAAGAATACAAAGTAGCAGATGTGTAGGATGATCAAATCTAGAGGTCTAATGAGGACCATAAGTAATAAAATTTTACTGCATATGGAGTTCATGCAAAATGAGTAGATTTTTGCTGCTTTTGCTGTAAAAACAAAATAGGTAACTATGCGAGATGATGGATATATTAATTTGCTTCACAATTGTGATGATTTTACTATCCATATTATAACAGCACATTGCATATCTTAATTGTATACCAAAAATTATTTTAAAATAAGCTAATGAAGAATACAGCAGAAATAAATGAAATAATAAATCAAAAAGCAATAAAGCAAATTAACAAAACCAAAAGTTGGTTCTTTATAAGGATCAATAAAAATTATAAACCCTTAGTTAAACTTACAGAAATATAAATGATTATTTAAAATGCCATAAACAACTTTGTCGTTAAATTTTGTAATGTAGATGAATGAAAAAATCCTAGAAAGACATAAACTACTGGAACTGACTCTAGAAGAAATAGAAAATCTGAATAGACCTATAACAAGTAAAGAGATGAATTATGAATTTGAAACTTCCCACTAAGAAAATCTCATGGCCAGATGGCTTACTGCTGAATGCTACCAAACATGAAAGAATTCATAGCACCTCTTCACAAACTCTTCCAAAAAGTAGAACAGAGAACGTTTCCTAACTAATATTATAAAGCGATTATTACCCTGACACTGAAACCAAAGACATTACAAAGACATCACAAACAGATATCCCTTGGGAAAACAGATGCAAAATTTTACAAAAAAATACTATTATATATAAGAGACAGTTTGTCCTAAGTGAAAAACCCAAGGACTTCCTCCATAAGGAAAGTATCCTCACTTCAGTACAAAAGCTCTGGGTCAGGCTAAGTCAGTCTTGATCACAATCGTGTATGAGCACAAAGGGGCTCACATATTTTACTGCAGGAATTAAAGTCATTTAGGGCAGTGTACTCAGAAGTCTTATTTACTCACTTTCTGATTCTTGGCTCTATCAAAGATAATTGAGGTTGTCAGGTAACTGAACTGAAGATAAGTGAGGCTTTAAAGTATTTAGGTGCTATGGTCTATATGTGTCCCCCAAATTTCATGTGTTGGAAAATTAATCCCTAATGCAAGAGTGTTGATAGATGGAATCTTTTGAAAGGTTAGATCAGGAGGGCTCTACTCATGAATAGATTAATGCTCTAATAAAAGAGCTTGGTGGAGGGACATTGTCTCCTTTGCCCTTCAAGCTTTTGCTATGTAAGGACACAACAAGAAGGCACTCACCAGTTGCCAGTACCTTAATCTTGTTCTTCTCAGCCTCCAGAATTTCTGTTCTTTTAAAAATTTGTTTTAGCAACACAGATGGACTAAGACAGCAGGATAGATGAGGCTTTAATGTGCGTGTATATGTAACATATGTATATATATATGTACACACACATATACACATATGCACACACACATACATACATATACACACTTTTAAGTTGAATAGTTCAAGAATGGCTCAATTTTATTCAATTTTTTTCTGATCCTAGATTATATTTTTCTATCAATAAGCTGCAATTTCTTCTACTTTATGAAGTACCTTTATTAACTTAGGGAATATAAAGAATATTTTCTCACTTAATTTGGAATAAAAACTATAAATTTGTATTGTCTAATCTTATCTTCCATCCTACTTCCCCCAACACCAATTTTTATTTTGCCCACTTAGTAAGCATATAGAAATATAGATTGCCCAAGTTACCTGAGCAATCCTGCTTGAACACACTGACTGTGGAATATCATTGGGATGTCTCTACCACATTTTATTCTGTACTTTGTTCCCCCACAGCCATGATCCCCCTGATCCCTCAAAATTAACAGGTCTTAATTTTAAAGAAATCAAACAAAAACCAAATCCAGGTTATACACATTTTAAGAATCAAAGCTGTGACTTCACCTTTCAATCCTCTTATTAATACCCACATCATGACTCTTGTCGAGAAAAAGGTTTAGTGTCACGGTCCTCAATCAGTATTTCTACATTCACTTTCATTAGGAGCCATGTTTTCCTGACAAAGGATAACAAATGGATACTCTTGGTCCCTAATGTGCTTTTGACTACAGATCCTGCACCATTTCTCTGTTAAGCAACTGCAATTATTTGTCATTTTAATATGACTTGGCAAGGGGGACTGAAAAACATGGCTATTATTCATCAATATGTATATTTTGTACTTAAATTAATATTAGAATATCATTATTACTCACCTCACATTGTATGAGCAAAATAAAATTATACCATGTAAAAAATGCATTAAATTCTCCTCAGCTGCACTCATATAGCAAAAGTAAAGGTAATTTAGGAGTTTGCACCATTTATATGCTAAATGCTACCATTTATTATTATTAGTGAGGAAATACTTATAACTTTATGCTAATGGAAAATATATCAATGTGTTTCTACTATTAATTTGAAAATAATATAGCTAATATTAAAACCCAAACCTTTTAAAGAATATCCATCCTTTTACATCCTGAAATGTTATAGTGCCTAATTTTTTTTATCATACTAGCATAATATAAGTATAATTTTGATATTAGAGCAAAATTCTTTAATTCTTTACTTTTGCATTCTTCTTCTGGAGGCTTTTGCATGTAGAATTAGTTTTAGATTTGAAAGCTTTGAAATTCAAGAATGAGTGTTGTAAATAAATACTAATAATTTATCAGCCAACCTTCTCTCAGTGGATATAGTTAATTTTGTAATATAATGAAACACATTAAACCCCTGTGCTGTTCTGCATAGTTTTAAAGTATTTCTATAATTTCACCAATCTTTTTTCTATTACAAGTCTACATCTACATGAAATTCAAGTATGCTGCAGATAAATACATGAATTTTAAAAATTGCTACATGCTAGGAAAATGGAAGGAAAGGGCAACATTTTTAGAACCTGTTTCTCAGACTTAGGGGCAACACACACACACACACACACACACACACACACACACGCAGAGCAATAAGAACCAAAGGAAAGCCAATCAAGTGATTTTCATGCTTCTAACATAAATAGGTCCTGTATCCTCATAGTTCAAAGTAAAATTAAACTTTTATCCATTCTACAAGTATTTACTAAGTAGCTTGTAAAAGACCAGGAACATTTTTAGAGCACCTTCTGTGTGCAAGAGACTGTACTAAGGCCTGATTTCAGCTCATAAGACTTAGAAAGATGGGGAGCCAGAAAACAGCCTCTTATCTAAGAAAGCAAACAAGGTGCAAAAACTAAAGCAAAGCATCATGGTTGTTTATGTTGGTGGATGGAATGGTTAGAGTGGAAATAAAAAGCCTAGAAATACTTCAGAGAACAATGACATCGTTGGGGCATAAACTCTGATCCTTCCCTCAGAAAACATACCTACCCCAAAAGAATTTGAGGTCTTATGAAATTTTAGAGAAATATTTTCAAAAGTAGATACAACTCTTCCAAAACTACATACAAATGGGAGATGGTCATGTGCCTTCTTATATCTGTCAAGCTATTAATGACTTTTCCATTTTCATCAAACAACCCAAGTATACAAATAAATACTACTTCCAAACACCAGACAACCAAAATAAAATAAAATAACTAACGTAGCATGGCATCAGGAAACTAGGATAGAATCTGACCTGAGTTTAAGTCCAGTACATCCATTTGTTGATGTGTGATTTGGGGTATAATCTTTTTACAGGTTCTGTTTCCTTATCTATTAAAGTGGGATAAATACCTGCCATCTGGTATTGTAAGAATTTAGCAAGAGAGGTATAGGAAAGTGCTGCACTAAATCTAAAGACATGGCCAGGCACAGTGGCTCATGCCTGTAATCCTAGCACTTTGGGAGGCCTGGGGCAGGTGGATCACTTGAGGTCAAGAGTTCGAGACCAGCCTGGCCAACATGGTGAAATCTCGTTTCGACTAAAAAAAAAAAATACAAAAATTAGTCAGATGTGGTGGCGGGTGCCTATAATCCTGGCTACTCAGAAGGCTGAGGCAGGAGAATCACTTGAACCCGGGAGGTGGAGGTTGCAGTGAGCTGAGATCACAACATTGTACTCCAGCCTGGGCAACAGAGTGAGACTCCGTCTCAAAAACAACAACAAAAATCTAAAGACATGTAATATGTCATTTATTATTATTTTCTTAAAAATCCAGAAGCTGAGAAAGGTTGGGAGACAGAAGTTGAAGTGAGAATAACACGTGGGTTAAAACTTTCTCCCCCAAAAGGAGATCCAGAGCACTGGTATTCATTCATTTATGTGTTTTCTACAGAGTAGTTGACTCTCAGAGCTCTTTTCATAATATAGAATCACTTTTCCCTTGGAAGTTATTATGTATGATTTTTATATATAGTGAGAAATTAGTCGTGAGCATTTTAAAAGATACAAGATTGAAAAATCTTAGCAACCAATTTTTGCCTCTAGATGGGTTTATATAAGAAACATGATAGAATTAATGACACATGAAAAGGAGCCATACAACACCTAACTTCTATTCCTTGCTTTGTCACTAATTAAAATGGAACTAATCCCAGTGATAATTTTTCAATACCATTTCCTTCTCTATAATACGTGGATGATAAAATCCACTTCTTATCCCTGTAAGAATATTAGACTACCAGGTATCTGTTGAAATGATAAAGTTCTATAAGATGAGGGGGAATCCCTACATTTACACAGGAAGCAAGAGAAGAGGACTATCTGCATCAGAGAAAGATTGAGGAATAACGGACAGATTTAGAGCCATTTGGGCCGGATTAATGTGAGACCTTCCCCAGGGCTCGAATACTGTCCTCTGCTCAACAAGAGAATCAGAGCAGTACTTTAAGGAAATAAGCTTCTTTGAGGACATTCTGGAGGAATGTAAGTAGCATCCTTTGATTTGGAGGAGTTTGATCTGACTGTGACGGCAGCAGTCCCTGTGAGGATCACACCAGTGGGAATTCCTTTGATAGCCTGGAGGTCCCTGTGTCTGTAAGCAGAGCCCTAGGACTTACACAGAATTACACCCATCAGAGAGGAAACAGTGCTGCCATGAGATACTTGCATAGTGAGATAAAAGTAACATTGAGCTAATTTTGTTTAGAAAATAATTAAGTGGTTATTAATTTATCCATGCTTAAAATTTTTAGAGAATTCTCTATGTCTTAAAACAAAGCAAATAGTAAAGACACATAAATAAGACAAAGGAGAAGTCAACTACGAGCAAATGGAAGGATACTCTTTGTATTCACTAGATTTATTTGGTTGCAACAGAAGCCAAATCTGGTTAAGTCAAGGAAAGGGAAGAAGAGAAGTTTTCAGAAGAAGAGTCTCTGGGAGTTTCTCTGGTTGGAAGGAAGAAAGGGCCGAAGGACCAGGTTGAGGCAGACAAGATCAGGTCACGACAAAAGGTCTCCCAAGAAGACACTGTTTGGCAGTCCTACCCAGACTCCACTTGAGAAGCCTGAAAGAACTCTAAACATTGCTCTTTGTTTCAAGTGTCCACAGCTCAAGATTTAAAAGTCCCAGGAATCTGACTAGTCAAGTGGAGATCATATATATGCTTTCTCATGGCAGAACCCAGTCTGTTAGAGGAAGAATCTAATAGAAGAATCTCCAAGGACATGTTTGGATCCTGTTATGTGAGTTCTGACAGTTGAATGTATTATCACATTAAGGCTGCACCACACCTAGCGAAAAACTTTTCCAAAAGAAAGCTGAGATGCTGTGTGAAGTGGAAATGGACAGAGAAGCTAAGAAATGACAAATGTTTATTACAGTTTCTACGCATGAAAGCAAAGAGAGGAGGTGAGGATGCAGATATGGATAGATACATGTGTCTGTATCCAAAATTATACTAAAGAACATTTGTATATATTTGGTCCTATTCACAAAAACTATGGCGAAGACCATTCCTTGTAGTATCTTCAGAATAGCAAAAGACTGGGAGGATGGTAAGGAATTCATATAGAAGTAAACAGGTCAAAGGAATTGTAGTATATATAATAGAACACCATGATCTATTCTTTTAAGGCAGTATGTTTGCGTGTGCTGATAATGAGTATACTCCAGGATCTATTGGAAAGTAATAAACTGTAGAACACAGTATATGCATAATCTACCCCTGTGAAAGGACATGGAAGAGAGAGGGAGGTGCAAATTTTATGCATGCACAAATGGAGTAATGGAGTTTGATTTTGGGATTAGGAAAGGAGGCCAGGAGTTTGGAAGATATAAAGAAAAAACTTAGGTTTTTCTCTCTCTCTCTCTTTTGCACTCTTTGATTTTTTAAAAAATGTGTACCTATCACCCTTCACATAAAAATTTGATTTTTGAAAAATTGTTAACATTTTTCCCAATGATTGCTCTTCTAAGAAGTTATCCTAATGAAATAAATTGAGCTAGAGGGAAATGTGTACATTCAAGGATATTCATCTCATTATTATTTATAAAATAAGAAATTGATTAAATGAACAAGAAATTATAAAGAATTATCTGAAATCATCTAAAAGTAACTATAGCTATGAAAACATTTAAAATCATGCTTTAGAAGTATACTTGAAATGTGGAGATTAAAAAGAGATTTTTAAAGCAATGTACATACATACAGAAAAACAGATATATATATACACATATATATACCTATACACACACACACACGTGTGTGAAACAATATGCCACAACATACTTACTGGATGACAAGATTATGGGTGATTTTAATTTTCTTTTTTACACATTTTTGCATTACCCAGATTTTCTGCAATAAACGTATTAGTTTGTCAGAAAAACAGTCACTTAAAAGGCACACTAAAATATTAATTAGAAGATGATTTTTTAATGTGTAGAATTTAAAACTTTTATTTTTACAAGTCGCTACTAGATTAAATTATGGGTTTCTCCTGAATTTATTAGCAAGCTTAAATCTGTGCTAACTAAATTTTTGGCCCTTCTTACCGTTATTGTAAATATTAACGCTTAACATTTCAAAGAGTGCCTATAGGAAAAGTTAAGTATTGTGGGAGGTATATTAAAGCCTTTCTCCTGTCTTAAGAAATCACAGAACCTCTGGGAAATACAAAAACAATCATTATTTTTTAAGGTAAACATTGATACCATAACACAGATTTTAAAAATTTGGCCCACTCACATGAACAGACACTTTTCAAAAGGAGACATGTATGTGGCCAGCAAGCATATGAAATAATACTCAACATTATTAGTCATTAGAGAAATGCAAGTCAAAACCACAGTAAGATACCATCTCACACCGGTCAGAATGGCCACTATTAAAAAATCAAAAAATAATGCATGCTGGTAAGGCTGAGGAAAGGGAACATGTCTACACTGCTGGTGGGAGCATACATTAGTTCAGCCAGTGTGGGAGGCAGTGTGGCAATTCCTCACAGAGCTCAAAACAGAATAACCATTCAACCCAGCAATCCCATTATTGGGTATATGCCCAGAGGTATATAAATTTTTCTGTCATAAAGACACATGCATGCATATGTGTGCATTGTAGCACTATTCACAATAGCAAAGACATGAACCTAAATGTCCATCAGTAGACTAGATTAAGAAAATGTAGTACATATATACCACGGAACACTATGCAGCCATAAAAAATAATGAGATCATGTCCTTTGCAGGGACATAGATGGAGCTGGAGGCCGTTATCCTTAGCAAACTTACACAGGGACAGAAAACCAAATACCACATCTTCTCACTTACAAGTGGGAGCTAAGTGATGAGAACACATGGGCACAGAAAGGGGAAAAACACACACTGGGGTCTACTTGAGGGTGGAAGGTAAGAGGAGGGAGAAGAGCATCAGAAAAAATACCCATTGGGTACTATGCTTAGTACCTGGGTGACCAATTAATCTGTACGTCAAATCCCTGTGACACCAGTTTACCCATACAACAAACCATCATATGTACCCCAATCCTAAAATAAAAATTAAAAGAAAAAAAATTGTACCACTCAATGACAGCCTTAACCCAGTGTCAAATCTGAAACACAGATGCATTCAAAAAGTCATGAAAAGCAATGTATGTTTCACTGAACACTGAAGACAATGAAACATGAATTACACTATACAACACATGGTACAATTTCTTCCCCAAATGCTCTATGAGCATATCTTCCTCTCCTCAAATGTCTACACCAACTCTCTCCTCTCCTAGGCATCTTTATAGAGTTCTGGCTTCTCCATACTCTGCCTAAGCTCCTCCAATCTTTTCTTTCCTTTCAAATCATCCATCTCCTATCAGCTCCAGAAATATCCATCCCATTTCTATATGCAGATAATTTTTGGTCTTGCAGGAGGAGTCTTTCAGTTCTTTTCTACACTTTTCCTCCCAGTCAGCACCACAGTTTACTCATCTATAAAAATGTGGAATTTTTTTCTTTTTTTTGAGATGGAGTCTCGCTCTGTCACTCAGGCCAGTGTGCAATGGCCTCTCAGCTCACTGCAACCTCCACCTCCCATGTTCAAGCAATTCTCCTGCCTCAGCCTCCTGAGTAGCTGGGATTACAGGTGCCTGCCACCACACCTGGCTAATTTTTGTAGTTTTAGTAGAGACGGGGTTTCATCATGTTGGTCAGACTGGTCTCAAACTCCTGACCTCAAGTCATCCACCCACCTTGGCCCCCCAAAGTGCTGGGATTACAGGCGTGAGCTACCGCTCCCAGCCAAAAATGTGGATATTAATACCAGTCTCTGATAGGTTAACTAGGACAACTATAGGACAATACCTGTCATGTGGTTTATATGCAATACATATTAAGTTCTTCATATAAAGTTCTTCAACTTTAACAGTTCTGTTGAAGCTCTGTCAGCCTCTTCTCAACCATTTTTAGTCAAAATATAAGATGGTGCATTAAAAGCATTTCTACCTCATTCTCCTCTGTGAATCCAACATGCAAACAATCATAAGAACAGCAAATAAAATTCTAACTTCAATAGAAATAGGAAATAGCCACAACACTAACCCACAACTCTGAAGAGTAGCTGTCAGACAGTAAAATTATAAGTGAGGAAAATGTTGTATAGTCATAAACTTTCAATATCACATGTGTCTTGCTTGGAAAAATCTTTTATTAGAAGTGGTATTGCCCTGAAGAGAAATTCTTTTTCCTCCAGAAAGACATTGGGAAACAAGAATGAACTGTGTTCAACATTGCAAAATGCCAGAAAAGGTAAGATTGAGAGAAAAATTTAACACGTGTTTCATATGAAAGAAACATGTACAAAATCCTTAAATAAGGCCTGATGCACGAATTTAATACCAAGCCAAGATGCCATGCACATTTAAAAACAATAGAAAAAGAAATCTACATATATATAGCCAATTGATCTTCAACAAAGCTGTCAAGAACATACACTGAGGAAGGACACACTATTCAATAAATTGTGCTGGGGAAATTGGATAACCATATGCAGAAGAATGACCCCTACCGCCCACCGTATACAAAAATCAACTTGAGATGGATTAAAGACTTAAACACAAGACCTGAAACTATAAAACTACTAAAAGAAAACACAGAGAAGACTCTTTGAGACATTGATCTAGGCAAAGATTTTTAAGCCTAAGACCTCAAAAGCATGGGCAACAAAACCAGAAATAGACAAATAGCATTTAATTAAACTAAAAGGATTCTACACAGCAAAAGAAACAATCAACAGAGCGAAGAGAAGGTGGTGTTTGTTTGCATAATTTATTCTTTGTGATCTACACAATGAACTGCATGCATTCATAGAGCAATAAGAGGATGTAGTTCATGTGCCTTGTTTTTAACTGAATAGTAACTGGAAGTATTAATAAATAAAACTAATTTAAATGGTAAACACAAAAAAGCATGCAAAGGATCTGAGTAGACATTTCTCCAAAAAAAAGATATACGAATGGCCACTAAGCTCATGAAAATATGCTCAACATCATTAGCCATCAGAGAAATTTAAATCAAACCCACAGTGAGATCCCACCTCACGTCTACTAGGATGATTCTAATTAAAAGAGAGAGAGAGAATGAGTGTTGGTCAGAGTACGTTAAAGTCAGAACCTTCATACACTTGATAGGAATGCAAAAATGGTGCAATCTCTTTGGAAAACAGCCTGGCATTTCAAGAGGTTCTCTGTCTACATAGAGTTTCCATATGACCCAGCAATGCCACTCCTAGGAATATACCCAAGGAAAGTAAAAACTATGTCCACACAAAAACGTATACGTGAATGTTCAAGGCAGCATTATAATAATCAAAATATTGCAACAGTTCAAATTTGCATCAAATGATGAATGGGTGAATGAAATATGGTATAACCAGACAATGGAATATAATTAGACAATAAATATAAACAAGATGCTGATTCATGCTACAACATGTATTAATGTTGAAAGCATTATGCTAAGTAATGCTGAAAGGAGCCACAGATTATATGCTTCCATATATACAAAATGTCCAGAATGGGTAAATCTATAGAAACAAAACGTAGATTAGTGATTTGCTAGGGCTGGGGTGCTGGAGGGATTGAGGCGGTGACAGCTTGGAGTGTTCCGTATCTTTTGGGGGTGAAGAAAATGCTCTAAAACTGATTGTGGAGATGGTTACAGAACTCTGAATTACTTAAATCCAATTAACTGTCTATTTTAAATGTGTGAATTGTATGGTATATGGATTGTATCTCAATAAAGCTGTTAAAAATAAACAATTTCAATTATTCAAGATCTCGGGGACTATAAGTATGAATGAGGCTTTCCTGGGAGAAAAAATGACACCAACAAAATCTCTCCATCCACACAAGTTACTTCTGTGTTGTTCCTGCATCCCGCTGACAAAACCCCTCTGGATCTGGCTTTCTGTAACAGTTTAGTGCCCTGAGGAATCAACATGTCATTCCCAGTCAGACTGGAGGCAGAAAACTCCAGGAGCTGCTGTGCCAAGCCACCTCCAGTACAGAAATATCATTTCACTGCACTGACACCATTCTGGGAAGTGTTTTCAAGTCTTCTGCATTGCCCAGCCATGCAGCCCTTTCAGTGCTGTCTGGATGGCAACCTTATGAGACCCCGAGCAGAGAGCCCACCTCCACTGTGTCCACACACCTGCCCCACAGAAATTCTGAGATCATAGATGTGTGTTAAGCTGCTGAATTTGTGACGATGTGCTATGCAACAGTAAAAACTAACAGGGTATTTTCTCTTGGAAATACTGATTGAAGCTCCTTAGATACCTTCTGTGTTCCCTCGACTTCCCGATTTGTCGCTGAAGCCTCAGCTTGGGTCACAGCATCCAAGGTCTCCAGAGTCAGTTCGTCTGCCAAGTGTGTTGGTATTGGCAAGGAGTTTTGCTACAGCTCGGGCATCTAACAACACTCAACACATTTCTTCAGTTCCTCTGCAGAGATGAAATTAGGGCTCCATCTCAGGCCAAGAAAATAATTTCCCACCTGTACATAATAAAGGCTGGGCTTGTACATTCAACTACATGGTGTTAGCGGAAAACCGCAGACTACATTAACTTAATAAAATGCATAATATGGGAAACAAATCAGGGAGTAATTTTGGCAGCTTAAAATCTTGAGTTGGGCATGCTGGCTCTTCCCTCATTTAAATGACATAGAAAGCAATTTCTTAAAAAGATCTCACTGTCCAAAAAATATTATCAAAAGAATGTTGAGTCTTACTACATGGCTTATATTTCAGAGCTGCTCGTTTTGAGGAGGTCAAAGCGGAAGAGCTACAAAGGAATTCTTATTTTCAGTTTTGTTTATTTTATTTAACTTTTAAAGTTCAAAGCCATAAAATAATTTTACCACCTAAATGTCCTTTGTTCCTCTTCAATGCAATGCAAACTGAAAATTAGAACAATATACTTTAGTTTTACTTACATTCTTGTTGAAGTACTTCAAATCCCAACAATTTTTTAGCTTATTCTTTTGCTTTATTAATTTTATTGATATATAATATACACATTTATGGGGTGCCTATGATATATTGATACATGTATACAATATATAATGATAAAATCAAAATAATTAGGGAATAAAATCAGGTTAAACATTTATCTTTTCTCTGTATTGGAACATTCTAGTTCTTTATCTTCCAGCTACTTTGAAATATATAATACATTAACTATTATCTCTCTACTATACTATTAAATGCTAGAACTGATTGTCTTCTAACTATATTTTTGTGCCCATTAACCAACTTCTCTTTATCCTCCCTCCCTTACTGTTTTTAAAAAGGAATTTATTAATAAACAACACTTTATTTCTGCAAATATTTGATTTGGTTCTCTACAATACTTCAAAATCAGTATTAAGCCTAGACTTGCTAATTAATGTATATAAGAAGACAATATACATTCACCAGTTTGTTGTATTGTATACGCAACTCTGGAGTTTGCAGTAGAATAACCAAAGCCAAAGATTGAATTCTAATATTTTAAGGTGAGAGCACAATAAATTAATTAATAGGTATCAAGTTCCTGTAGGGTACAACACTGTGGCATAAATATATAAGCATGTTTCCAATTACATGGGATAATTTCTAGTCTTAAATATTATTTAGGGTTGACAAGGCAACAGAAGACTAGATAGGATAATGGAAGTGAATGAAAGAAACTTGGACTTCGTGCTTTGTATATATTTATAGAGAGACCTTGGATCTCAATCAAACTGTGTGTCATTGAAATGAACAATAATTTTAAGACAAAGGATATAGTTAATACATTTAACATTAGCTCAACAGCTAAACATCTTTCTGCATCAGTACAGCAAATGTTAACCAGGGAGCCTGAATAAGTTATTTTTTCTCCAACATGCTTTCTCAGGCCCAGAAAGTAGTAAGTAAATCCTCTGAAACACTTAAGTACAAAGTATACAGGGAAGATGCTGTTTCCCAAAGAAGCGATCTGTGGAACACTGTTTTGGAATAGTGGAGTCCATGGTCATACAAGTGAGGATACCTTCTGATGGTTCATAATACATACACATTGGCATTGTAAAGATGCTGAGAAGTCCTGGATAGCAGACCTCTGTAGCTTTGTTTAACATGGTATTTTCAAATGTAGAAATATACTTGAAAGGTTTCTAGAACACTTTTTTTGTTTAAGACAGGGTCTTGCTTTGTCACCCAGGCTGAAGTGCAGTGGCGCAACCACGGCTCACTGCAGCCTCATCCTCCTGGGTTCAAGTGATCCTCTTGCCTCAGCCTCCCAAGTAGCTGGGACTACAGGCATGTGCCACCACATTTGCTAAAATTTTATGATTATTTGTAGAGACAAGATCTGGCTATGCTGCCCAGGCTGGCCTCAAACTCCTGGGATCAAGCCATCCTCCCACTTTGGCCTCCCAAAGTGCTAGGATTACAGGCATGGGTCACCACGCTCAGCCTAGAACACTTTCAAAGGCACATTTATTAACAGGTCTCAGAACAATTTTCTGCAGAATGGTGTCCCACAGGACATGTACAGTCAAGACTAGAGTATAGACACACGCTGTACACACAGTGTACAGTCAAGACTAGAGTGTAGAAAGAGCCCTGAATAAGCTTTAGGTCCCAAATGGTGTAAATCTACAACTATTTTCTCACTAAATTATCAAATACATATATATACACACACACACACACACACACACACCTATATATGTCTAGACGTATATTCACACATCTATATACGTCTAGACATATATACACACGTCTATATACGTCTAGACATGTATACACACGTCTATATACGTCTAGACATGTATACACACGTCTATATACGTCTAGACATGTATACACACGTCTATATACGTCTAGACATGTATACACACGTCTATATACGTCTAGACATATATACACACCTATGTATGTCTAGATATATATACACACATATATGTGTATATATACACACATATGTGTGTATATACACACACATATATGTGTATATATATACACACACATATATATGTCTAGACATAGATATACACACATATATATCCTTCCTCTTTCATATATATGTATATATATGAATATATATATATATGAAAGAGGAAGGAGAGGAAGAGAAGAAAGAAGAGAAAAATGAAGATAAGAATTCAAACAACAAAAACTAAAACTGACAAACTAGAGTCTGGAAAGAATTAATAATACTACAGCCAGTTCAGAGCACAGCCCAGCTTTGAATACTGCAACAGAAACCACCTGGATAATCTGTTTCACATCTTTTCCGCCATTGTCCCAAAATTCATATACATAGAGACTCTTCCACCATGAGACCTAACAAGCATATATTCCTACCTGTAGGTGCCATGCTGCATGGTGGATTCCGTATAATTTTCTCCATTCTTGCTCACTCTCTTAGCCTTTTCATCCACCCACTCTTCACTTCCTTGCAGAAAAATGACATGATTTAGCAAGGAGCCAATGTCTTGGTAGTGAAGTTGATATTCAAGGTGAACAGCCAAAGTGGAATTCTGAAGGCAGCTAAAAAAGAATCCTAGTATAACTGCATAGAAATTACAGTTCTGTGTATCCTATCAGAGTTTTTACAAACCAGAGAGCTGGACAATGCTGCTTCCATTGATCTGAAGAAAAATATGGCTGGAAACTAGAGAATTGACCAGGACCTGTAAGTTTCAGCCTGCTTTACTGTTGTAAATCAAAGGAGGAAATAAAGTACCTGACAGTCGAGCAAAGAGCAAGATGAAAAGTCGTGTGCCCTTAGATTGATTTATAAATATTGAGTCAGAAGAGATCGCTTCATTTGAGCGTAAATAGGTGGTAAAGTAACATGGGAGACAAGGGAAAACCTGTGGATTAAACAAAGAAGAACAAGTGAAAACTGTTTGGTAGCCCCATAGAATGTGGGATGATATATTCATTAATAAACTAGAATCGAATGTCATAACTGTCCAGGAATTTTAAAAAATCAGATTTTTTAAAGAGCAGAAAGAAAAAGAAATGAATACAAGGATAATCAAAATTAAATATAAGTAAAAAGCAAAACTCAGGTTGCAAACAATCAAAACAATGATATAGAGAATAGTTATCACAAATGCAAAAGGAAAAAAAAAGGGAGTATAATGTGGCGGTTGGGGGGGCGGTGGAAATGGAATATGTTTTCATGACAGACACAGACAGCCCAACGAATAGAAGGCAGAAGAGAGAGGGTTCCTTCCCCTTGCTGATATCCCCTGCAAGGAAGAGCTGTACTCACAGAACACCCAGGCCTCTGGGGTCCCTCCTCCTTCCCAGATAAAAGGGATAGTAAATTCATTTCAGAGTGGTATTATCATTTAATGCCTTGGGCAGGGAACTCTGAAAAATAGGTAAGGATTTGAATGCAGGAACTAAAGTAGCAAGATGGACAGGCCAAACGGAGCCAGGGAATACAGCTTCACTTCTGGACTTTAGTTAAACAGTCTTAGCAGTCTGTAGAGACCTCATTGAGCCATGGGTCTGAGTTTTTGCAGTCGTTGATGTGGTTTGGCTGTGTTCCCACTCAAATCTCATCTTGAATTGTAGCTCCCATAATCCCCACGTGTCATGGAAGGGACCCAGTGGGAGGTAATTGAATCATGGGGGTGGGTTTTTCCCGTGCTGTTCTTGTGGTAGTGAATAAGTCTCACAAGGTCTGATGGTTTTATAAAGCGCAGTTCCCCTGCACACATGCCCTTGCCTGCCGCCGTGTAAGTAAGACGAGCCTTTGCTCTTCCTTTGCCTTCTGCCATGATTGTGAGGCCTCCCCAGCCATGTGGAACTGTGAGTCCGTTAAACTTCTTTTTCTTTATAAATTACCTAGTCTTGGGTATGTCTTTATTAGCAGTATGAGAAAAGACTAATACAGTCACAATTTTAGATTTTATTCTGTCTTTAGCACAGTACTATGAAGTTGTGCATTTCATGATAACTGAATCTTAAGGCGGCTTTATCCAGACAGTGGCTACTTTACTGAGGCAGGGTTGCATTTGCCAGACCATAAATATAGAACTCGTGGCCATGACCTCCCTTAGGCAGTACCAAAGCCCTTACCTGACGTGTAGGCTCTAGAACCAATGTGGGTCACAGAAAAAGTGCTGGACACAATGAGGGTTCACAGATGTTGGCCAGCAGGTATCTAAAAAGCAAATCCTAACACACGGGTCAGAATACCAAGGGCAGCCACGATGGCGTCAACCAGACCTCAGGTAGCCTTAGAGTGGAGACTTGAAATTCACAGGGACTATTTGGCATTGCAAGCTTTGCAATACAGTTTGCCTGATATTATGAGCTCTACTGAGGCAGAATTAGATATTTCTAGATGTGGGTAAGCAGAGAAATATTTATTTTAAGGCAGCTGGGTTCTACACGTACTATGAAACATTTGTGACATTCTGAGGTGAAAATACTAATTTTGGATTTGGGAGGACTGGGACCTCCTGAATAGATGAGTGAAGACCTCATTGTAACAGAGAAAAAGATGGATGGCATCACAATTTCTTATACAAAACAAGAATAACCTTGCTTTAAAAAAATTCAGACAAAGGTAGAAACAATAAATGAATAAATGTCACGTGGATATACATGCAAAATCTTAACTAAAATATTAGAAGTTTAATGAAAACGTGTTTTTCGTAAATTTATATACACTCAGGTGTGGCATAATGATGTTTTGGTCAATAATAGACCACTTATATGACGGTAATCCCAAAAGATTATAATACAGTATTTTTACTGTACCTCTTTTATGCTTAGATATATTTAGATATGCAAATAGTTACTGTTGTGTTCACAGTTGCCTACGGTATTCAGTAAAGTAACCTGCTGTACAGGTTTGTAGTCTAGGAGCAATAGGCTATACCATCTAGCCTAGGTGTGCAGTAGGCTGTACCAACTAGGTTTCTGTTAAGTATACTCTGTGATATTCACACTCTGACAAAATCTCCTAGCCATGTTGCTCAGATATATCCCTGTCATTAAGTGATCCATGATTGTATAAATTTATATGTATATATAAAAATACATATGTAAATATGTACAAAATTTATGTAAGTATATAATACATTTTAATACATATAATGTATAAAAATCATATATATATAATATATACACACAGCATGGTCACACAGAACTATTCTCATCATTCAAAGAAGGTACAGTAATAGGAAATCTATTACTGTAATTAAACATGTGAGTGAAGGAAAATAATAAAAGTAATCCAATAGATGCCAAAAAGCAATGGATAAAAAGTCAAGATTCATTTCTACTTTTTAAAATAAACACTTTAAGTAAACTGGAATTAAAACAATAATTTCTTTAAAAGATACATAATGTCTGTCTGAAGGCCTTTTATTTTTTGTTGTTTTTTTTTTTTAAATTTTATTATTATACTTTAGGTTTTAGGGTACATGTGCACAATGTGCAGGTTTGTTACATATGTATCCATGTGCCGTGTTGGTTTGCTGCAGCAATTAACTCGTCATTTAGCATTAGGTATATCTCCTAATGCTGTCCCTCCCCCCTCCCCCCACCCCACAACAGTCCCCAGAGTGTGATGTTCCCCTTCCTGTGTCCATGAGTTCTCATTGTTCAATTCCCACCTATGAGTGAGAACATGCGGTGTTTGGTTTTTTGTCCTTGCGATAGTTTGCTGAGAATGATGTTTTCCAGTTTCATCCATGTCCCTACAAAGGACATGAACTCATCATTTTTTATGGCTGCATAGTATTCCATGGTGTATATGTGCCACATTTTCTTAATCCAGTCTATCGTTGTTGGACATTTGGGTTGGTTCCAAGTCTTTGCTATTGTGAATAGTGCCGCAGTAAACATATGTGTGCATGTGTCTTTACAGCAGCATGATTTATAGTCCTTTGGGTATATACCCAGTAATGGGATGGCTGGGTCAAATGGTATTTCTAGTTCGAGATCCCTGAGGAAGACCTTTTATTAAAGATGGTGAAGAGAATTCACATGGAAATCTTGCTTCCCTCAAAATTTGTAGCAATGGTAGATAAAGTATATATTTTAAAATTAAAATTATGTAGTTACCCTCAAAAACACATCTGGACCAAAACCAATAGCACCAAGTTGTAACTGGGGGCTAAGATTGAGGGTCCACTGGTTTTAGGGACCAACAGTGGTACTGGCTATCTGGAATTCATCTTCTGTGAAGAGCAAGGACCAGAAGTGCTTGTTGTAGAAAAATCTGTGCAAAAGAATTCCAAATAATGTATGTAGACACTCTGCCTTCAAGTAGGGAGAATACAATTCCCCTGCTCCCTAAGTAAGGGCTAAACATAGTGACTTCCTTCCAAGAGCACTATATGGAAAGAGGGAAAAAAAGGGCCGGGCACACTGGCTCATGCCTGCAATCACAGCACTGTGGGAGGCCAAGTCATGTGGATCACTTGGGTTCAGGAGTTTGAGACCAGCCTGGCCAACATGATGAAACCCTGTCTCTACTAAAAAACACAAAAATTAGCCGAATGTGATGGCCTGCATCTGTAATCCCGGCTACTTGCGAGACTGAGGCAGGAGAATTGCTTGAACCCAAGAGGCAGAGGTTGCAGTGAGCCAAGATCACGCCACTACACTCCAGCCTACGTGACAGAGTAACAGTCTGTCTCAAAGTAAGGGAAAAAAAAGGGAGTGGGGGTGGGAGAAAGAATAACCTTACAGTGAAAAAGCCTGACAAACACGACATCAGCCAGGTGACAGAGGTAAATATCAGCAATGACAGTGAGAAGCTGTGTTGATAGTATGTGTTCTTGACATAATGGGATAGAAATGTCTCTTTACTTCTGTAGTCTTCCCCCTACCAAAACTCATAACCCTGTCCAATCACAAGCAAAACAGCAAACAATCCCAGTTGAGTGATGTTCTGCAAAACAATTGGCCAGTCCTCCTCAAAACTGTTAAAGTCATCAAAAACAAGGAAAGTCCGAGGGACTGTCACGTCCAGCAAGAGTCTGAGAAGACACAACTAAATATAATATGGTATTCTGATGGGATCCTGGAACAGAAAGAGGATATATTAGGTTAAAAAAAAAACTCAGGACATCTAACAAACTATGGATTTTAGTTAATAATGTATCAATACCATTTCATTAATTGTGAGAAATACACCATACATGTCAGTACCAGGAGAAACTGGGTATGAGGTACCTGGGAACTCTGTATCATTGTTGCAAGTTTTCTATAAACCTATTCTAAAATTAAAAGCTTTTTCTTGAATAAAATGTCCCCACAGTTTGAGACAAAGTGGTTGACCAAATGATTTTTTTAAAGTGTGCTTTCATCTTGCAAAACACACTGGCATTGTTTCCAGGAAATTCACAAATTAAATGTAAAGATTGAAATTTACAAGGATAAAATATACATGGATATTTGTAAAATATGGGAAACCATTTTCAAAAAATAACACCAAAAACAGCAATTAAAAGATGAATATATAAAATAGCCATAAGTTTGACCATATAAGAAATTATTCTAATGTATATGTGAAATTACAATGAACAGATTGAACATATTTACCATATAAATGACAAAGAGTTTCTTTAATATAAAATGAGCTCTTATGAATCAGTTTTTTAGAAAAGATACATCCAAATACAAAAGTGAACAAATATTAGAACACAAATACACTACTTACTGAAGTAGAAAGACAAGTGACCACTAAGTATACTGTAAAGATTAACATCATAAATATAAAAAATTTAATAGGGAGTGCAGTAAAATTTTTCCACTTATATTAGCAAGGATAAAAAGAGTGATAATAGGCCGGGCGCGGTGGCTCACGCTTGTAATCCCAGCACTTTGGGAGGCCGAGGCAGGTGGATCACGAGGTCAGGAGATGGAGACCACGGTGAAACCCCGTCTCTACTAAAAAAAAATACAAAAAATTAGCCGGGCGTGGTGGCGGGCGCCTGTAGTCCCAGCTACTCGGAGAGGCTGAGGCAGGAGAACGGCGTGAACCCGGGAGGCGGAGCTGGCAGTGAGCCGAGATTGCACCACTGCACTCCAGCCTGGGCGACAGAGCGAGACTGTCTCAAAAAAAAAAAAGTGATAATAAGCCGGGCATAGTGGTGTGCACCTGTGGTCCCAGCTACTCTGGAGGCTGAGGTGAAAGGATATCTTGAGCACTGGAGTTTAAGGCTGCAGTGTGCTATGATCATGCCTGTGAATAGCCACTGCACTCCAGCCTGGGCAACATAGTAAGACCCCCATCTCTAAGAATAATAATAGTAAGAAGAATAATACGCACCAAGGAAATCATTCTCATACACTGATGATATCAACTTAACGTTCAAGACTTTCACAATCATTATTAGACCTAATCTGTCTGAAAAAGACGTTATTTCTACTTTTAGTGCAGTTACATGACTAAATCAAGTTACAGAGCTGTGTTCTGTATCAAATGCTTAACACTATTTAAACATGTATTAAAATCTATTAGAGAAAGCCACTACCGAGGTTTTAACCAGTTTCCTTTAACTAACAGTGCTGTCTCTGGTTACGAAGATATTTGTTCTCTAGGTATGCTGCCCCTCAAATACAAAATAAATTAACATTTGTACTGTGTGTTTTCATACTTCCAAAATTATGGTGGGCTTCAGGGTTTTCTGTTTTCAAAGTCATTCGCCAGGAAAATAAACATGTCTGACATAGCAGATCTCAAAAATATTGGATGGCTGATGGATGAATGGGTGGGTGGATGGTGAGTGGGTGGATGGATTAATGGGCAGGTGGATTAATGGATGGTTGGATTAATGGGTGGATGGATGAATAAATGAGCCAATGCACCAAACGTGTTTCTTTAAAACCACTATGCTCATATCCTCACTCAAATTCATTAGCTTCCAATTGTGACATGATCATTAGACCATTGATGACTGGAAAATTCTCACCAAATAAAAAGCAGTTAAAAAGGCAGAGGCAAAATATTTGTTAATTTTATTACAAAAAAAATTTTAACAGTTCTATTGTCTGAAACTAAATGAAAAATATAATCTAAGAGTAAAATTAACATTAGCAAGGCTTTGCATTAAACACTAAAATGTCTTGTGATAAAAGCAGTGCAAAAAATTTTTTAAATATTAAGGCTCTAAAATTATTTAAGTAGGATTCCAAATAGATTTACATACATCTCTAAATCAATATACATTTTAATTCATAATATACCTAAATAAAATATGACAAGTTTTAATATTTTGGGGACTATTTTATATCTTAAGTTTACCTTAGAAGAAATAATCAATACTTTTCAAAATAGACCATAAAAATAACACAGGCATCCTTTTGATCCTCATGGGTATACTTTATTTGTCCTTGAAAAAATATATATCCAATGTACCTTTCAGAATGATTTATTAGGTGTTTTTGTTATGGTGTTCAATATTGTTTAATACTGAACTACTATACTGATTACCACTCTCCACTCTGTTTTAGTTCTATCATGTGCTTTTATTTACCTCCTGAGGCAAAAACATTTTAATTGGTTTAGAGAAGCTTGAACTCTCTTTTCTCAATGACAGATTTCATCAAAATGAAACTAACCCAGTAGCCATAGTCCCAGGGCAGAAAAACCATGATCTACTTTGAGTTTCCAAGGTTTAAGACTTATAAACCAACAGTTTAAAAATAAAAAGGAAAATAAAACCTCCTTGTAATCTAAGACCTTTATTGTAATCTAAGCACTTTTACACTTGCACATACAAGTGCACACAGATGTGAATAGCACTCAGCTATAATTTTAAATAAATTTTAATATGTGTAAAACGGAATGTCTAAAGGAGTCTTTAACGTAGCAAAACTAACTGGTCTATAATTCTAACTTAGGAAAAGTAGATGAAACTAGTTCTTCTACTTTGCTTTGTTAATGGGCTGCTTGCCAAATTACCCACACAGTAAATTTATGAAACACTGCAGTCAATTTTGAAATAATTTACAGTTACAGTAAATCTTGCTAACTGCACAAACTTAGGCAAATGGTGCATTATTTTAATATATCTATATTTCTTTAAGTATTCATTTCACAGTGTTCCATTATTTATGAACAATAGTACAAGAAATAATTTGCTCATTGCACAGAAATTGTATTTATTTAACAGATTTTACTCCCATACAGGTTTCACTGTTTCAGAATCTGAAGCTGAGTTGTAATTTGTACAGAACCAGATATTAATTATAATGCATGTGCAAAATAAATACTAACCACAGTGATAGATAGCCATCTTTGCTGTCACTTAAAAAAATACTTATTTTATTGAGGTAAAAACACTTAACATGAGAGGTACCCTCTTAAATTTTTAAGTGTACAAGATGGTATTAACAGAAAAATCCCAAAAGATACAAGTATTGGCAAGGATGTGGAAAAAACTGGAACCCTTGTTCACTGTTGATGGGAATGCAAAATGGTACAGTAGCTATGGAAAACAGTATGGAAGGCCCTTAAAAATTAAAAATAGAAATATTTTATGATCCAGCAATCTCACCTCTAAATATTTACCCAAGAAAATGAAATCAGGATCATGAAAGAATATTAGCACTCCCAAGTTTATTGCAGCTCTGTTCACAATAGCTAAGATGAGAAAATAATGTCCTTTGACACATGATTGGCTGTCATTTCTCCAAGCGAGCTGACAAGAATCAAAAGCCACTAGACACAGAAAAACCCATAGAGATAAAACCAAGCTCTCCCAGTCAACCCATGGCAAAGAAGGACAGCTCTTCCTTGCACTGAATTCTAGTGAAATTGGTAGTACATATAAACCCAGTGGGAGTGCAGCACATAGGGAAAGTAAAATGTGTTGCTTAAAGTGGATCTCTCTATGTCAGTCAGAGAAAAATTTGAGAAACACAGATGTTGAGCTTTATATTATCCCTGAAAAATTAGAGGCTTTCCAGTACAGAAAGTTTATTCCAAAGATCAAAGTCAACTCATTATGTAGTTGTGTTACAAGTAACACTGCATTATTTCAGTGAATTGGTGAAAGAAATTATTCTCTTCTATAAGGCACATTAATGGTTAGGTAGAAATGAAAGCTGTCTCTGTAATGTAATATGAAGGATACAGAATGTCAGCCCTCACAATACATATTGCTGGTACATTTTTATATCATTCAAATGCACTAAATATACACCTGTATCCAATACTTCATTATTTTGAGTTAGTAGTCTTTATTTAAAAAAAACTTCTATGAAGGTATACTTCACGGAAGGCATCCACAGATAAAAGTGTCCAAAACAGATACTTGATTGATTTATCTATGGATACCTATGGGTATCCATAGATAAATCAATCAAGTATCTGTTTTGGACACTTTTCAAAAGGAGACATACATGCAGCCAACAATTATATTTTTAAAAAGGTCAACATCATTGATCATTAAAGAAATGCAAATCAAAACCACAATGAGGTACCATCTCACACTAGTCAGAATAGCTATTATCAAAAAGTCAAAAAATAACAGATGCTGATGATGTTGCAGAGAAAAATAAGTACTTATACACTGTTGATGGGAGTGTAAATTAGTCCAACCATTGTGGAAGATCGCGTGGCAATTCCTCAAAGACCTAAAAACAGAAATATCATTCAACCCAGCCATCCCATCACTATAACCTAAAGGAATATACATCTTTCTGTCATAAAGACACATGCATACGTATGTTTATTGTAGTACTATTCACAACAGCAAAGATATGGAATCAACCTAAATGCCTATCATTGGTAGACTAGATAAAGAAAATGTGGTATTACACATGTATACCATGGAATACTATGCAGCCGTAAAGAAGAATGACATCATGTCCTTTGCAGTAAGATGGATGAAGTTGGAGGCCATTATCTTTAGCAAACTAACACAGGAAGAGAAACATCAAATACTGCATGTTCTCATTTATAAGTGGGAGCTAAACTATGAGAACACATGGACACATATAGGGAAACAACACATGCTGGGCCTTTTGGAGACTGGAGGGTGGGAAGAGGGAGAGGATCAGGAAAAAGAACTAATGGGTACTATGCTTAATACCTGTGTGATAAAATAATCTGTACAACAAACTATAACACAAGTTTACCTACCCTGCATGTGTACTCCTGAACTTAACAGATTTTTATTTTGAGATGGAGTCTCGTTCTGTTGCCCAGGTTGGAGTGTAGTGGTGCAATCTCGGCTCACTGCAAGCTCTGCCTCCTGGATTCACGCCATTCTCCTGCCTCAGCCTCCCGAGTAGCTGGGGCTACAGGTGCCTGCCACCACGCCCAGCTAATTTTTTTTGTATTTTTAGTAGAGATGGGGTTTCACTGTGTTAACCAGGATGGTCTTGGCCTCCCAAAGTGAGATTTTTAAAAAAAATCTGTACTATGCAAGCTATCTGTCTGGGCATTGTGAAGGATATTGACATTCCTTCTCTTAACAGAAGCTAATAGTTTGGTTGGAAAAAAAAGCAAGATAAACCCATGAAACAACATCAAACAAAAAAATATTATATTTCATAAACTTTTAAATTTTATGGTCCCAACCCCAGGTCAGCAAACTTTTTTGGTAAAAAGCCGGATAGTAAATATTTCAGGTCTTACAGGACACAAAGCTTTTCTCAAGAGCACTCAAGTCTCCTGTTGCAGCACAAAAGCAACCGTAGACAATCCTACATGAATGGATGTATCTGTGTTCCAGCAAAACTGTATTTATTTACAAAAACATCCAGTGGGATGGAATTCTGACTGCCAATGTAGACAATCCTACATGAATGGACGTATCTGTGTTCCAGTAAAACTGTATGTATTCACAAAAACATCAGTGGGATGGAATTGTGACTGCCAACGTAGACAATCCTACATGAATGGATGTATCTGTGTTCCAGTAAAACTGTATTTATTTACAAAAACATACAGTGGGATGGAATTGTGACTGCCAACATAGACAATCCTACATGAGTGGATGTATCTGTGTTCCAGTAAAACTGTATGTATTTATAAAATCATCCAGTGGGATGGAATTGTGACTGCCAACCTAGACAATCCTACATAAATGGATGTATCTGTGTTCCAGTAAAACTGTATTTATTTATAAAAACGTCCAGTGGATGGAATTGTGACTGCCAAAGTAGTTTACTGACCCTAGGACCATTTTATAAGTGCTTTTTTCGTTATGTTAACAGTGTCTTTGGAAAGGCAAGAGTTTGTTTGACTTAGTAGAGTAAATTTTACCAACTTTTTAATTTTAGAGATGTGATTTTGTGTACTTTTCAGGAAAACTTTTCCTAATCAATGCCTCAAGGAACACACATCAAAATTACCAACGGCCAGGTTGAAGAGTCTTCCACTGGTCAAAATTGTTACAGTTTGAGCATTAAAAAAATAGGTTAATGATAGGATTGTTGAACATTCAATGAAATATTGAATTAAGAAAAATCTATGAATCCCTAATAATCAAAAAAGGAAAACAATCAGAAAAAAATGCATTTTCGCCCTTTTTACTGGCTATTAAATCAATTTTTTTCTTGGAAAGTTAGAAATCAAAGGATAAAACTAAATGCTTGTATCTCTGTCTTCCCAATAGGAATTGTTTTTCCAAGTAACCAAATAACGCCAGTTCATGAGGGAAAACTGTGGAAGTCCACCAGCTAAAATAACCCATAAAAGGAAGGAAAAATTAGGAAAAGTATAATTATTTTGCAATGTCTAGTGAAATTGTGTATTCAGACAACGACTACAAATTGATTTTAAGACCATTATGTCAATATTTGGGAACTGGATGCATGTATGATGCCAAAGTGTACCACATAGGCTATTTTCTGTTGTAAAGGGAAATTCTAATGTCCAATGAAGGGACAAGGCTATCATCATTCTAATATGATGGTCAATTTTGAGTTTCAATGATGGCAGTATGACTAATATGTATTTATAGATATAATACAGTATGAAATACGCATCACTTATGATGTATTCTATCTAAAAATATTTAACTAGAATCTAATCAAGACTTTGAAACTAAGTTTCAAGTTACAGAAAACGAAAGGTATCGAGTTGTAAGTTAAATGACATCATGAGGAAGAAATGAGACAAGGTCCAAAAGGTAGACTATTCAACAAGACAATTGGTCATGTCCCTGTGTTATGAGTTGCTTTTGACCAAAAGAGACGTAAGGGACGTGACAATCACTTGCAATGTACGACCCTGGATTCAACAACGTTTGCACAAATGAACTGTGAAGGGCATTTGGAGAATAATTGGAAGAAATTTAAATATGGATCAGCTTTTAGATTAAGGAATTATAGATTTTATTAAATATGATAATGTTATTTTGTCTATATGGTAATATGTTTTTAGGAATGCATATTAACTTTTTATTGGTGAGATGTTGTAACATCAGTAGTTTCTTTAAATGCTTTAGAGCCCTTTTTAACCTTTTAACAAGGGTTCAAGAAAAGTCAAAAGGTCCTCCATCCAACTTTACCATGTGTTCCCATGCTCAAATCCCATACCACTCTCAAGCTCACATTGTATTTTCTCCATGATAATTATCATTAACTGGAAAGACTTTGGTTGGTTGGTTGGCTGGCTGGCTGGCTGGCTGGTTGGTTGGTTTTACATCTTTCTCCTCCAGAATGTAATCCCTACGACAGGTAGGATCTTACCTGTCATATTTACAGTTGTATTCTTGAAGAAATACATGACAGATAGTAGATGCTCAGTAAACACTGTTAGATTTTTTAAAGGTGCACTTGTACTAAATCTCAGTTGACACTGTGTTTGTGAAAATTTCATTTAGAAGATTTCCTTTGCTTATTAGATACGTGGTTTCCTGTGGAAATGTGTTGACAGAATTGGGAAGGGATGCTTTTTTATTTAACATACGAATGAAGCTTACACTGTGTACTGCCAGTTCACAAGCAAAGAAAGAAAAATGATGGAAAGATGTGGCATCCTAATTCAATGTTATTTGAAATCACATGTGAACAGTCTGCTGTGCTCAGCTGGAAGACATCTCTATGAAGTTCAAGAGCTGAGCCTTTCAGCACCTGTTTCTGAGCTATAACCTGTTTACACTTTTCATAATAAGATGAAACACAATGTTTTCAGAAAGCCGGTTCAAGAGAGTTCTAAACATATCCTGTTGGAATTAAATCTTCAGTCCTAAAAATAAAGCTTGCAGTGCTCAGATGAAAGAAAATTAAAACATTTTATTTTAAAAAAATGACACTGAAAATCATAATCTGAAGTAACTGTACCAGTGTGAATAGGAACATTTTTCTATCTACAGGAGGCATATATTATATTCAAGATCAGATTTAAATTTATAGACTACAAACACTCTGGATCAAAAAATACTAGTAACATATTTTTGTCATAAATAAAGAGACTGGATCTCAGAGGAAACTAATAGTAAGACCATATGCTTATTGTTTTACGACTTGACATGGAAAAATCTGCCTTAATAAAGGCCACCCAAAGAAGTCCAGTAGGTGATGTGTCTTATGGCAGAATCTCCAATGAATTACTCTTTTATTTCTTACTCTAGTCCAAAGATAGAGAATTAGGAGTAAGTATCACTTGTACCAACATTGCAACAGGAAAGCAGCGGTTTCATAACCATGTTTTCACAAGGCTATTTTTTTACAGTTAGAATTCTGCCTCCCTTCTGGGTTTAGTCGTCATTAAAAGGGAAGATAAAAAGGAGTATAGAAACACTCAGTGTAAGATGTAGTCAATAATGAGAACTCAAATCTGTCTTCTCGCCCAAGTCATAGTAACTACATCTATTCAAAAAATGTTTAGTAAGCTTTGACTATTCATCAAATACTATTCCGGGAGCTGGAGAATACAAAGAATGAAAGGAACATGGTATTTGTCTTCAAAGGGCAAATATTGTAGTAGAAAGTGTCCTGTTCCCATTCTAAGTCCAAGAAGCTTGATGGAAGGGGTAAAATATCTCCTAAAGCTATGTTGAATTAGAGTAGAAGGTCAAGGTTTTAATAGTGGTGTTTTTCATAAGAGGTACTAGGTAATCTGTTAAGTAACCTAATAATATGTTAATGTGTGTATCATCCGTAGCTTGATAAGACAAAGTAAAAAAAAAATCAAAATTTAAGGTACTATGCAAAGTGCTTTAATTAATTAATTTTTTAATAATGGTGCTTTTCATAAGAGGTACAGGGTAATCTGTTAAGTAACCTATTAATACGTTAATTTGTGTATCATCTGGAGCTTGATAAGGCAAAGTAAAAAAATTTATCAAAATTTAAGGCATATTATGCAAAGATAATAAAAGTATTAGAGTCACCACCCTACTTACTCATTGATGTTAGTGTAATTTTGATCAAAAGTGTACACCTTAAAAAAGCTATAGAAGTATTTAAAATATGCAAATGAATAAAGGTAAAAATAAGCAACTAACATATCAAGATTAAATAGGGTTTGCTTCAGAAATGCAAGGAGACCTCCATGTAACTTACCATATTAGTATAACCATCTATATGGATGCCACAAAATTTCTGAAAGAATCATCACCCATTTATAACAGAAAGAAATTTTCTTGCCTTGATAAAGAGTATCCAGAACAAATAGCAAATTCTAACAGTTTTTCCTCTGTCTCCTGTATAACAAGCAGCACCTGTCTTTTGCCTTCTCTGTGAAGATTAAATAAGTTAATACATATAAAGCATTTATAATAGTGCTTGATACATGAATAATAGTCTTTGTACACAGCCTGTGGGAGCCAGAGTGTGTAAAAAGGGACCTTGTCCTCTGAGTATTGGGGATCTGTAGTTTCTTTACTAATTGGTGTTTCTAATCACAGAGATACAAAGAGGCAGTGGCCACTGGGTTTGCTCCTTCATATGTTGTTGCATGCTCCTTCCCCTCTGGATAAAGTGACTGCTGGGTGACTTAAAGGGATAGTACCCATCCTCCCTACCTTTATTATTTTTGTTTTTTCTTTGAAGAGCCAGACATAAAAAACCAGAACATTCAAACACAATGTCATACATGGGGAAAATTAAAAAGTGAACACACATGCCCATGGAAAGGTGCAGGCTCAGAAAGACTTGAGAAGACCCTTAAGTTTATGCCTCAGGCATATTTATCCATGGCACAGAGACAGCCTAAAATAATTTTAAAAAAATAGCAAACCCTAGGGAAGGTGGAGTATCTGATTCCCAGAGTTACCAGATTATTACATTCAAACGCACAGTTTTCAATAGCAACAACAAAAAAACATAAAGTATACCAAGAAACAGGAAAGTATGACCCATTCAAAGGAAAAAAAGTAAATTAACAGAAACTGTCCTTAAAAGACCTGGTAGCAGATCTACTAGACAAAGACTTTAAAATAACTGTCTTAAATTGCTCAAAAATAAACGTGGAGAAACTCAAGAAAACAATGTATGAACAAAATAAACATATCAATAAAGAGATTTAAAAACTAAGAAAAAACAAAAGCAAATTACTGAGCTAAAAACTACAATAACTAAAATGAAAAATGCACTGGAAGCATTCAAAAACAGATTTGAGTAGCCGGAATAAAGAATCAATGTACTTGAAGATAGAGCAATGGGAATTATCAAATCTAAGGGATGGAGAAAAAAAGATTGAAGAAAAGTAAGCACAGATGAAAAGACCTGTGCCTATGGGACACTATCAAGAGGACCAACATACAGACTGTGGGGGTCCCGTAAGTAGAAGAGAGAATGAAAAAGGCAGAATATTTAAAGAAATAATGGCTGAAAACATGTCACATTTGATGAAAAACATAAACATAAACCTGCAAGAAGCTCCACAAACTCCAAGTAAGATGAACTCAAGGAGACCCACCTCAAAACACATTGGAATCAAAATTTTGAAAGCCAAAGGGAAAATCATGAAAACACCAAGAGAAAATGCAATTTGTCACATACAAGGGATCCTCAATAAAATTATCAGCAAATTTTTCATTAGAAATTATGGAGACCAGGACCAGGGCTGGTGGCTCACACCTATAATCACAGCACTTTGGGAGGCCGAAACAGGCAGATCACTTGAGGCCAGGAGTTTGAGACCAGCCTGGCCAACATGGCAAAACCCCCTCTCTACTAAAAATACAAAAATTAGCTGGACATTGTGGCCCACACCTGTAATCCCAGCTACTTGGGTGGCCAAGGCCTGAAAATGGCTTGAACCCAGGAGGTGGAGGTTGTGGTGAGCCAAGATCACACCACTGCACTCCAGCCTGGGTGACAGAACGAGACTCTTGTCTCAAAATAATTTTTTAAAAGAATTTTAAAAAGAAATTGTGGAGAACCACAAGGCAGTGATCCAATATATTCAAAGTGCTAAATAAAAAGCCTGTCAAACAAGAATCAAACATCTAGCAAAAGCTCACTTAGAAAGTGAGAGAAAAATTAAAAGGTTTTCAGATAGACAAAACTTGAAGAAGTTCACTACCACTAGAACTGACCTACAAGAAATGCTAAAGGATGTCCTGCAGGAAGAGATACATTGGACAGTAACTCAAAGCCAAATGAAGAAAATAATCTCTCCATAAAGGTAAATACATGAGCAATTATAAAATCTAGAAGTGTTATAACAATGCTATGTAAGTGTACTTTTTTCCTACATGATATGAGACTATTACATTAGAAAGTAATTACTGTTCTAAAAGCTAGAATTATTGTAACTTTGGTTTATAATTCTATATCTGGTTTTCTAAATAATTTAAGAGGCTAATGCACTAAAGGGAATTATTTATGTTATTTAGCACACAATAAATAAATATGTAATTTTTTACCTCAATAACTGAAACAGGTGAGGATGGAGCTGTTAAAGGAGCAGCATTTTGTCTATTATTGAAGTTAAACAGATATAAATTCATATTAGCATGCTATAACTTTAGGATATTAAATGTAATTTCCATGGTACCAGCAAAGGAAAACTATAGAATACATACAAAGAAAATAAGAAAGGAATTTAAACATTTCACTATAAAAAATCAACTGAACATAAAAGAGAGTAATGCAGAAAATGAGGGACAAAATTGCTGTAAGTCATGTAAACAAGCAGCAAAATAAAAAGTATCTTCTTATCAATAATTACTTTAAATATAAATGGATTAAACTCCCCAACTAAAAGGTATTGACAGAATCGATTTTAAAACAAGATCCAACTCTATGTTGTCTATAAGAAACTTACAGATCAAAAAACATAAACAGATTGAAAATGAAAGGATGAGAGAAGCTATTTCATGCAAATAATGATGAAGAGAGAACAGGGGTGGCCATAGGAAAATCAGACAAAATAGACCTTACATCAAAACAGATTACAAAAGCCAAAAAGTACACTATATATCAATAAAAGGGTCAAGACAGTAAGAAGATATAACAATCAAAAACATATATGCAGCTAATGACAGACTATCTAAATATATGAACCTAGAACTGACAAAATTGAGGAGAAGAATAGGCAGTTCTATAATAGTAGGTGAAGACTCCAATACCCTACCCTCAATAATTAATAGAACAACCAGAAAAAAAAAACTAAAATAATAGAGGACTTAACAGCAACAACAACAACAAAACCTAGATCTAACAGATATATAGAGAACTCTCTACCCTAAACAATAAACACATCCTTCCCAAGTGCATGAGATATTTTCCAAAATAGAGCATGTGTCAGGCTAAGAATTAACTCTCAGTATATTTTTTAAAATACGTATAACACAAAATACTGTCTTTGACCACAATGGAATGAAGTTAGAAATCAACAAGTGAAACTGGAAAATTTATAAATTTCTCAAAATTAAACAGTATGCTCTTAACCAATGGATTAACAAAAGAAACTAATTCAAAGGGAAATTAGAAAATCGTTAGATATTATATAGCACAACTTATGGAAAACAGTAGAAGTGTCAATGGTTAAATTTATAAACACCTATATTAAAAAACAAGAAAGGTCTCAAATCAACAACCTAAGTTTATAACTTGAGGAACTAGGAAAGGAAGAGCAAACTAAATCCAAGGCTAGCAGGATAGAAATAATGAAAATTAGAGCAGAGATAAATAAAATAGAAAATAAAAAAGCAATGGTGAAAATCAACAAATCCAAAAGTTGTTTCTTTAAAAAGATCAACAAAATTGACAAACTTTTAGTTAGACTAATTAAAAAAAACAGAGAAGACTCAAATTATTAAATAAGAAATGAAATTGAAGATATCACCAATTCTAAGAAAGAATAAAGATTATAAGAGAACACTCTAAACAATTGTATGCCAAAAAATTGTATATCCTAGATGAAATGGACAAACTCCTAGAAACACAAAACCTACCAAGACAAAATTAGGAATAAATAAAAAATCTGAATAGACCTATAACTAGTAAGGAGATTGGATCAGTAATAAAAAATCTCCTGACAAAGAGATGCCCTGGACACAGTGGCTTTGCTGGTGAATCCTTCTAAACATTTAAAGAACACAAATTTTTCTCAAACTTTTCCAAAAAGTTGAAAAGGCGAGAACATTTTCTAACTCATTATGTGAGGCTAATATTACTCTGATACTAAAGCCAGACAAAGATACTAAAATTTAAGAGAACTATAGGCCAATATCCTTTGTCACCATTGATGCAAAAATCCTTAACAAAATACTGGCAAACTGAATTAGGCAGCATGTTAAAATAATTTTACACCATGACCAAATATCATTTATTCCTGGGATACAAGAAGAGTTAAATATAAGAAAATCAATCAACACAATGCAACACATTGACAGAATGAAGAAAAAAACGGTCATGTCAATTGATGTAGAAAAAGTACTTGACAATATTCAACACTGTTTCGTAATGAAAACACTCAGCAAACTAGTAATAGAAGAAAACTACCTCAACATAATAAAAGCCATATATGAAAAAAACACAATGAACATTTTACTTCATGGTGAAACACCAAAAGGTTTTCCCTAAGATCAGAAAGAAGGTAAGAATGCCAGCTTTGACCACCTCTATTCAATATTGTACCGGAAGTTCTAGCCAGAGCAATGAAGCAAGAAAAATAAATAAATGCATCCAAATTTGAAAAGAAGATATAAAATTATCTCTCAATATAAGTTTGTATGTAGAAAACTCTGAAGATTCTACAAAAAAAAACTGACAGAACTAATAAATGAATTCAGCAAAGTAGCAGAAATTAATGCACAAAAAATCAGCTGTATTTCTATGTACTAACATTTTAACAATATGAAAAAGAAATTATGAAAAACAATTTTATTTACAATAGCATCAAAAAGATCAAAATACTTAGGGACTAACTAAGGAGGTAAAAGACGTATACAATGAAAACCACAAAATCCTGCTGAAAGAAATTTTAAAAGGTAAGTAAATGAAAAATGTATCCCATGTTCATGGATTGAGATAATTAATATTTTTAATATGTTAATTCTATTCAAAGTGATTTACAGATTCAACACAATCCAATCAAAATTTCTATTTTTTGCAGAAAAAGAAAACCTTATCCTAAAATTCATATGGAATCTCAAGGCATGCAGAATAGCCAAAGCAATCTTGAGAAAAGAACAAAGCTAGAGGACTCACACTTCCTGGTTTCAAAATTTGCTATAAAACTGCAGTAACAAAATAGTGTATTACTGGCATAAAGACAGACATATAGAGCAATGGAATAGATTAGAGAGCCCAGAAACAATCCCTAATATATAATCAGTCTTTTCAACAAATGGCCCTGGAAAAAAAATGTATATCCACATGCAAAAGAAGGAAGTTGAACCCTTACCTAACATTATATTAAAAAATTAACTCAAAATAAATCAAGTATCTAAATGTGAGACCTAAAACTATATAACTCTTAGAAAGAAACACAGGGAAACTTTATGAAATTGAGTTTGGCAATGATTTGAATGTGACATCATAGTATAGGCAACAAAAGAAAAAAATAGAAAAATTGGACTTCGTGAATTTTTAACATACGTCAAAAGACACTATCAACATAGTAAGTAGACAACGCGATTGGGAGAAAAGATTTCCAAATTGCATATCTGATTCTGATAAGGGATTAAAATCCGGGCTATATAGAAAACTTCTAAAATTCAAAAACAACAACAAAAAATCCCAATTTAAAATTGGTGAAATAAGTAATATGAAATAATAAAAATTACATACAAATTATCTCAAGAAATAGAGGAGGCAAAAAATCTTCTCAACTCATTTCTTGAAGCCACATGGTTTTTTTAAAAAAACTGATTAGAACATTTCAAAAATATAATTACAGACAAATAACCCACATGATCATAGACACAAAAATCAATAAGATACTGCAATTTAAACCCAGGAATATATCAAAAGAATAATAAATACGTCATTACTAGGTGGGGTTTTCCTCCCCTGATCCCCAAAGTGTAAGGTTGACTTAACATTCAAATATCAATCAGTGTAATTCAACATGTTAACAAAATGAATGAGAAAAATTATGTAATTACCTCAAAAGATGTAGTAAAGTATTTGACAAAAGTCAGCACTCCTCATTGATTAAAAAAATTTCTGCTGCTACAATTATACCAATAGTTAAATATTAAGCCCTGCCCCTTACAATCAGGAAAACAGTGAGACTATCAATTTTCACCATGTTATACAACAATGTAGTAAACGTTCTAGCCAAAGCATTAAGAACAACAAAATAAATATTTTAAAATTTTGTAAATATTGGGAAGTAAAGAATGAAATTGTCACTATTAGCAGAAAACATGATATGTACATAAGAGAATTCAGCAAGGATTCACGATGCCAAATCAATATATGGAATCAATTGCATCTCTATATAAGAACAATAAATAAATGGAAAATGAAACATAAAAATAGAATACCATTTACAATAGCATTTAAAAAAGCAAATACCTAGTAATTAATCTGACAAAAGATATGCCAGATCTCTATGACAGATTTCTACAATGTTCTTAGAAAACTATTGCTGAAGGGTTCAACTTCATTCTTTTGTATGTGAATATACATTTTTCTATTTCTGATAGAAATGAGAGATCTAAATAATAGAAAGATAGGCCGAGTTTATTGTATGTGTATGCTATTTAGACACCTATTCTGCCCTAGTTGATCTTTGGATTCAGCACAATTCCAGTAAAAATTCCCGCGTGATTTTTTGAAGAAATTAACAAGCTGATTCTACAATTTATATTGAAGTGCAAAGAACCAAGTGTATTAGTCCATTTTCATACTTCTGATAAAGACATACCCAAGACTGGGCAATTTGCAAAAGAAACAGGTTTAATGGACTCACAGTTCCACATGGCTGGGGAAGCCTGACAATCATGGCAGAAGGTGAAAGACACATCTCACAGAGTGGCAAACGAGAGGAGAACTTCTGCAGGGAAACTCCCCTTTATAAAACTATCAGATCTCATGAGACTTACTCACGATCATAAGACTAGCACGGGAAGGACCCGCTCCCATGATTCAATCACCTCACATCCCTCCCACAACACGAGGGAATTGTGAGAGCTACAATTCAAGGTGAGATTTGGGTGGGAACACAGCCAACCATCTCACCTAGAATAGTCAAGATATTCTAGATGTAGTAAAACAAAGGTGGAGGAATTACCCTACTGTGATGATTAATTTTACCTGTCAACTTGAGTGGGCTAAGGGGTGCCCAGATAATAAGTAAAACATTATTTCTGAGTGTGTACACGAAGGTGTCTCTGAAAGAAATTAGTATTTGAATCAGTACATTGAGTATAGAAGATCACCCTCACCAATTCAGGTGAGCATCATTCAATCTGTTGACCTAAAGAAGCAAAAAATCAGAGGAAGGGTGAATTAACTTCCCTGTTTGAGCTGGGACATCCGTCTCCTCCTGATGTCAGACGTTGGTATTCCTTGTTCGTGAGCCCTTGGACTCAGGCTGAATTATACCACGAGCTTTCCTGGCTCTCCAACTTGCAGATGGTAGATAATGGGACTTCTCAGCCTCTATAACTTAGTGAGCCAATTCTCATATTAAATATATATCTGTGTTCTGTTTTTCTGGAGAAACCTGACAAAAACAACTATTTTATTTCAGAAGAGTTACTGGTATTAATTAGTTACTGGTATTAATCTAGACTGCACATTGCCTTAAGAATAGATAAATAGGTTGATGAACCAGAATAGATACACCAGATATCTCCATGCATTTGGGATCATTTGATTTTCTACAAGAGCACATGTCATTTCAATGGGGGAAATAAAATATTTTCAAAAAATCATGCTATGAATAGAATAACCATGATTCTATTATATATTCTATAAACCACAAAAATTCTATTTAATCTATAAACCACAAAAATTAATTTGAGTGGAATTATAGGCATAAATCTAAAAATATAAAAATCTACCAGAAAAAATGTATTCACAATCAAGGATGGGCAAAGATTTAGAAAATAAAAAGTATTAACCATCAAAAAGATAATATAGACCTCATTAAAAATAAAATGGTCTGTTTGTCAAGATGCCATTAAGAAACTAAATGGAGGCCAGGCACGGTGGCTCACGCCTGTAAACCCAGCACTTTGTGAGGCCAAGGCGGGCAGATCACGAGGTCAGGAGATCGAGGCCATCCTGACTAACACGGTGAAACCCCATCTCTACTAAAAATACAAAAAAAAAAAAAAATTAGCCAGGCATGGTGGCAGGCACCTGTAGTCCCAGCTACTTAGGAGGCTGAGGCAGAAGAATGGCATGAACCCGGGAGACAGAGGCTGCAGTGAGCTGAGATCGCACCACTGCACTCCAGCATGGGCGACAGAGCGAGACTCTGTCTCAAAAAAAAAAAAAGAAAACAAACTAAATGGAGAAGTCCTTGACTGGAAGTGCTTGACTGGACTGTCAATGCACATATCTGGAAAAGAATGCATACCCAGAACATCTAAAGAACTCCTTCAAATCAAAAATAAAGAAATGAACAACCCAAATTTTTTAAACGGGCAAAAGATTTGAACAGACACTTCACACAAAAAAAATCTTATACTAAAAGCCGATAAGCAAATGGAAGGCTCTCAAAATCATGATTAATTGGGGAAATACAAATTAAAAAACAATGAGATACTACTACACACTCAGCAGAATGGCTAAAATGTAAAAGACTGGCAACACTCTATGTGAGGATAAAAACAATTGGAATGATCACGCATTGTCAGTGGCAGTGAAAAATGGAACAATCACTTTGGTAATTTTATATAAAGCCAAACATTTAGCTACCCATATTCCAGCAATTTTATTCCTAGAAATTTAACCACAAAAATAATAATAATCAGAGCAGCCTCATTCACAATAACCAAAATCTAGAAACAACCTATCAAAGGCGAATGGGGAAACAAACTGTGGTATATTAGTATCATTTAATATTATTCAGCAGTGAAAAAAATGAACAACTGAAATATGCAACAACATGGATGAATCTCAAAAAAAATTGTGAGCAAAAGAGGAGGACACAAAAGAATAGATACTTTATGATTTCATTCATAATAAGTTCTAGAACAGTTACGGTTAACCTTTAGTGATAGAAATCAGAACACTGGTTGCTTCACAGGTTCTGGGTCTGAAAACCTGGGTTTGCAATTGTCTGTGATGCTATTTTTTTAAAAAAAGTTCTACAAACGAGGTAATTTATAAATAATAGAAGTTTATATCTCACAGTTCAGAGGCTGCAAAGTCTGAGATCAAGGGTCCAACAGATTGAGTCTCTGGGGAGGGCTGGTCTGCCTGCTTCAAAGATGGCACTTCTTACCATATCCTCCCACAGTGGAAGGGACAAACACTGTGTTCTCACAGGAGGAAAGGGGGCAAAGTCATCTTTTTCAACCCCTTTAATGAAGGCACTAATCCCACTCATTAGGGTACAGCCTTCATGATTTTACCAGCTCCCAAACGCTGCGCTTCTTAATATCACCATAAGGGTAATTAGGAATAAATGAATGTTGAAGGGACTTATTCAGACCACAGCAAAGTTTCAGTGTCACCAAAAATTCCCCAATCTTCCATCCCACCCTATTCCCTTATTTTCTTCCCATCCCCTCTCCTCAGTTCATTTTATCATCATTACAATGTTTACAAGGGAATTCCTAGTTAACTCATAGTACAGTCATCTGCAGATTGGAGACATGTTTTCTGTACAGTTTGGCCAATGAGTTTGTTACAGAAGAGAAGGATGTTTAGTATTTTTTAATGAGCTTCAAGACAGACCCCAAACTGTCACTTTTATTCACAAACCTTTTTGTAGTTTTTTCTGATCCAGGTTCCCTGGCACTATTATTTTTTAAATAGCCTGTACTCCCTCAATAATCAAAATTTGTTTCATATACCTTTTCTTTTCCATTTCTTCTTTTCTTTCCCCTTCCTCCTCCTCCTTTGTTTTCAGGCCACTTTTCCACTAGAAGTGATGCTGATTGCAGAGGGAGTGGCTGAGAAGTGGAGGGACAAAAGAACTGTAACAGGCAAATAGGATAAAGCTGATGGGGATTAAGTAGGGACCCTCCCCCACATTGGGGAGGAGAGCTTGCTTTAGGATGGAAACCCAAAGTTTGGCATCCCCTAAGTAACCGTGACCCAGAAGCCGACAGGCCCTCCTAGGGCATGCAGTCCAGCTTCAGAGCACTGCAGTCTCTGAAACTGGTCTGAGATGATCCTAGGCTGCTACAGCTCTCAGGGGCCTGGAAAAGGCACATATAAAGCCCTCTCAGGAGGGAAGATATCATCCTAGGCCTGAAATTATTTCTATAAACAATTCTGCAATTGCAACAACTGGCACAAACTAAACAATAGCTAAGCACCAAAGGAGGTATGAAAACAGGAAGGAACATGAGCAGAAATGTTACACAACACATTGAGACCCAGAGGAGCTCCAGTGATGTTAACAGACACAGATTCTAAAATAAGAATGAATGAATCAATCAAACAAAATGCATTTTCATTTATTAAAAATAGCCCTTAATTAATGGACTTAGGAAGGATCCTAAGAAAAATGAGAAGTGAGGCAAGGACCAGGAGAGCTTCTGCCTTCAAGTCCTGTTTCTGAGCACTGAAGGGAGGACCCCAACAAGGCCTTGGTAAGGTACAGTCATGGTGGTGGTGGCACAGCGAAGCTGCTTGACTGTAAGCTTCATGTCATCAGTGATGGCCACAGACAGGGATGCAGAAGGCAGGACTGGCACGCGGAATATCACATTGCCCATTCTCTTCTCTAGGTGCTGTGTCTATGGTATGTCTTATTCTCTGGATACAATTCAGGATTATTGACCTAGAGTTTTAAACTTTGAGGGGCTCTCTAGAACTTGAAGAATAAGACAGGACATCCTTGACAATTTGGAGAGATACAAGATTTACAAAGATGGTTTTGGAGCTGGAATCATTCATAAGATAGGAGATTGGGCGTCATTCAACTCTCAGACCCAATTATATCACTATGAGCTCTACACACCAGAGTGTCAACATTGCCTGTTTGACTGTAGCTTCATGATAATGGAGAATCTGTCTTTCTTACTCAATATGTTTTTCCCAATATTTATCACATTGCCTGGCATTGAGTAGAGGCTCAATAAATGTTTGTTGAGTAAATACATAGTCACAAAAACATTCAGAATTAGGTGAGGCATCCATTAGCATATTTTGATGTCGATTAAATTGAAATGTACTGAGACTAGGTAACCTACACAAAGTCACTTAAGTCAGTCAATAAAGTGGTACTCAATTTAATCATTAATAATGATAGCTAATGCTTACTTAACACTACTATATACCAAGCACTATTATAAGAATTTTACATACAGTAATTTTAAGGCCCACTGCAATCCCATTTGGTAGTTAAATGAGAATCTCTGTTTTACAAATAAGAAAACTGAAGCACAGAAAGGCTAAATAGGCCGGGCGCGGTGGCTCACTCCTGTAATCCCAGCACTTTGGGATCCTGAAGTGGGCAGATCACTTGAGATCAGGAGTTTGAGACCAGCCTGGCCAACATGGTGAAACCACATCTCTACTAAAAATACAAAAATTAGCCAGGCATGGTGGCAAGCACCTGTAGTCCCAGCTACTCGGGAGGCTGAGGCAGGAGAATTGCTTGAACCCAGGAGGTGCAGGTTGCAGTGAGCCGAGATCACACCACTGTACTCCAGCCTGGGGACAGAGCAAGATGCCATCTCAAAAAGAAAAAAAAAAAAACAAAAACAAAAAACAAAAAACTAAATAATTTTCTCCAGTTCCTGTGCCTCCTGAAAGAGTTGAGCTGGGATTCAGTTGCAGGTGGTCAGGTTCCCTAGCCTAAGCTATGAACTATCACCTCCAATTCAATGGAAAAATATAACGAGTTCAATCTCAGATTTCCTCTTTCTAAAAGAGTCTCATTGTACCATGCTGTCTTTTTTCTAAATGCAGTCAGTTCAGTCGGGACTGTGTTGATTCTGAACCTTGTCCTCCTTGCAAAAGTTTCATCTTAGATATTTTTAGTTTTCGTAACTAGTTAGAAGGTTAGGCATTCTGTTTATTTTAAAAAACATACAGAAATATTGATGTATTGAGTCAAAGTATGCTGTTACCTAAATGAGTTGATTTTTAATGAAAACTAGTCGGTCCTATCTGTGATAAAATGTAGCCCAACACTGTTAAAAGCTACTCAGTAGCTTTTGGGACAGTGCCTTCTCACTGCAGGAAGTTTTACTTAAAACATGTTGATTAAGGCTGGGTGTGTTGGCTAAGGCCTATAATCCTACCTCTTTTTGAGGCAGAGGTAGGAGGATCCCTTGAGGTCAGGAGTTCAAGATTAGCCTGGGTAACATTGTGAGGGCCTATTTCTCAAAAAAAAAAAAAAAAATTACGCCTGGTAGTGTGCATCTGTAGTCCCAGTGCCTTGGGAGGTCAATGCAGGAGGATCATTTGAGCCCAGGAATTTCAGGCTGCAGTGAGCTATGATGATGCCACTGCTCTCAGTCTGAGTGACAAAGCAAGACCCTAACTCTAAAAAAAAAAAAAAAAAAAAAAAAAAAAAAAAAAAAAAGTCAATTAACTTGCTGGCTATACTAAATTAATCTTTTCCAAAGGGCTTTAAATTTTCAAATTTAGATGTTTATTGTCCAATTATGAGACATCATGTTTGTGATAATGTAGCAATTTGACTCTACTATTTTTGTACATGGGCTAGTGATTTTCAAACTATGGTTTCAGCGAAGAGTCTACTGCCTAAACGGGCTGGCTTTCCTGTTTGAAGGTCTTTGGCCTGTTTGTCAGAAAAGAAAAGTTTTCTGTTCTATGCATACATATTTTTAAAGGCATTTCTTTGCTATATCAGTGTGCCTGTTTCAGGTATCAAATATATGCTTCATATCTGTGATGTGATAAAATCAATATGTATAAAGTCTTCTATTCTCAAATTTATTTAGACATCAATATTCTTTTTAGCCAGATATGTGAAAATTGGTATCTACTTAAGTCCAATATAGAGCATAAAGAGAATTTTCAGAGAACTAAAGCACCATTTACTAAAATTTAAATTGAAGGTGGTGGACGAAGATAATATAGCATTTAGAAAACAAATTGCATTTTGCAGGCAACACAGAGTGAATCCAGCTGGAGAAATCTCCTACATTATTAAAAAAAAAAAAGACTGATGCAAAAGGAAAGCATTTTAGGGCGTTGAGAAATGCATTCTCTTATGGGATGAACTGTCTCATTAGTGCAAAGTGGTCTTGAATTCTATATGAGGGTGAACCTGAGGCCAAAGGCAGTGCCATCGATGGTACACAATTCACTCACATTTGGGCTAATATTATATAATTGAAGGCTTTCTTGGGCTTATCATATCTTGACACCCAGTGCAGTTCCTGAAGGCCAGGATTGCTTTAAATGCACTGAAAAAAAAAACAAAAAACAAAATCAAAAAAAACAGGCAGACCCTACTACATTGAGCATTTGTTTTCCAGTTTTGTGCCTTTCTTTCAGCAGGATGGCTATTCCACAGAGAAAGTACCTTCAGTATAATAAACTGTCATAACTGTATCCCAGATCTGCCATTCCCCTCCACATCCACTCTCCATCCTCCGCCATCTTGTTTCTTGCTTGGGAGGTCAACTCCTAAGGCCCATAGCAATAGGTGCTCCTTTCCTCAGGCTTGCTTTTGAGTTAGCAAATAGAGAGTCCCAGCAGATCATCAAAGGGAGAGAGGAAAGTGTAGTTGGTTGCCTCAGGCTGGTCATGTCCCTCCACAGAAGGGCACAGTTCTCAAAACACACCATTTTCTCCTTTCAATTTCCAATACCATTATCTCAACTCTTCCTTTTGGTCCTAAGGTTGGCCACACCTGGTATATTAGCCCCAAGGCACTGTACTATCTCGGAATTTCTCTCGGCTCCCGCGCTACCCCTTTTACGTAGTCCCCTTACAAAACACCTCTGCCCCCTCATGAATTATCCTAACTTGAGTGTGCCAACAGATTCTACTTGGGCTTGATTGATGAAGTTAACAGCATCAGAAAAAAAAAATGTTTTAAACTCTTAAACGTAATAAAGAGCACTTAGAAATTGTGTTAAATTCTTCTGCAAATCAAGAAGGTATAACCTTCCTTTTGCTTATAAAATAAATAGTTAAAACATTTTTAAGTAAAATGACTAAAGAACTTACTAAAGCCTTACTTTATCCTTTACTGGACAATAAACGTGATGCAATATAAACCTCTGACTTAAGAGACCATCCTTCGGTTTTCACTTAGCACCTGTTATATACCAGACACTCTGCTAAGCAATGGAGTTGCAGCAATTGATAAGAGACAATCTCTGCCTTGAAGGAGCTGACATATATGCACCGATTATTTTAATGCTGTGTGAGAAGGGTGATGAGAAGAGAAAGTGTGTTATAATTCAGCTCGAAATACAAGCAAAAGTTTCCAGCAAGAAGAGGGATTTTTTTTTTTAACTGAAAGAAACTGAACCCTTTTATACCTGGAGGGAAGGAACAAATTTCTGGAAGAGACGCCAAAAAATAAAGTTAAGAGTAAACATAAAATTAAGGTGTTAGAAGCTAATTACATGTCACTTTTTTAAAAAAGAAAAACTTAAACAAGAGACACCTTTTGTTTACGTGGATGATGCAGAGTTGAGTATTTTAAATTATGAAAATCAGTTTCAGCACTGCAGTCCAGAAGGACTCTATCTCCACCCAAGGATTTATGATTACTCAGCCATCTGTGACCAACGGTCCCCACAGAATTGTTCCAAATTTGTTCTCCGAAGTTAAGCCTATGACGGAAAAAAAAATCTGGCACCCATGTAGTACATGAACATCTGGATTCATTTTGAACAGATAAGAACCAGATACCTGATATTTTAAATTTTTAATGACCATAAGGAATAATGTGGAAATATATTACTCTATTGTAATAAGGTAGAAAGAATTAATTAAATATATTGGAAGCAGACTGAAAGTGGTTGCAATGCCAAAAGGTCTATGAAATTGCAGAATACTATTTTGAAGATTTACTTTTAGAAAACAAGAGGCCACAGGGTAAAGATACTGGATCCTAAAAGTCCATTGAATATAGGATTCATTGTCCCAAATTTTGTTTAAATTGGAAGATCAGTCACTTTAAAAATTGTTCTTGAAAATGCATTTCAAATTTGAATGTCTGTAAGTTAGATAACACATACATGATATGGCTGGCAAGGGATGGAGTGGACCTCGTTCCCAGAGAACAAAATATAATTATAGAAAAACTAATTCTAACTTGAAAGGCTACAGCTTTAATTACAGCCTTCCTTAGACCAACACACTAACAGAGGAAGGATAATCAGAAGCACCGGCAAGCAGTCCTGATCACTGGGAAAATCTATCCCAATGTCTACTTTATCCACAGCCCTTTGTGCTTCTCCAGATTCACTGCAGAGATGAATATATTAATAGATGGAGATGGGCTGGGCACAGTGGCTCACGCGTGTAATCACAGCACTTTGGGAGGTCAAGGCAGGCGGATCACAAGGTCAGGAGTTCAGGACCAGCCTGACCAATATGATGAAACCCCATCTCTACTGAAAATACAGAAACTAGCTGGGCATGGTGGCGGGAGCCTGTAATCCCAGCTACTTGGGTGGCTGAAGCAGGAGAATTGCTTGAACCCAGGAGGCAGAGGTTGCAGTGAGCCGAAGATTGCACCATTGCACTCCAGCCTGGGTGACAGAGAGAGACCCAGACTCAAAAACAAACAAAACAAACAAAATAGATGGAGATGTAGTTCTTAATCTTTAAAGCTCACATCTATCTCGATTGCATTCTGTTATAACAGCCTAGACTGAGTAAGACACCTGTAAAATCAGAAGCTTGGACAAGGTACCAGTTCTAAGCCAGGCACAGAGGAATCAGGGATGGGTATGTCCTGGCCTTAAGACACAATCTAGTGTAGAGATAATAGGAAGATTCAGTAAAGCAAAGCAATGAGGCTGCTATGGAACACAGAGAAAAGGAACTTAATCCCAGACTTTTTGTGACTCCATTTCTTCACAGCAGATAAGGCCATGTGAACAATGGGATCATTTGACCCTGAACCAACTGACTCATTCTAGAGTTAGATACAAAGCCGAAACAAGAAGTAGAATGATATGAAAAGTTGCCCTTGCATATTTACAAAATTTAAAAGCCTATAGAGGGAATATACAGAAACATCAGTGGAACAAATTGAGAGTAGAAAATGTTCCACAAATGGTGATCTCATTATAAGTTAAAGGTAGCACTTCAAATCAATAAGGAAATATGATTTAATAAATATTAATAGCCAACTATACAGCCACTTGTTTTCATTAAACATTTAAATATTTACATGAAAATGACAAATTCCAGAAATGTACCTGGAAAAGGGGTGAACATAAAGAGGCCTGCTTTCCAGGCCTCAGGAATAACAGCAGAGCAAGGCCTCCGACTCTACTCCTTTGCGAAATACTAGGACCTCATAAGGCCTTCTGTGCAGTGAGCTGGGGATTAGGGTGGTGGCGGTAGGGGAGAGAGGTCTCAACAAGAGGCAATAGCAGGGCCGGAAATAAAAGGTTGGTCCTATGTGACAAAGCACATCTTGGGCCAATAGTGCCTGTCCCCCAAGAAGCAGACCAGCCAAGGGAGCTGCTCTAGCTTGCCACCAAGAACGATGAACATCCCCTCCTTCCTCCAAATATAATGAGATTATCTGCACATATTCCTTTTTATGAGTTTCTGTATGTTTCCTTCCTGGGAATTTATAAAAAGCCTCTTACTAGGTAAAGTATATGAAGTTTTTAACGTCTGTAATACATATATATATATAAAACCACATATATATATATAGTGATACTAGATATATAGTGATACTAGTATAAGATACTTTCTAGAAGGAGTATACCAATTTTTGCTCCCACCAACAGTGTGTGAAGTGCTGCCAGTATTGAGTAGTATCTTATTTTTTTAATTTTAGCAAATAGGTGAAGAATTGTATCTCTCTGTTATAAATTGTATTTCCTTGTTGCTAATGAGATTCAAATTGCTTTCAACTTTCAGTCTCCTGTGATTATCCTGGTGTGTGTGCATGTGCACACAGATGTGTATGTGTGTGCATGTGTGTGCACGTGTGTGTGTATCCTCTGCTTTAGACTGCTATTCTTTCAAATTGGCTATGTCAGTATAATTTCATCTCTCTATATACCAATGTCGTGTCATGCTGACTGTAATGGAACTTGGTCACAAGATCACCCAGCATAAGACTTCTAACTGTCAGAGGAAGGTTTTACAGACTGTGCAGAATTTACCTGTTGATAGAGGTTAATTATAAATGTCTGTTCTTTTCTAAATCTTTCCCAATGCCTAAGTGACTTGTGGAGAAATGCCCCAGATTTGGTTTAAGGTAGCTAGACTTATAGATATTTTAGATTAAGTATACAAAATACATTTATTCAATCAGGGTACTACCCCTGATTGTATAGCACCTGTACAGCACTTTTTCTTTCCATTTCAAGTCCAAGTATGGGAACAAGCTCATTATTCTAAACAACGAATAGTACTGGTACCATCTCTTTATAATTTATGTCTTGATTCAACACATAATGCATCTTTTAAAATCGTACATTTTTTTCTTGTAAGGGATTCATTTGGCAAGAGACTTTTCTTAATCACATCATGTTTCTTAACAACTCAAAGAGATATTTTAAGACACTTAAATATCTTTCAAATGTTCCCTCCAATTTTTATTTTTAAATCCTTAAATTTCTACTTAGCACAAAGTTTTTCCTTACAACTATTTCTTTTTTAGAATGAATAATAATTCACTGTGAACACGTTAATGTAATACTAGTGCAGATCATTTAAAAGCACTTATTCAAAGTAATAATGCTCATTCTCACTCTCCAATAACTTGGCCACATATTACATCTTGACCCTTTCATTTATTGAGCAACTACTATAAATTGACACGATGCTCTGTGGTCATGAATGTGAACAAGACAAAGACTCAACAGTCAAAGTGTTTATAATTAAGGTTGCCAGGTTTAGCAAATAAAAATATTAAATTTTCGGTTAATGTGAATTCTAGATAAATTCTTTTTAGTGTCAGCATGTCTCAAATATTTTATGGGATTTAGTTATACTAAAAAACATTTAGTGGCATGAACCCAGGAGGTGGAGCTTGCAAGGAGCCAAGATTGCGCCTCTGCACTCCAGTCTGGGCGACAGAGCAAGACTGTCTCAAAACAAGAAACAAACAAACAACAACAACAAAAAACATTTAGTTCAGCTGAAATTCAAACTTAACAGGGCATTTCGTATTTTTTCTGGAAATTTAGTTATGATCTGATAGAGGAATAATAAAAATCACGATGTATTTAATAAACATAAAATAAACAGTTGTATTAAGCACCAGAAAATAGGAGCTTAAGCTAGGTATGTTGGCTCACACCTGTAATCCCAGCACTTTGGGAGTTCCAGGTGAGCAGATTACTTGAGGTCAGGAGTTCGAGACCAGCCTGGCCAACATGGTGAAACCCCGTCTCTACTAAAAATACAAAAATTAGCTGGGCATGGTGGCACTGGCCTGTAATCCCAACTACTCTGGAGGCTGAGGCAGGAGAATTGCCTGAACCCAGGAGGCGGAGGTTTCAGTGAGCCGAGATTGCGCCACTGCACTCCATCCTGGGTGACAGAGTGAGTCTCCCTTTCAATCAATCAATCAATCATCATCAATAAAATAGTAGTTAAATCATGCTATGCAAATTGAGAAGTGGAAGATAAGAGAAGGATTTATTAAAGAGTTGTTTCTGAACTGGGTTTCAAGCAAGCAAGTTATATTCAGACAAATGGCAACCACTGGTGTTCCAGAAAATGGGGAAGTCAGAAGTAATGTTGGACGCAAGAAAAGAGCCACATTTATCCTGATAATTGTGGTCCATTTGGGATGGCAAAGAAGTTTATACTTGGAGATATAAAACAAGCGGTACCATAAATAATGTAAGTCTAAAGTGATAAAGTATGAAAAATATGCACCACATTATATTTCTAGTATATTAATTACAAATTCAAGGGTACAATAGTTCAACAGTACAGGTCGGTGATGTAATTTCTGTCTAGAAAAAACAGCTATTTATATCAAGAGTTATAGCCCCCTCTACTGGTCAGAAGGAGAAAAATCCTCCGTTGATAATAAATGCAATGGTTAGACAGACTGGATATTTCATTATAAACCATTTAGTAATACTGGCAGTTTTGTGGAATGTCTTATTTTAAGCTGCACAAGTGTTTTTATAAATACTGCAATTCAGAAACAAATTAATAATACAAAACACTCCAAAAGTTGGGGGATTCCTTTAAAGCCATTAAATGGAAAATGTTAGATCGTTCAAATGAAGTTCACTCAAGTTCTTGCTTTCCTCACCAAGATTAGGGTTTTTTTCGTCTAATCTGACCAAAAGTCCCCAGATGGCAAACACTAAGTCTGTTATAAAATACATTTTCTAATTACCTATAAGAGAACTATGTGTAAATAAGACTTACTCTGTGGGCCTGTGGAAATACTGCTTTCATCCCAAACCCATGGAAATGAGCACCGCAAGAGCGGCTTAGCAATCTTCAGTTGAAACAATTGGTCCCGAGTGGTTCTTACTGGACCACTTTGGGAGCACTTCTCCACAGGAAATAGTCCTCAGTACACTAAACTTCTTCAGCTGCTAACTTGCTGATTGACTCCTGGGTACCCTCAATTAATCAGCACCACCTGTTTAACAAAAGCAAATCACTCCCTATTGTCTGTTAGATCAACTCTAAAATCTCTCTCTGGCAGGAATTTAATCTCTCTGCCAACTGGTCTTGACTCAGCTGCTCACATTCCTGTCCAAAGCCTGGATTCCAGCGAGGGTTCCTCCTCCTTGGTACCCACTCTGCCGTGGGTCTCCCTGCAAAAAAATGAAATAAAATAAAAAAATTAAAAAAAATCCTACAGGAAAATGTAACTTCTCTCTTTTCAGGGTCTACCTCAAGTCTCGGCATCTACTGTACTATGCAGCTACCACCTATCATGTCTTAACTCTCTAAATCCTTCATGTTCATTATGTTTTAGACTTGCTCCTATATGTCTTGTTGTATTTACTGTTTTCTTGTCAATTTCTGAGCCAATACATGTGTAGGACCCCCTGGAAGGTTAATAATTTGGTACCTTTCTGATTCATGTTAGTTACATGTTAATCCAGAAGAGATTCACGTGGTATGCGGAAGCACATAGGGCAGGGACCACAGAGCTCAGTCACTACCCTACTGTTTCCAAGACCTTCCAACTTCACTCCCTAAAACACAAGCCCTGCAGTATGGCGTGTCTCTAAGGGTCTCACCATCCTCTTCCTCATCCTCAAGAAGCTACTTGAAAACATTCATTCCAGACACACATAGTGCATACCCTCAGAAATGAGTTGTTTATAGGATCTTCTCGGTCTTGTTATTTTTCTACTGATATTTGGCATGCCCTCCAGACTGAGATACAGCGGTTGCCTGGCTAGCCTACTCTGTGGCCAGCTCTGTATATATTAGAGTAGTCCTTGGCTCCTCAGCTACCATGTTTAGATACTTTATTTTAGTCTTCTGTATGTGCAATGGGATCTGTCATAATTCAGCATACACTAAAACTGTTTTTCTTTTTTGTTCTCTTCACCTTTTAAGTTCAGGATTACATGTGCATGATGTGCAGGTTTGTTACATAGGTAAACATGTGCCATGGTGGTTTGCTGCATAGATTATCCCATCACCTAGGTATTAAGTCCAGCATCCATTAGCTATTCTTCCTAATGCTCTTCCCTGCTCCACCCCACAACAGGCCCCAGTGTGTGTTGTTCCCTGCTGTATGTCCATGTGTTCTCATGGTTCAGCTCCTACTTATGAGTGAGAATATGTGGTGTTTGTTTTTCCATCCCTACATTAGTTTGCTGAGGAGAATGGCTTCTAGCTCCATCCATGTCCCTGCAAAGGACATGATCTCATTCCTTTTTATGGCTGCATAGTATTCCATGGTGTATATGTACCATGTTTTCTTTATCCAGTCTATCATTGATGGACATTTAGGTTGATTCCATGTCTTTGCTATTGTGAATAGTACTGCAGTGAACATGTGTGGACATGTATCTTTATAATAGAATGATTTATATTCCTTAGGGCATTATATACCCAGTAATGGGATTCCTGGGTCAAATGAAATTTCTGCCTCTAGGTCTTTGAGGAATCGTCACACTGTCTTCTCTAATGGTTGAACTAATTTGCACTCCTACCAACAGTGTAAAAGTGTTCCTTTTTCTCCACAACCTCACCAGCATCTGTTAGTTTTGACTTTTTAATAATAGGAATTCTGACTGGCATGAGATGGTATCTCACTGTGGTTTGATTTGCATTTCTCTAATGATCAGAGATGTTGAGCTTTTGTTTCATATGTAAAACTGGATAAATACTGGAAAAATTGACCATAGTCATGGACAGTCATCATTATGCTTCTGTCTACCATTCCTGGTTTAAGGGTATTAAAGAGGTTTTACATGAGCATTTTGAATTTGTTTATGTTCTTAGGCTGCAAAGGTACAGTTCTTTAAAGTATATGTGTTACTTCAAGAGAAGAATGCCTTACATAACATATAGTTACTTTAGCAATTCCAAACAACCTAAGAATTTCATTTCTAGCTATATGACTGACAAATTAACCTGACAACACCAACACTAAAGCATTAGAAAAGCTTAATACAAGTTAGCAAACATTCTTCTGGGGCAGAGTACTTAAAAATACATAAGAGAAAAAGGATATTATCCAAAAATGTCAGGCATATTTGACAAAGAACCAAACATAAAATTGGAATATTTATTAGAAAATAAATTTACTTGTTATAGCAGAAACCCCCTAAATATTCAAACTCTAAGACTATTATATTCACTTATTTGACATAAGGTTTGTGTCTGCAATTGTGTCTCAGCCATTGTGACCCAGAACATCAAGCTATTTTGTATATATTATATTCAGGATTGAATCTCAGCCAGGACACAGCATAGTACGTGAGACATGGCAGATACCCAATAACAGTTCGCTACATTATTTGAAATGAACAAACCACCTTAGACTAAGTACTCTAATGTAATTAGCAAGCATAAATTTGATTTGAGAGCACCTATTATCTATTAATTAAACAAAAACAGCAGAATACACACACACACACACACATACACACACACACACAATTTATCTGATGAAGTTGCACACTAGGTATACCAGTCGTTCATTGCTACAAAGCAAATTGCTACAAACATTGTGGCTTTAAGCCATATTAATTTGTTACATCACAGCCAGGCAGATAAGAACTCTAGGATGACCTGACTCATTCATGGCTGGATTCTTTTCATGGGGTCTCCCAGTACTGAAACCAGGGTATCAGCAAGTTGGTCTATTATTTGGAAGATATGGAAGAATCCACGTCTAAACTCGTCCAGATTGTTGGCAGAAGTGGAGGTCCCCATTTCCTTGCTGGCTATCAGCTGGGAGCCACTCTCAGCTCCTAGAGGCCACCTGCATTCCTTGGCCTCTAGGAGCTGGGAGTGGTCCCATCCATCTTCGAAACCAGCAAAGATGAATCAAATCCCCTCCCAAGCTTTGGATCTCTGATTCGTTTCACCAGTCCATTAAAACTTGGCTTTTAAAGGGGTTCGTGTAATTATATTTTCTCCTTTTTTGCCATATAATATAGTTTATAATCATGGGAGTGGTATCTCATTGTATGCAGTTTCCACTGCACTCAAATGGAATAGAATTACACAAAGGTAAGGGCTATTGGGGTCTTCTATAGAATTCTGCCTACTGCATGCCAAGTGTGTTACTTAGTTGGTAGTTACGCTATGTATTAAAAGAAGATAGAACATGGCCAGTTGCAGTGGTTCACGCTTGTAATCCCAGCACTTTGGGAGGCTGAGGCAGGTGGATCACCTGAGATCAGGAGTTCGAGACCAGCCTGACCAACATGGAGAAACCATGTCTCTACCCAAAATACAAAAATCAGCCGGGCATGGTGGCACATGCCTGTAATCCCAGCTACTTGGGAGGCTGAGGCAGGAGAATTGCTTGAATCTCGGAGGCAGAAGTTGCGGTGAGCCGGGATTGTGCCATTGCACTCCAGCCTGGGCAACAAGAGCGAAACTCCGTCTCAAAAAAAAAAAAGAAGAAGAAGATAGAACATATACTTATTAATTTAACAAACATCTATAGCACTCCATGTACCAGATGCTATTACTACAAAGATTAATAAACCATAGTCCCTGCCCCCAAGGAGATTGACTTATAAATACGCCTTTACCGTGGTGAGTGCAAGAATGGAGAACTCTTGAAGATATAACAGATGGGTCTGAAACTTGACATGGGACCCAGATGGGTACTAGCACGAGATAATAAAATCTAAGCAGCATATCAGATGGTAGAGGGCCTTGCACATCATGCTAAGGGATTTGGTTGTATTCTGTAGTTGATACAGAGCCCTTAGTAGTTATCAAGCAAGAAAATGGCATGAGATTCCTGCAAACAGCAGCCATCCAGACATTGACAATGTCACTAGCAATAAATAGTATAATGCCAGCTTCAGCATATGCAGACTGACTCAATATTATCCTTACTGTTTGGGGGAGAAGCAAATTCCAATGACCTAGTGGCCAAAAATATTAGTGCAATTTTCAGAGGAACCTAATTTGTTAACTCGACCATCATCTCGTCACTGAGAAAATCTGACTCAGCCCGGCATCTCCTCCATCAATATTCTGTGACAAATTTCTAATTCACCATAATCTACTATGTCATCCTTCCAAACTTTCATGACTTTCCCACCCACCCTCTGCCAGGCTTTTCAACTACCCACAAAAAAAAGATTTTTTTATAGACTAGAATTGAAGTTTTGCACACATTTTTTTATAAAAAGCTGCACATTTTTTACCTGCTGTTGTTTCCTGAGAAAAGGTTACAGGAATCTCAAGTAAATTTTAATGAGTTGGCTTCTTGGGTCTCAAAACTGATTTATGTAGGGAAGCATTTGAGATTTTGTAGTAAGTGCATGGTTGACATGAATTATCACGTAGGTGTACACCATTCCACATACATAGTCCTCTTAGTTTAAAGAGTATCCAAGTTACAGAAACAGAATAATTTTTAAATGTCACTGTTGGATCTCTGCTAACTACAAAGAACTAAGTATTTAGAAAATCAAATTTCTGCCTCCTAGAAGTGACTCATCATTAACTTCTTGTCAGAGGAATATATTGTTTAAAAAATAATAATCGTGGAGGAGGAACGACTATTTCCTGATTAAGAGGAGAAGAAAAAAAAAATCAAGTAACTCCCTTTGCATGACTGTCCCTACTCGTGAGTCCATCCTGTTCTCCCTCCTGTTAGCAGACATGTGTATGACTCATGAGATTCTATTTGAAGTTTCAGCTCTGCTACTTTCCTCCCAGAGTAGCATTTTCTGGCAAAATCTATGAGGTAATGAAATGGAGAAGCCTGAGCTTTCAAGATTCCTGACTACCAAGAAGACAGGTCAACATTTTTAAACAGGAAGGCTCAAAAATCAAAATAGTACTATTTAAAGGAACATAATGTCATCTCCCCTAAATATTTAAAAAATCCATACCACGATAAGGTAATGGGAAGTTTTAGGGCTTCTATAAATTAACTTCTGAAATATCTAAATTCCTCAAAAAGAATTTTTATTCAATTAAAAAAAATGCTTCTTAACACCTACTATGTTCAGGCAGGATACCCTGCATGGGAAATACAATGTCGAATGAAGCGCCTTGTCAAATTCTATTTTAACCATAGGGTGTGGGGAGTTTATATGCTGGGAAACCTTCAAATATCAACCCCCCACCCACGCATTGCAACCATGGAAGATTTAGTGATCTTCCCAACTGAGGTAGAAGGTAGGTGGGGCTTGACTCTGGAACAGATTGAAGACTGGCCAAAACCTGGAAGAGGCACCAAAAGCACCTTTCCATAAGACACACCTACCAGTGCCATGACAGTTTACCATCACCGTGGCAACACCCAAAAGTTACTGTCTATTTTCTAGCTATTTCCTGAACAACACACCTTTTAATTAGCATGAAGTGGGTATTAACATGACTGCCAAACTTCCCCTAAGCTGCTACTCTCTGCACGCTGCCTATGGGGTAGCCCTGCTCCACAGGGGCAGTCACGGAACTGGAACACCACTGATGCCTCAATTAAAGCCGTTTTCTTCTACCACTGGCTCACTCTTGAATTCCTTCCTGAGCAAGGCCAAAAACTTGAGCTAAGCCCCATTTTGGGGGCTCATCTGTCCTGCAACACAACCGGATGTTATAACTTCTTCCTGTAAGGAATCAACCGTATGTAGAGCCTTTAGCCCATTCTTCTTCATATTCAAGTTATTTATTCAATTGTCCTTTTAAGCACCATTATCAAAACAACACAGTTCACCATATTTTAATTCCCCCCAACGCATCCCTTTATGAACTACAGATCCTCCAAGACAAAAACTTTTCTTCTGTAGCCCTCAAAGCAGAAATGTTAAGAAAATATTAGACAAATTGAAATATTTCAGTTAATTACCTTTCATTTTCTATAACTCTGACTCAATGAAGAGTCCAGTTGTACGATGTGAGGTCATAGTCATAGCACCTATTCCTGTGGCCTTGTAGAGTTACAGAAGAATCTATTATTTTGCCATTCTCAGGGTTAGCAAAATTTCCTAAAAACCTAAATTCCATTGAATAGTACTAAGAATATGTTATTTTCTGATATAATAGTAGACAATAAATTTTCTATAATTTAAGGGATGTCTTGTACAATTTCAAGAATAATTCCCGGTCGGTTGGCATCTACAAAGCACGGCAGGCAAAATTCTATAGGAAAAGAGCTTTGTGAAATTTCACAGGTGGAAAAGTCAACCTCTCCTTATCTTACAAAAATACAGTAATTAGATCATTTTTCTCAATATATATAAGGATACTTAAGCCTTCATTTCAATATCAGTTAAGATATTGGATATTTTGGATAATTAACAAATATATGCTTTCTGTACCTTTGGAAAATTAAATAATAGGCTTTGAAAATAATATTCAGTTCATTTAGTCTATTAACAGGGTCCAAATGCATGAACGTTTGGGGCAGACTAGAACATCTGTCTTTTGACTGGAGTTCTGCTGATTGCTAGATAGATGCCACGGTTGGTACCAACAGCTGTGGGAGATAGGTTGTGAGTGATTTTTTTGCTGGTTAAGTATGTAGTCTTACATTTTGCAGGAGGTATAGACATATTGAAAATAGCAATATAATTGCCACACTGAACCACACTCTACTATTCTAACACTCACCCCCTGAAATCAGAATCCTTGCTGCATTGACAAACTTTTTAACAATGTTCTATTTTAGCTTTATTCCCCTAATATTATTAATCATTATTCATATTTTGGAAGAAAAATCTACCAGAGCACTTTCAGCCTAATCCTCTATTCATCAATAGGAGAAGTTTCCCAAGAAGTGCTCCTTCTTGGAAAGGAGAGTGGAATGTTTCATAAGGTTCTGGCAAGATAGCATCACCAAAGTCAGCAAGCACAAATTATTCTTGCATCTTAGCAGCCATTACTTGGGCAGCTTGGTTTCATCAAGAGAAGTGAAGAGAAATAGTCACTGGATAAATTCAAGTGAAGGCAAGGTGGGGAAGGACAGCTGCCAGGGACAATGACATGCAAATACCACAGTGGGTAATTCTTTTTTTTTTTCAACTTTTAGTTTAGATTCAGTGGGTACATGTGCAAATTTGTTACATGGGCATATTGTGTGATGCTGAGGTTTGGAGTATGAATTATCCCATCACCCAGAAAGTAAGCATAGTACCTAATACCTAATAGATAGGTTTTCTTTTTTCCTTTTTTTTTTTTTGTGAGGCAGAGTATCACTCTGTTGCCCAGGCTTGGGTGCAGTGATGCAGTCTCAGCTCACTGCAACCTCCGCCTCCTGAGTTCAAGCAGTTCTCCTGCCTTAGCCTCCAGAGTAGCTGGGACTACAGGCACCTGCCACCATGCCCAGCTAATTTTTGTATTTTCAGTAGAGAAGGGATTTCACCATGTTGGCCAGATGGGCCTCGAACTCCTGACCTCAGGTGATCCACCCACTTAGGCCTCCTGAAGTACTGGGAATACAGGCGTGAGCCACTGCCCCCAGCCAGGTAGTTTTTCAAACCTTGCTTCTTTCTCTCCCCACTCTTATAGTCCCCAGCGTCTATTATTTCCATTTTTATGTTCATATGTACTCAATGTCTAGCTCCCACTTATAAGTGAAAATATGTGTTACTAGGTTTTCCATTCCTGCATTAATTCACTTAGGATAATGCTGCATCCATGGTGCTGCAAAGGACATGATTTTATTGTTTTTCTGGCTGCATGGTATTCCATGGTGTATATGTTCCCACAGTGGGAAATTCTCAAGTCTCAAGTCCTGCAGGGTTTCTCACAAGATTAAGCTGATTGAAAGTAAAGGCTAAAACAAAATAAGAAAATTGACCCTTAGCAATAAGTAACAACAAAACTCCACTATAAGTAGATAGCTTCGGCCGGGCGCAGTGGCTCACGCTTGTAATCCCAGAACTTTGGGAGGCCGAGGTGGGCAGATCACGAGGTCAGGAGATGGAGACCATGGTGAAACCCCGTCTCTACTAAAAATACAAAAAATTAGCTGGGCGTGGTGGCGGGCGCCTGTAGTCCCAGCTACTCAGAGAGGCTGAGGCAGGAGCATGGTGTGAACCCGGGAGGCGGAGCTTGCAGTGAGCCGAGATCGTGCCACTGCACTCCAGCCTGGGTAACAGAGCGAGACTCCGTCTCCAAAAAAAAAAAAAAAAAGTAGATAGCTTCTAGCTCAGGACATTACTTACATCACTATAGTACTGTACATACGATAGTACATATATACTATATATGTAAATGTAGTATATGTGCATATGTACTGTATATGTATATGTATTATATATAGTACACATACACAGTGTACTACTATACACATATACACATATAGTACTATATAGTCCTATAGCATACATGTATATATATGCTGTATATAATATAGAATATATGCATATATGTATACTATCTATATACACTACATGTAGTATACATATACATATAGTATATATGTATAGTATATACTATCTGTAGTATACACATGTGTATATATAGTATACATGTACTATAGTATGTACAGTACTACAGTATATATATACTATAATAGTATACACATATACTATATACATATACTAATATATACAAATATACTATCTACATATAGTATATCAGTGTATACTATTATAGTGTGCATATATACATAGTATACCTATGTAGTGCAAAGTATAGATCATTATATAATAATGAATTTTGTTAATATTTATTCAACTCCTGCTGAGCAAAGGATATTAATTTTTGTCAACATGTTGCACAATTATGCAGTTGCTTCTTGGTAAGAGGCAATTTGGTATAATGACTACACTAGGTCTTTTTTGTGATTTGAAAAAATATTAGCCTTGGTTACATGATTTTATAGATTTTTCTGTTTTGATTGTTGTTAAAACTACAAAATTAATTTTGCTTTATTTGTATATTTAGTTGTTCATTTAAAAATGTATGAGTGCTATATGTAAAGTGTTTTGCTAGGGCATTATAGAAAATGAAGTATTTGACTTGGCGGCTTTAATATGCTTGGGATAAAAGTGCTAAGATAAAATCTGTTAGCAATATCAATGAGAATCTTTGGCACAAGATGAGTAACTATATGTTTATTTTCCATATCATGCATCTTTACTTCTTTATTTACAACTAATAAAAAATGAGAAAATGTAATGCCTTTAAAAATCATCCATAATTTCACCTTCTGGTAATAAATGATATTAAGACTTTATATCTTTCAGCCTTTTTTCCATACATGTAAGTGAATTATATGTGATAAGGAAAAAAGACAGCATCGTCAGTTCTGTGCTGGCTGGGAATCCCATGGCTGACAGCAGAGTGCCTTGGCGTTTACTGTCCAGAGTGGGGTTGTAGGGGATGGGGAGATACAAGAGGAAGCAAGTTTGGCTTGAATAAGCTACGTAGAAAAGAGCATAGCATAATAAAATAGATCTGGAATGTGGAAGGAAAAGAGAAAAGACCAGTCCAGTAAAGACTGTGGTGTGAAACTTTAGGTGATCTGGAAAGACCCAATAAAGCTTTGAGTAGAGGTGACAGAGAGAGAGACAGACAGAGAATGAGAGAACAGAAGAAAGTTTAAGAAATGTATGCCATTTACATTTAAATTGCATTTCAAATTTTGGGAAAATGTCACACTTCTAATTATTGAATGAAGACCCATAGGTGACTCAACTGAAATGAATATGTTTCCATGTTTTCATGACACCTGTTGGATTTGTGCCCAGCTCTACGCATTCCCTTTTTTTCCAGTAACAGCATCAAATCCCCAAACCTATTCCTGGCAGCAACACTTGAAATGACATAATCTATTTCCCTGGCCATATTTAATACACTAAGGATAGACATCATATATGTATATATTCTTGGTCCAAGTCTCTCCAGGAATTTGAAGCTGGAATTTACAGAATGCCAAGCAGTGTCTAGATACAGCTGGACTGTAATATATAAAGTTGGGAGTTCTGGGATAGACATAACCCACCACATGGATCATGGAATTAAACAGAGAGAGAGATGAAAGATGAAGAATACTGACAACTTTTTAATACATGGGTGAGACTTTTCTTGGGACATTTCTCATAAGAAGTAGCCTTGGCATCCTTGAGATCTCTTTGTCTTGTTAAAATAAATTCCTTTTTTTGTTGTTTTGACTATTCAGGTTAGCATCTTTTTTTTTTTGCAACCACACACACACACACAAACACACACAGATGTTTGGTACCTGTCTTTTCTCATTCAGTAATATCGCAGGAATCTTTTTCATATTAATAAATATAGATTTACCTCTTCTACATCAATTACTGCATAATTTTGCATTGAAAAATGCCCCATAACTTATTTAAGTAATCCCTATTTTGTGCATGTTTTGCTTTAATTAACAATCTTTACACATACATCTGCATACTTATTCAATAATTTCCTTAGGATAAATTTATAGTAGCATACATGCTGGATCAAAGAGTGAATATTTCTTTTAAGACTTTTGAGACATGTTGACAAATTATTTTTAAAATATGTAACAATTCATCAAAAATAGCTATAAGTATTTACTAGTTCAATAGGAGGTGAGACATACATCCTGTTTTAAGGTGCATCCCTTTGATCACTAGAGCAGTACAATATTTATTCACATGTAGGTCATTTTCTTTCTTTGTTAATTATACTTTCACATTCTATTCTTAATTCTTTTTTTTTTAGATGGAGTCTCACCCTGTCACCCAGGCTGGAGTGCAGTGGTACAATCTTGGGTCACTGCAACCTCCACCTCCCGGGTTTAAGTGATTGTCCTGCCTCAGCCTCCCAAGTAGCTGGAATTACAGGTGCATGCCACCACACCCAGCAAATTTTTTGTATCTTTAGTACAGACAGGGTTTCACCATGTTGGCCAGGCTGGTCTCAAACTCCTGACCTCATAATCTGTCCGCCTTGGCCTCCCAATCTTAACTCATTTTTATAAAGGTATGTGGTTTTGCGTCCTTGATTTGTAAGAGATCTTTTAACTATATTAAAAGTAAGGAGTTCAGAGATAGACCGGGATCATGGAATTAGAGAGGAGATGAAAGATGAAGAATACTGACAACTTTTTCATATTTTAAATATATTAAAAGGTATTTTAAATATAAATCTTAGTCCTTTTTAGCATATGTGCTACACATATATTTCCCTAGTTTGTTATTTAACATTCACTTATCTGTCTGGTGGATTTACGACCATTTTGTTTTAAATTTTTCTTAATTTATCATATGGCAATCTTAACCTTCTACATTTCTGCCTCTGAGAATATGCTTAGAAATTCCTCTTGCATTCCAAGATTATATAACCAGTCAATTGGTTCTCTTAGTTTTTCCAGGAAGGGAATCATATGATCATCTCCGTTCTATTATTTAAAACTGTTTTTCCTTTCTTCTTCCTTCCTCCTTTTTCTGTGTCTCATTACATTGACTAGAATTTCCAAAACAATAGTAAAAAAGAAAAAAGCAACATAGATAGTAGGCATCCTATGTCTTGTTCCAAACTTCAGTGGAAAAAACAGATAGTGTTTTTCTGTTAAGTCAGTGTTTGGCAATTGGATTCTGAAGCACACTGTTTATACTACCAAAGTAACTTGCTGTTCACAGCTTCCTGGGAGGTTCTGTGCAGATTGGAAGTTGACTTTGCTCAAATGCCTCTTCAGCATCTCTAGAGCTAATTTTTTCTCCTTTGACCTATTGATGAGATAAATTATATTAATAGATTTTCTGATATTGCACCATCCTTAAAATCCTAGAAAAAATTTAATTTTGTTGTGATGGCATTATATGTTTTAATTCCTCTTTGAAAACCTTAAGATCTATATTCATAAGTATTACTTGTTTATAATTTTTATTTTTCTACATCTTTTTCAAGTACTTATAGTATGAATACACTAGCTATAGAGAAATAATTCAATAAGTAATTTCCTATTACTGTCTAATAACAGTTGGCTGTGCAGAGGAGGTCTGTTGTATCATTCACCTTTTCTCTGGTGATAGTAACTACCCCTCTCTCTATTCTTAACCATGTGGTTTGGTGGGGGGTTTTTTAACTGTTTTTATTATGGAAATTTTCAAACATATGGAAAAGTAGGGGAATTGTAAACTGAAACACAGTGAATCCATCATTTGGTCCCAGCTTCAAAAACGACCATATTCTTCACAATTTGTGTGTGTGTGTGTGTGTGTGGTTTTAACGAGCAGAGAGTTTAATAGGCAAGAAAGACAAGAGAAGGCAGAAGGAAGAAGCTCCCCTGTACAGAGATAGGGTGGTGGGGGGGGACTCCAAAGCCAAAATAGGAGGTCCCTCCCCAATTTTTTCATCTATTCTCCCTCATGTTTTAAAAATTTAATGCTTGGCCTCATGTGATTTCACAGTAAATTCTTCATGATATATCTTTAAAGGATGCAGTGAAATGAACCAATAAAGTGCCCTAGTTCTTTAAGCTTAGAAGTTTTTTGTTTGTTTTTTACTTCAAGCAAAACATCTTAACTAAGGTAGATAGCACAATTTGTGTGTCTAGAACATTTCACAGGCCTTGCTTATACATTCCTGAGTCTAATATGTTTGAGGGACCACTCCTCTAATGCAGTCTTTGCATTTCTTCTATGATTATTAATCAGAGTTCCTGTCATATGCTTTATGTGTTGTTTCAGAAATAAACTTTTCTCTTCACTGCTTTTGGTTTATTATTTTATCCTTTTTTCTCTATTTCTCCTATACCTTTCTCCTATAGCTCTTTGGTATATTTTAATGTTCCTTTATTAGGTTTTATTGAATGGTACTTTAGTTAACTTATACCTATGACTTGTTGCCTAATAATAAACAATGAGGCCATGAATTTCTCATATTTTATGAAGTTAATAGTTTTACTTTGGCCCAGAAGTTATACAGGAAATAATTTACATGTTTCTAAGTAGTTAATTTTTATTATTTATCTTTTGTTATTAATTTCAATGTGATGGCTTTGTGATTAAAGAATGTGTTCTGCACACTTTACACATTTACTGAGAAATATATTTGTGTCTGAATACACCATTGATTATGAGAAATGTTCTAAGGCACTGCTTAAGAGAATGTACATCCTCAATATAAAATGCAAAGTTTATAATATTTATACATGTGTCCTAATCTGCTTTGTGTTGCTATAACGGACTATTTAAGACTGGGTAATTTAAAAAGAAAAAAAGGTTTATTTGGCTCATGGTTCTAATGGTTGGAAAGTCCAGGATTGGACTTCTGCATCTGGTGAGGGCCTCAGGCTGACTCCACTTATGGCAGAAGGTGATGGGAGCTGGTATGTGCAGAGATCACACCGCAACAGAAGAAGCAAAAGGGAAAGTGGGGAAGTGCCAGGAGCTTTTTAACAACCAGCTCTCTCGGGAACTAATAAAGTGAGCACTCACTAACAGCAAAGGAAGGGCATTAATCTATTCATGAGGGATCCTCCCTCATGACCCAAACTCCTCTCATCAGGCCCCACCTCCAACATTCGGGGTAAATTTCAACATGAGGTTTAGAAGGATGAAACATCCAAACCATAGCAACATGTATGTATGTAACTGTAAAATCAACATTTGTTGTTGTTATATTAGTCACACTGTATTTCCAGAAACACAGAGGACCATATATCCTGAAAAATTCTCCCAAACTACCCAGGAATGAAATATACCTGTAATCCCAGCACTTTGGGAAGCCGAGGTGGGTGGATCACCTGAGGTCGGGAGTTTCAGACCAGCCTGACCAACGTGCAGAAACTCCATCTCTACTAAAAATATAAAAAAATAATAATAATTGGCCGAGTGTGGTGGCATATGCCTGTAATCCCAGCTGCTCAGGAGGCTGAGGCAGGAGAATCCCTTGAACCCGGGAGGCAGAGATTGCTGTAAGCTGAGATTGCGCCATTGCAATCCAGCCTGGGCAACAAGAGCGAAGCTCCATCAAAAACAAAAGAAAGAGAGAGAGAAAGAAAGAAAGGTAGATAGATAAAACAAGCCTCTTTAAATGAAGAGCCAAGCATCCAAGAATAAGAAAAATTCTTAGGAAAAAAAATAAGGTGTTTAGAAAGCTGAAACCTGAATGGTAGCTGAAGCTGAAATTTATGGATTATGTGTTTTGCAAAACTTCTAGGGAGCAGGAAACAAGGCCTTGTACCTACTTAAGGGAGCTGGGACTGAGGCGCCCACCAGCCATACTTATTAAAGGTTGCAGAGTCTATCACATACATAGAAGTAAAAGGACTGGCAATAATAGCCCAAAGAGCAGCAAAGATGAAATATAAGTACAACATTGTGAGATTCGTATACTCTGTATGAAGTGGTGAAGGTAGATTGTAATTTATTAAAGATATATAGGAAACCGACCAGGCGTAGTGGCTCAGGCCTGTAATCCCAGCACTTTGGGAGGCTGAGGTGGGTGGATCACCTGAGGTCAGGAGTTCGAAACCAGCCTGGCCAACATGGTGAAACCCCATCTCTACTAAAAATATAAAATTTAGCTGGGCGCGGTGGCGGGTGCCTGTAATCCCAGTTACTTGGGAGCCTGAGGCAGGACAATCTCTTGAACCTGGGAGGCAGAGGTTGCAGTGAGCCAAGATTGGGCCACTAACTCCAGCCTGGGTGACAGAGTGAGACTCCATCAAAATAAATAAAATAAAATAAAATAAAATAAAATAAACCTAGAACAGCCACTAAAAAATAAAGCCAACAAAGGAGATAAAATGGAATTCTGAAAAATACTAATTTGTTCCAAAAGAAGGCAGGAAAAAGAGAGGGGAAAAAAACAAATATAGGACTAACAGGAAACAAATAGCAAGAGTTAAAGATTTAAAGCACAGCGACTTGATAAATACATTGGCTGTAATTTAAGTGAGCCCAGTGGACTCAGAGTGAAACAGACCTGGGCCAGGACTTCATCGATTTCCTTTCCCCTGTATACACGTGTCTGGGGCATGGGATGGGGGCTCTGTGGGGAATGATACCACTTAGGGTCGTTGGATATCAGTTCCACCTTGGATCTGTATCCAACAGCTTGCAAGTCTTGTCCTTTCTCCAGTGTACATTTATCCAAATAAATGGCTCTAGGCATCTTTGTTGAAGGATGAATGCAATCACTATTTCATACACTTGCTGTGGAGTTGTGGAGTTCTTTTCTATGAAGACTGTAGATCTTCTTCAGTCGATGAGTTCAGAGTGAGAAAGCTCAAGCCTGGATACTGGACAAGGGCTAATTTTTTTTTTTTTTTTTTTTTTTTTTTGATACAGGATCTTTCTCTGTCACCCAGGCTGGAGTGCAGTGGTGCCATCATAGCTCACTGCAGCCTTGAACTCCTGGACTCAAGCAATCCTCCTGCCTCAGCCACCCGAGTAGCTGGGGCTACAGACATGTACCACCATGCCTGGCTATTTTTTGTTTGTTTGTTTTTAGTAGAGACAGGGTATCACTGTGTTTCCTAGGGTGGGCTCAAACTCCTGGCCTCAAGCAATCCTCGTGCCTTGGTTTCCCAAAGTGCTGAGTTTACACACATGAGCCACTGTACCTGACCTATTTGCTTTTTCCATGTCAGATGGGTAATGTGCCCATGTTGCAATAAGGTTTGGGAGTGACACATCTCACACATGCATGTGAATACTCAATCATCACACTTACAAATTACCAGAAGATCTCATCATTTTCTGTCAGAGCACCCACCTCAGCCTCTGCTCATCCATGCTTTTTTTTTTTTTTTTTTTTTTTTTTTGAGATGGAGTCTCACTCTGTCGCCCCTGCTGGAGGGCAGTGGCATGATCTCGGCTCACTGCAACCTCTGCTTTCTGGGTTCCAGTGATTCTCCTGCCTCAGCCTCCCAAGTAGCTGGGATTCCAGGTGCGTGCCACCATGCCCAGCTAATTTTTGTATTTTTAGTAGGATGGGGTTTCACCATGTTGGCCAGGATGGTCTTGATCTCTTGACCTAATGATCCACCCACCTCAGCCTCTCAAAGTGCTGGGATTATAGGCATGAGCCACTGCAAGCAGCCTGCTCATCCACTCTTTATGTCTTTTGACTGCATACAGCAGGCAAGGCCTTTATTGACAACTTCTTTGGACACTGTGATGCACCGCTCAGATGCCCCTTCTATGAAAGGCTTGAGGTCCCAGATGCTGGGATGCTCTCTGAAGACACCTTTGAACTGCCAGCATCCTTAGGTATCACCCAGCTGTAGAGACACTGTCAGCTAAGGTCATGCTCCTTCCCAGAATGGCCTACATCCAGTGACTGCTTGGTGCAGGAATGTAAAGGGCTAGCATCCCTACTCAATTCCAGACAATACTAAAGGGCCATTTCAGCTCCAGCACTCCCCTGTAGTTGGCCAAGACTGGTGTTGGTTCTGCCACAGAGCTGGATTTCCATCTGCCCAATCCTGCTTCCATAACCTGCCTTCCACAGGTATTGACTCCAAGTGCACTCTAAATTCTGCCCTAGAGCCTGCGACAGTTGATCCCAGGAGTATTCTGTTAAAGCAGGAGATAAGATGGGGTTTTGAAGATAGCACCTGCCACTGGCTGCAGTAAGGACCACATCCGTAGGGGTAGGCAGAACACAGGTGCTGCCAGAAACTTTCGCTGGTGGTGAAACAGGATGGCAGATCAGTAGTACAGGGGTGCACTAGCTGGTATATCAGAGATTTGAGAAAGATAGAGGGAATCACAGCTACAAGGTCAAGAAAATTGGATGAGTAGGGTTCAACTGTGTTAAACTCTGGAAATAAATAACAAAAATCTGAGACTTATTAATGGAAAACTATGTCTGAAAGCCAGGTGGTGTTCTTTGTCATATACCTCTCATTGGGAGGGCAGTGAGAACTGAGGGCCATGTCCATGTATGAATTGTGGAGGTGACTGAGCTCCAGGGAGAGTTAAACTAAAATCAAAGACAGATCCACTATTCTGAAGTCAGGGTTTGGTTTAGAAAGAATAGATCCTGGCCAGGCACAGTGGCTCACGCCTGTAATCCCAGCACTTTGGGAGGCTGAGGCAGGCAGGTCACTTGAGCCCAGGAGTTTGAGACCAGCCAGGCCAATATGGGGAAACCATTTTTCTACCAAAAATACAAAAATTAGCCGGATATGATGGCCCATGCCTGTAATCCCAGCTACTCAGGTGGCTGAAGCAGGAGAATCGCTTGAACCCGGGAAGCGGAGGTTGCAGTGAGCCGGGATAGTGCCACTGCACTACAGCCTCAGTGACAAGAGCAAGACTCTGTTTCAAAAAAAAAAAGGAAGGGAGGAAGAGAGGAAGGGAGGAAGGAGGGAGAAATGGAGGAAGGGAGGAAGGAAGGGAGGAATGGAGGAAGGGACGAAGGGAGGGAGGGAGGACAACGAGAAGGAGGGAGGGACGGGAGGGGAGGAAAGGAAGAAAGGGAGAAAGGGAGAGAGAGAGGGAAAGAAAGAAAAAGAAAAGAAAAAAGAAAAGGGAAAGGAAAGAAAAAAGGAGAGAGAGGGAGAGCGAGAGAGAGAGGAAGAGAGTCCTGACACACAGGAAGGGGGTATCTGGTTTGATGCTGTCTCCAAATCTTGAATTCCTAGATGTCTTTGATTCCTTCGAGACTGCACAAATGTCCATTCTTTCTATTAAAAGCTAGCATGCTCCACCTTGCCTGAAGACAATGCTAGAAATCTTTCCCTTGCAAGTCGAAATGTGCCCCACCTGAGATCTGCCTTTAAGTCCTTTCCTGGCCTCTCTAGGCCTATAAGCCAGGTGAAGTCCTAACTTAAGCCAGTCAAGAATGTGCAGGGCCTGATAAGAAAAGAAAGCAAACTATACTTCAAAAGGAGCTGCAAGACTTAGCCTGTGCACACTAGAAATATATATACAACAGTGAGCTCTGTAGTTGGTCCCACTAACCTTCCTCTTCCTGGTATCCCACAGACACACCAGCTGGAAGAGCAGTTCCTAGAAAGCCTGTGACAAAGTAGACACAAGAGGTAGACTGTACTGAACACTCTAATACATCACCCAGGTCCCCAGTCAATAAAGGGCTCATGGCTCCATATTTTAGGGATGTTATTGTCAGATATGCTTCAGTTGACAAACCTTTTGGGATGTCAGTGGCAGAGAGCTGCCTTACCCAACATTATACCCTATGATGGTTCATTTTATGGCTCAACCTGCCTGGGCCAGGAGATGCCCAGATATCTGGTGACACATCCTTTCTAGGTATGTCTAGGAGGATGTTTCTAAAAGGGATTAGCATTTGACAAAGTAGACTGAGAAAAAAGATGCCCTCCCCATTGTGGATGGGTATCATCCAATACATTGAGGACCTGAATAAAACAAAAAAGTGAAGAAAGTTTGAATTCCCTCCTTATCTGATTGCTGGAGCCTGGACATTGATCTTCCCCTGCATTCAGCACTCCTGCTTCTCAGGCCTTCAGTCTTGGAGTGGAACCTACAGAACCAGCTTTCCTGGATCTCCAGCTTGCAGGTGGTAGAATCACATCTGCCTCCAGAATCAGCCTCCATAAGCCTCTATAGTCATATGAGCCTATACCTTAGAATACATCTCTCTCAAGAGAAAGAGAGATAGAGATTTAGATGTCTGTCCCATTGGTTCTGTTCCTCTGCAGAATCCTGACTAATACCTGCCCCTTCCCAAGGTGGCCAACATCCACTGATTGATCAATGTGGGACAATAAGGCCTGGCCATCCCAACCCAACTTGGAACACTGCTAAAAAACCATGTGAGTTTCACAGCTCATCCTGCAGGTCAGCCAGGCTTGTATGAAGTTCATTTCCCCTGTTTAATGCCACTTTCTTTCCCTCAGTTTCAATCCCAAGGACACACCTGAGTGAAAAACCTGCTTCCTAAACACCAGCCTCTTTCTAGAAAACCCAACCTGTGACAGCGGCTCAGCACTCTTGCCCTTAGGAAAACCATATGTCATCTCCCAAATCCCCTGCAGATCAGGTTCCCCTGAATGAAATTCCAGTCTTGCTACCTGTTATAGTAATTATGTTCATCTTTCTTCTGATTCTTAAAGGCTGCCTCCTGGCCTCTGCTTTCCTGGGATCTAGTATCCTCGTTGCTACTAAATTGCTCAGTTCTGCAACACCATCAGCTACCTTCAGCCCCAACCTACAGAAGACAGACTTTCCTGAGGTTCTCAAAATGCTGGTGCCCCTTCTCCTCACCAGGGCATTTCTTATCAATTTGGCAAATGTAGTATTTTCTAGACCCTCCTGAGGACAGTCAGCTGGTGGGATTTCTGATTAGGTACAGTAGACTCGTTATAGCATTTTCAAGTCCTTGAACACCCCTTTCTCCACAATCTCTCATGGATTTTCTGGCATCTCTACTTCTGTTAAGAGGTGTATCAGTTTTTCCAAGCTAAAAGCATGCTTACTAACTGTTATTTAGCAACACATCAAGAAACTTTATAATAGAGAAGTCTTGAGAGTCACCACTTTGGTCACCCAGATGATCAAAGTAAACACCACTGGACAAATTAAAATCACGTGAGAGAATGCAGTGAGAACACAGTATCCCCTGTGAGAGACTCCCACCCAGAATCCATAACCTAGATCTCCTCATGATGAAACATGAAACAAACTCAGATCGAGTGACAACTGCAAAACACAACCGTCCTAGTGTTAAGGTCATTGTCATGGGCTGAACTGTGTCACTCCCCAAATGCATATGATGAGGCTCTAACTCCCCAATGTGCCTATATTTACAGATAGTGCCTTTAAGGGGGTAATGAAGGTTAAGTAGTCATAAGAATGGGGCCTCCCATAGAACTGGTGACGTTCCAAGAAGAAGGGAGAGCGAGTGTGCTCTCCAAGCTTGCATAGAGGAAAGGCTGTGTGATGACACAGAGAGAAGGCAGCCGCCTATTAGCCAAGAAGGGAGGCCTCACAAAAACCAACCCTGATTGCACCTTAACCTTGGACTTCCAGCTTCTATAACTGTGAGAAAATGAATGTCTGTTGTTTAAGCCACTCCATCAGTGGTATTTTCCATGGCAGCCCAAGCTATCACAGCCACATTTATGGAGATCTGCATTTTTCTACCATCCCTCTCTCTTTTCTTCCCTACTTATTGACATTTTAGCTAATATTTCCTAGCTTCATGATCCTTTTTCTAAATAAAGAACATTTCTTCTTGTATCCTACTAGGGCTGTAAACAATGTCCAGAGATTTACTTCTTGGAGTATTTTCCAGGGGAAGTGTGTTGTGTTCTTGCTGCTCCAAATCTGTTTTCTATGAACTTCAACAATGATAAATCAAACTCTCATTTTTATCAGTTCTAAGTTAAAGAATATGATGTAATATAATATATGACCACTTTGCATAAAATTTCTGTAAAAACAATTAAGAGCTATAATTTTTAATGAATCAAAAGCATGCTTACTGCTATCAAGAAGTATAAAGTCTCGAAATTAAAAGTTCATCCTCATTAAAAAAATCATTATTCACTTCCCTGACATAAAGGAAAAAGGGCAAAAGTGTACTCTGTTATCTCTCACAGAATGGATAAGAAACTGCAAACAAACTTTACAGGAGTGTAATGGCAGATGGGGATTGAGTAATAACAAAATAAGTCTTAGATCTGCCCTCACTCTCTTTTGTGCCAGGCAAAAGTATATTTTCCACTCTTCACTTACTACCCCAGTTAGAAAAAAATGCCAGATCTGAAAGTTGAAGAGGTCCTGCATGCACAATTTAAACCTTAATGAAGATAGAACCATATGGCAACACAATTCATGGAAAGGAAAGGGGGAAAATATCTATTATCACAATTTAATAAAAACAACATTTGGCTGGGGGTGGTGGCTCATGCCTGTAATCCCACCACTTTGGGAGCCTGAGGCAGGCAGATAATGAGGTCAAGAGATCAAGACCATCCTGGCCAACATGGTGAAACCCCAGTCTACTAAAAATACAAAAATTTTCTGGGCATGGTGGTGCTCACCTGTAGTCCTAGCTACTCGGGAGGCTGAGGAAGGAGAATCACTTGAATTTGAGAGGTAGAGGTTGCAGTGAGCTGAGATCGTGCCACTGCACTCCAGCCTGGTGACAGAGCGAGACTGTGTCTCAAAAATATATATATCTATACACACATATATATATTTTTTATTATATATATTAAAATATATATGCAAATATATATATGTGTACAAATATAAATATATATATTTTAAAAATATAGATGTACAAATACAAATATATATATATTTGTAGCCAGATGCAGTGTCATGTGCCTATAGTCCCAGCTTCTCAGGAGGCTGAAGCATGAGGATCATGAGCCCAGCAATTCAAGGCTGTAGTGCGACATGATCACGCCTGTGGATAGCCACTGCACTTCAGCCTGGGCAACCTAGTAAGACTCCCATGTCTAAAAGGAATAAACAAATAAAATTAACATTTGTACTATTCTATACACTGTATTTGTCCTCTAAACTTATTCACTTACTCTACAACAGAGAAACTATAGTTAGAGTTAAAATTTCATCTGTTCAGTCTCCATTGTGGAATAAAAAAGAGAACATAATTTAGAGAGAGCTAGATTTTAGTCTGGGCTCCAACTCTTACTTTCAGTGTAACTTTTGAAAATGTATCTTAATTGTGAAATGGGGATTGTGACAGAGTTGCATAATAAGAATGAACAAGAATAAACTCAAGAATAAATTTCAGAATGTGTCTGTGAACCACAGATATATGCTGTGTAAATGAAAACTACACATTCAAACTTAAACCAAAGGAAAATGATTTTAAGAATATTTCCCAGTTTACTAATAAAAGAAAAAAATATGTTCAGTGTATTAATAATTGCATCGTTTAACATATAGCCCCTAACTTGGATGTCTGCTCCCAAACAAATCCTATTTTGTCTACTTTGAAACTGAATTTTTCATCTGCTGACCTATTCATCTAATTTATCCAAATGGTTCTAAGTGTTTGTTTCATTTCTTGATATTTCTGTTGTTTACAGTTTTAGCATTACTAAAGAACTGCATCATTTTCAATTACTGTTTTTTCTGATCATCCATCACAACAATGTAGGACTAATTAGCTTAGAAGAGCTGGCTGTTCTTGAAATCCCTGAGGAGAATCACAAGAAGCCTCAAACTAATTTTTCTGTCAGTGGCTCATGCCAACTTCCTATTACCACCTCCTGTGATCATGCTGTGACTTTGACAACTACCCTTGAGGAAATAGCTTTGCCAGTTTACAAGAGTGAATTGCAGGCAGAACAAAGCATGGGGTAGAGTCTGATGTCATCCTTTCTTCCTTCTCTTTATGACAGGGCATATGAGGTTACCCATCTCAAGCTATCCCCACATGACTGGCCACAACTCGAAAGGGATCGCCACAGTGTTGTTTATGGCAACACATAGCTACAAAGAGATCTTCTGGCAGAGCTGTGACCCATGTCCCATGTTATATTTAATGGTATATGTAAAGAAAAAAACACAACTATTGTCTTGCTTTCCTTGGTATTGCAAAAAAAGTGAATTTTTTTTTTTTTACTAATACCTAGTAGTTTTTTTAAATTTATAAAATGAAAATAAGATGAGAATTTTCAGGATCAAAAATATTAAAGCAGATATTCTCTATATATCAGAGTATATAACTACCTATTATGAATATTATTTTGGGTTTTTCATGACTTTGTAGACAAAATAGCAGACATATAGTGTGCAATTTCTAGACTTAATATACATGAGAAGAATCCAGCCAGTTTTGCTCTGCAATATAACTTTAACCATGTAACATTTTTTAAAACCCTAAAGTCAAAGTTTCTCAGGGTGCAAAAGCAGCTCTAAAAAAGCTGAGATGCTTATCAGTGCAACTAATGACAAAATACTTTTCTTGCACAACATTCAAATTATAGTACAATGGCGCCACCTGTTGATGGACTGGCAGAATTGACTCCTAAGACTACAGCACAGTATCAAATGTTTACTGGAATTTTAAATCAAGGGATAGAACATAGGTCATTGACCATTGAACAGATAATATATCAGTGAGATGGCTAGCTCACATTTGATGTGGTTATATCAATTGCTACTTTGACTTTCTGGCATTCTGTAGAATGGCACAGCATTTCCTTAAGGGCTAATCATTGCATGAACATAAGAAAATGTATAATTAAGATTAGTTTTCTTACATATATTTAAATGTAAGTTTTAGAGAAAAAGTTTTTCTAACATTAAGTTTTTTCTTCCAACACATAGTTACACTGGATTGAATATGAGGGTTCTGCAGAACACATTTTGGGAAAACTAAACTCATTTTTTGGAAATATGCTGGACTGGATAAATAACCAGTAAACACATTTAAAAATTACTCTTATAACATAGCAAACATATTCTTAAAAAAAAAATCTGTCGGAGGCTTCCAAGATGGCCGAATAGGAACAGCTCCAGTCTGCAGCTCCCAGCAAGATCAATGCAGAAGATAGGTGATTTCTGCATTTCCAGCTGAGGTACTTGGTTCATCTCATTGGGACTGGTTGGACAGTGGGTTCAGCCCATGGAGGGTGAACTGAAGCAGGGCAGGACGTTAGTTACCTCACCCGGGAAGTACAAGGGGTCAGGGGATTTCCCTTTCCTAGACAAGGGAAGCCGTGACAGTCTGTACCTGGAGGAATGGTACACTCCTGCCCAAATATTATGCTTTTCTCACAGTCTTTGCAACTGGCAGACCAGGAAATTCCCTCCTGTGCCTGGCTCAGCAGGTCCCAGGGCCACAGAGTCTTGCTCACTGCTAGCGCAGCAGACTGAGATCCACCTGCAACGCCGTAGCTTGGTGGGGGGAGGGGCGTCCGCCATTGCTGAGGCTTGAGTAGGCGGTTTTGTGCTCACAGTGTAAACAAAGAGGCCAGGAAGCTCAAACTGCATGGAGCCCACTGCAGCTCTGCAAGGCCTACTACCTTGCTGTAGATTCCACCTCTGTGGGCAGGGCATATCAGAACAAAAGGCAGCAGACAGCTTTGGCAGACCTAAGTGTCCCTGTCTGACAGCTCTGAAGACAGCAGTGGTTCTCCCAGCATGGCATTTGAGCTCTGAGAATGGACAGACTGGCTCCTCAGATGGGTCCCTGAACCCCTGTGTAGCCTGACTGGGAGACACCTCCCAGTAGGGGCTGACAGACACCTCATACAGGAGGGTGCCCCTCTGGGACGAAGATTCCAGAGGAAGGATCAGGCAGCAATATTTGCTGTTCTGCAGCCTCCACTGGTGATACCCAAGCAAACAGGGTCTGGAGTGGACCTCCAGCAAACTCCAACAGACCTGCAGCTGAGGGGCCCGACTGTTAGAAGGAAAACTAACAAACAGAAAGAAATATTATCATAATCAATAAAAACCACATCCACACCAAAACCCCATCTGTAGGTCACCAACATCAAAGACAAAAGGTAGATAAAACTACAAAGATGGGGAGAAAGCAGAGCAGAAAAGCTGAAAATTCCAAAGACCAGAGTGCCTCTTCTCTTCCAAAGGATTGCAGCTCCTCACCAGCAAAGGAACAAAACTGGACGGAGAATGAGTTTGACGAGTTGACAGAAGTAGGCTTCAGAAGGTCAGTAATAACAAACTTCTCTGAGCTAAAGAAGCATGTTCTAAGTCATTGCAAAGAAGCTAAAAACCTTGAAAAAAGGTTAGACGAATGGCTAACTACAATAAACAGTGTAGAGAAGACCTTAAATGACCTGATGGAGCTGAAAACCACGGCATGAGAACTTCATGACATACGCAAAAGCTTCAGTAGCTGATTCAATCAAGTGGAAGAAAGGATATCACTGAATGAAGATCAAATTAATGAAATAAAGTGAGAAGACAAGATTAGAGAAAAAAGAGTGAAAAGAAACAAACAAAGCCTCCAAGAAATATAGGACTATGTGAAAAGACCAAATCTACATCTGATTGGTGTTCCTGCAAGTGACGAGGAGAATGGATCCAAGTTAGAAAACACTCTTCAGGATATTATCTGGGAGAACTTCCCCAACCTAGCAAGGCAGGCCAACATACAAATTCAGGAAATACAGAGACCACCACAAAGATACTTCTTGAGAAGAGCAACCCCAAGACACAATTGTCAGATTCACTAAGGTTGAAATGAAGAAAAAAATGTTAAGGGCAGCCAGAGAGAAAGGTCAGGTTACCCACAAAGGGAAGCGCATCAGACTAACAGCGGATCTCTCAGCGAAACCCTACGAGCCAGAAGAGAGTGGGGGCCAATATTCAACATTCTTAAAGAAAAGAATTTGCAACCCAGAGTTTCATATCCAGTGAAACTAAGCTTCATAAGTGAAGGAGAAATAAAATCCTTACAGACAAGCAAATTTGGAGAGATTTTGTCACCACCAGGCCTGCCTTACAAGAGCTCCTGAAGGAAGCCCTAAATGTGAAAAGGAACAACCGGTATCAGCCACTGCAAAAACATGCCAAATTGTAAAGACCATTGATGCTATGAAGAAACTGCACCAATTAATGGGCAAATAACCATCTAAGATCATAATGACAGGATCAAATTCACACATAAGAATGTTAACCTTAAATGTAAATGGGCTAAATGCCCCAATTAAAAGACACAGACTGGAAAATTGGATAGAGTCAAGACCCACCAGTGTGCTGTATTCAGGAGACCCATCTCAGGTGCAAATACACATATAGGCTCAAAATACAGAGATGGAGGAAGATCTACCAAGAAAATGGAAAGTGAAAAAAGAAGGGGTTGCAATCCTAGTCTCTGATAAAACAGACTTTAAACCAACAAAGATCAAAAGAGACAAAGAATGCCATTACATAATGGTAAAGGGATCAATTCAACAAGAAGAGCTAACTATCCTAAATATATATGCATCCAATACAGGAGCACCCAGATTCATAAAAAGAAGCTTTAGAGACCTACAAAGAGACTTAGACTCCCACGCAATAATAATGGGAGACTTTAACACTCCACTGTCAATATTAGACAGATCAACAAGACAGAAGGTTAACAAGGATATCCAGGACTTGAACTCAGCTCTGGACCAAGCAGACCTAATAGACATCTACAGAACCGTCTACCCCAAATCAACAGAATATACATTCTGCACAGCACCACATCTCACTTATTCTAAAATTGACCACATAATTGGAAGTAAAACACTCCTCAGCAAATGCAAAAGAACAGAAATCACAACAAACTTTCTCAGACAACAGTGCAATCAAATTTGAACTCAGGATTAAGAAAGTCACTCAAAACCGCACAACTACATGGAAACTGAATAACCTGCTCCTGAATGACTACTGGGTAAATAATGAAATGAAGGCAGAAATAAAGATGTTCTTTGAAACCAATGAGAACAAAGACATAACATACCAGAATCTCTGGGATACATTTAAAGCAGTGTGTAGAGGGAAATTTATTGCACTAAATGCCCACAAGAGAAAGCAGGAAAGATCTAAAATTGACACCCTCACATCACAATTAAAAGAACTAGAGAAGCAAGAGCAAACAAATTTAAAAGCTAGCAGAAGGCAAGAAATAACTAAGATCAGAGCAGAACCGAAGGAGATAGAGACACAAAAAACCCTTCAAAAAATCAATGAATCCTGGAGCTGGCTTTTTGAAAAAATCAACAAAATAGATTGATCGGTAGCAAGACTAATACAGAAGAAATGAGAGAAGAATCAAATAAATGCAATAAAAATGATAAAAGGGATATCACCACTGATCCCACAGAAATACAAACTACTGTCAGAGAACACTATAAACACCTCTATGCAAATAAACTAGAAAATCTAGAAGAAATGGATAAGTTCCTGGACACATACACCCTCCCAAGACTAAACCAGGAAGAAGTTGAATCTCTGAATAGGCCAATAACATATTCTGAAATTGAGGCAATAATAGCCAACCAAAAAAAGTCCAAGACCAGATGGATTCACGGCCGAAATCTACCAGAGGTACAAAGAGGAGCTGGTACCATTCCTTCTAAAACTATTCCAATCAATAGAAAAAGAGGGAATCCTCCCTAACTCATTTTATGAGGCCAGCATCATCCTGATACCAAAGCCTGGCAGAGACTCAACAAAAAAAGAGAATTTTAGGCCAATATCTCTGATGAACATCGATGCAAAAATCCTCAATAAAATACTGGCAAACCAAATCCAGCAGCACATCAAAAACCTTACCCACCATGATCAAGTCGGCTTCATCCCTGGGATGCAAGGCTGGTTCAACATATGCAAATCAATAAACTTAATCCATCATATAAACAGAACCAATCACAAAAACCACATGATTATCTCAATAGATAAAAGGCTTTTGACAAAATTCAACAGCTCCTCATGCTAAAAACTCTCAATAAACTACATATTGATGGAACGTATCTCAAAATAATAAGTGCTATTTATGACAAACCCACAGCCAATATCATACTGAATGGGGAAAACATGGAATACTATGCAGCCATAAAAAAGGATGAGTTCATGTCTTTGCAGGGATATGGATGAAGCTGGAAACTATCATTCTCAGCAAACTATCACAAGGACAGAAAACCAAACACTGCATGTTCTTACTCATAATTGGGTGTTGAACAATGAGAACACATGGACACAGAGCAGGGAACATCACACACCAGGGCCTGTTGGGCCTGTCGGGAGGTGGGGTGCTGGGGTAGGGATAGCATTAGGAGAAATACCTGATGTAAATGACGAGTTGATGGGTGCAGCACACCAACATGGCACATGTATGTATACCTATGTAACCTGCACGTTGTGCACATGAACCCTAGAACTTAAAGTATAATAAAAATTTTAAAAAAATAAAAAAACACTCATGCAAAGAAAAAAAAACACATTATACTTGCAAGAAAGTAAGGGATACCCCATAGGCAAAACCAGAAGAAGAACCCAGAAAATAAGAGCAACAAACCAACGAACTTAATATTTTTCAGCTGTCCTGGAGGAAAGAATATGCATTTTGAGTGGTGGTAACTGGTTTCAAAGTTGTTTGGTTTGAAGGGCTCAAGCCAAAATATAATAACTTGAACTCGACTAGTGATGTCACTAGTTGAAACCGAGCCATTCAAATGGCTGTATCATTAGTGCAAGTGTGGAATAGAAAAAAGAAATATCTGCCAGCCCAGGAAAAAAATAAGGATGCTTGTAATCTTGACCTGGGATCTAGATGGATAAGTAAAATGTCGCATCTGAGAATTTTTGATAATGGAGTTCCTGGCATGGGCTCAAGTTCTTCAGTCCATTATCTATGTGGTCCAGGAATGTTTCAGCTGAGAAAGCAACATAAAATTGGCCTGTGGTTGCATCATGCGTAATATCACTGGAAGTACCTGGATTAACCACATTCAAAACCTCTTTAGGGGACACATACTCTCTTTAGACCATATAACCAGATAGGATTCTTGAGAAAAAAAAAAAAAAAAACAAAAACCTCCATTGAACATGAGTTCATAACTCAGAAAACTAACAAGAAAATATTTTATTATAAGTGAGTTAGTAAATACTATCATGAAAGTTCAGGCAAATTTGGAAAACAATGAAATGGAACTTGTATAAATAAAAATATGTTATTGAAATTAAAAACCCAATAGGTTGGACAAAACAGATAAGACAGAGCTAAGCAGAGAATTAATACATGGAAGACTTTATTGCAGATATATAATGCTCCAGAGAGAAAGGAATGGAAAATGGGAAAGAGAAGTTGAGCCATGGAAGATGGAAGAACTAAGCCCAATGTATGTCTATTCAGATTTCCATAGATGAACAAGAAATGAAATGATGGAGAGAAAATATTAAAAATGAAATGGTTGAAATGTTCTCCAAACTGATGAAAAACACAATTTCCCCAATTGACAACGTATAACACTCCCAAGCAGGATAAATAGAAGTGAAATACCTAGATAATCCAGTGGAACAGCAGAAACTTAAAGATGAGGAGGTAATCCCAAATGCAAACAGAGAAACAAGACAGGTTTCCTAAAAAGGAATGACAATCAGATAAACCACCGACCTTTCAAAAGTAACAATAAACGGCAGACAACTGTAGAATGCTATCTTTAAGGCATGAGAGAAAGCAACTCACACCTTATTCATTTATTTCACGTATTTTATTTTTAATTTATTAGAGATGAGGATTATTTTTTCCTATTCCACACTTTCACTAATGGTACAGCCATTTGACTGGCTCAGTTTCAACTAGTGAAATCACACAAGTTCAAGTCATTATCTTCTGGCTTTAGCCCTTAAAACCAAACAACTTTGAAACCAACTCCTACCCCCAAAAACATATACACTTTCCTCCAGAACAGCTGAGAAATATTGAGTTATTTGGTTTATTTCTCTGATTTTCTGGGTTATTCTTCAGATTTTGCCTATGTGGATATCTGTTACTTTCTTGCAAGTATAAGTTTTTGAGAGTATGTTTGCCATGTTGTACAAGTAATTTTAAATGTGTTTACTGGTCATTTATCTAGACCAGCATATTTCCAAAAACAGTTTATTTTATTTTTAATTCAATAATCATAATACAGACAAGGTCTCATCCCTAAAAATAAAAAACTGTACCTACCTTATGTCAGTTAAATGAGTTAACATTTGTAACTCTTAAACAGGGCTGGCTCATAGTAAATGCCATGCAAATGTTTGTTAAATAAAAATAAAATACATAAAATCCACCCTCCACCTCTGCCTCCTGAGTAGCTAGGACCACAGGCGCAAGCCCAGTGGTGAGCATACCCTTAATTTTCATTTTACTGGTGAAAAAACTGAGGAAGAGTTAGGCAAAGAACATTCTCAAAGTCACATGGCTAGTAAGAATTTAGACCTTGGAATTTTATCCCACCTAAATTATCACATAAGAATAATGACAAAATAGGTCAAGTGTGGGGGTACACGCCTGTAATCCCAGCCCTCCAAAAAATTAGCCAGGCATGGTGGCATGTGCCTGTAGTTCCAGCTACACTGGAGGTTGAGGTGGGAGGATCACTTGAGCCTGGGAGTTCAAGGCTCCTGTTAGCCAAGGTGGTGCCACTGCACTCCAGCCTGGGCTACAGAGTGAGTCACTGTCTCGAAAACAAAAAAGAATGACAAAAATAAGCACCTTCTTTACAAATCAATGTTTAGTGACAATAAAATTTATCATTAGAAGAATACAAAAACTATATGCTTTACGAAATGGGAAAAAAGTCCAAAAAGAAAGGTAAGCAAAGAAAGTGACAACTAGGACAGTAAACCTGAACAAACCTTGACTATAAAAACATAATACATATGAAGACTAATTATAGAGATTACACAAAGGGGAACTAAATATTGGACACTGCCTCTATTCTAATATGATCTTACAGATTAAATGAATTATTTGTTAGATATAACAACTCTAAATGTGTGAATATCAGATATATAAATATAGTGATATATAAAGCAATGCTCAATACAACAGCAAGAAAAGTATTGACAAATCTACCTCAACAGTGGGAGATTTAACAGTCTCCTAAATGATTAACTAGATTTAAACATTTTTTAAGGCTGTGGATGGATAAAACAATGAATTAATTTCTTAAACTCTTAGTAATACATAAAATCCTCCACCAAAAAATCAGAGAGCTGATATTCCTCTCAATTATGCATGAAATTTTTTTTAAAAATTGACCATGAACTAAGCCTAAAAGCAACTTTCACCGAATACCCAAGTATCAGGATTATAAAAACAATTGTCCTCTGAACAAAACATAATTAAATTAAAACAATAACAAACAGATAACTCTAAGAGACTGAAGGTTTAAAATCTACTTGTACATAACAAATGGGTTAAGAAAAAAATGAGAATCATAAAACATTTGAACTGAATGGTAATTATAAAAGTATTATATGTCAAAATTTGTATGATACTTAGATTGTAATTTTATAGCACTAAATGTTATATTAGAATGCAGTAGGAAGGTTGAAAAATAATGGACCAATCATCCAACTCAAGGAGTGAGAAAAACAACCACCAAAAAACAGAAGGTGATCATTTTGCAACTCTCAATGGAATAATTGATTCAGGCAAGAATTTTTAGTGGCTGCTAAACCATTAAATAAAAGGCTAACAGAGAATTGAAATGACACAGAGCTAAGGTAGAGCCCACAGGTTACTTGCAGGGGGACACCTTACATGAATAATCAATGTTAGCAACACTAGTAATTAGATGACCAGCTTTTGATGTGATGCAGTAAGAAAAAACACACCATTATTCTTAAGATATTCTTGCAAAGAAGTGTTTTGCCATCTGATTAATGTACTCAGATTAAATCGAATCAAATCTTTCCATCTAAACTTCTGATTTATGGGAAATTCCAAAACCTAAGCAAGGTACAAATCAAACATTCCTACAAGGAAACAATCAGAATCAAATGTTCTAAAGGAAAATTGATACCATCTCTTCAACAGATTAATGTCATGAAAAAACAGGGGAAGAGGAATGTTCTACGTTAAAATATTCTTTAGAGAAATGCCATATGTTGTCATTGATCGTATCGTGACCTGTCAAAATTAGTTCTAAAAGGCGTTGTAAAACTTAATGGAGACATGCAGATAAAGACTGACAATAAATTACTTTAGGAAATTATTAATTTTCTTGGATGTGATAATGTGGTTATGTGGGAATGTTTTAATTTTTAGAGATGCATTCTGGAATAACTAGGGAAAAATTGTTATGACATCTGTAATCAGTTATTCTAAAATTTACCAAAAATAGATGAAACAAATGACTTAATTATTAAATCTAGGTGTGACAGGTGTTTATTATACCTTTCTCTCCATTTTTTCATATGTTTGACATTTTTAATAACACATTTCAAAAATAAAAACCAAAGAATGTAGAAGCAGCCTTGGGGGCTCTACTGTTGTTTGCTTTTGAAGGTGCAAAAGACCTCTGTCTGTCCATTTAGGCTCCAATCCTGCCTAAGGCTGCTTCCCAAAGCAGCAGAATGTGCAACACGATGCCCAGGGGCAGAGGTCATTCATTCTTCAACAAGCATGACCTTCTGCCTGGACAGACGCCATGCTGGTGATGATGACATGAATTGAACCAGGGAGTTTGTTAATGATCATATGCCTTTTCCTCCCCGGGTTTTCTATGCAACATTCCAATATCGGTTTTTAGCCAAGCAAATCTGGACAGCTTCTAAGAGAACCAAGAAAATTGGGAGAGAGACTGGGATAAAATTAAAAGCAGTTTCAACTCATAGAATCAATTTTGTTTTACTATCGCTGACTTAGTTCAAAACTGCCAGACGTTCTTTTCTGGGCATCCAAATCCATTCAGTTTCTGAGCTTTCCCCAACAGAAATTGTCATTCTTCTTCCAGACTATGGAAGAAGAGTTCAATATTGTACCATAATCCCCCACCTTAGCCACAGTCTCTCTTTCCATATTTGTTACCCATGGTCAAGAAGGTTGAGTATAATACAGTAAGATATTTTGGGAGAGAGAAAGGAAGAGACCACATTTACATAACTTTTACTACAGTAGTTCATTATAATTGTTCTATTTTATTTTTTTGTTCATCTCTTACTATACCTGATTTATAAGTTAAGGTTTATGATAGGTATGTATGTATATGAAAAAACATAGTATTTTTAGGATGAAGTACTATCTGCGGTTTCAGGTATCCACTGGGGGTTTTGGAACGTATCCCTCATGAATTTTTGCCATATTGGCAAAAGTTAAGCTGCTGGATTTGGTATGTTTTTATTGGAGTCTCCATTCATCCAGAGGGGATTTGATCAGTGCTGTGAGGGAGTCACAAAATGCACAAAAGTAACAGTATGAGAGAAAGGTCTTAAGGATTAAGGGCAGAGTGTGCTATAGAAGTCCAGAAAAATGCTAATTACAGAATCGAACCTGAGACAGGCTATGAATCATGAAGCTTTATTTCTATTAGTCTTTTTATGTATTCTTCTTGCCTTCCTTTATTATATTGAATAGAAGTGATGGTTGTAGGATGTCTTATATTGTTGCCATTCTAAAAGGGAAATTTTTCTTCATTAAGTATGTTGTTGCTACAGACTTTTTGATTTTTGGTATGTGTATGGATGCTGTGAGTTTCCACCTAGATTCCTTTCATTGAACCAGTCGGTATATCCATCCCCCAGCTACTGTAAATTCTTGGCAGTTAAAAGTTTATTACTCTTTCTACAAGGAGTAATTATCCTTGACCAAACTAGAGCCACAGGGACAATCCGTGGCTAATCACTGACTGATATTGAATTGCAAAGACTGTCTGCTTTTTAAGTACCATTGAAATGATAAGGAAAGAAAATGACAGGCTTGTACTTATTAATCAGCAACCTAAGATGAAATATGAGAGTCAAAAATGGTCCCTGGCAGCATTTCAAACAAACACGCAAAACCAAACAAAACTTACTTCCTGCAGTGGCAGAAACAAACAAAGCTGAAGGCCAAGGCAGAATTTATTTTTTGAGAGTAGGAGAATTTCAGAAAAAGCTGAATTTTCTTTGTCTTGGTGAAGGTCCTAATAATAACCAAGTGGGATCTTAGAGACTGGGGATGGGAACACCTAGCCTCAATTTCTCTTTATGTGTGCCTGTCCATAGACAACTTGAGTACCCTCACAACATGGCAGCTGGCTTCCCCCAAAGAAACAGAGCCACGAGACCAGGCAGAAATTGCAGTGCCTTTGAAAATCACATCCCGTTACTTTCACAATATCCAGTTGGTCAGGCAGTTGGGGTCTTTTCAATGTGGAAAGGAACTACCCAAGGACATGCCCATCAAGAGGCATGGCCACTGGTTGCCACCTTGGAGGCTAGCATTAAGAACATCTGTGATTCATGGAAGGATATCAATGTATCAACAGGAACAGGAGTTTGGAAGAAATTGATTCTAGCTTTCATAGATGACTTTGAAGGGATCAAGACCTCAGTGGAGAAAGTAACTGCAGATGTGGTGGCAATAGCAAGAAAATGGGAATTAGAAGTGGAGGCCGAAGGTATGACTGAATTGCTATAATGTCACAATCAAATTTTAATGGATAAGGAGTTGCTTCTGATGGACGAGCAAAGAAAGTGGTTTCTTAAGATGGATTCTACTCCTGGTGAAGATGCTATGAACACTGTTGAAATGACAAAAAAGGATTTAGAATATTCCATAAACTTAGTTGATAAAGCAGCAGCTGGGTTGGAGAGGATTGACTCCAATTTTGTAAGAAGTTCTACTGTGGATAAAATATTATCTCATGCCTCAGAGAAACCTTTTGTAAAAGGTCAATGAATACAACAAACTTCACTGCTGTCTTAAGAAATTTTCACAACCACCCCAATCTTCAGCATCCACCAACCTGATCAGTCAGCAGCCACCAACATGGAGGCAAGACCCTCCACTAGCAAAAAGATTGCAACTTGCTGAAGGCTCAAATGGTCATCAGCATTTTTTAGCAGTTGAGTATTTTTTAAATTACAGTATATATGTCCATTGTCTTTATTAGACATAATGCTATTGCACATTTAATAGACAACGGTATAGTGTAAATATAACCTTTATATGCACTAGGAAACCACAACACTTGTGTGACTGGCTTTATTGCAATATTCACTTTATTGTGATGATCTGAAACTCAATCAGCAATATCTCTGAGGCATACCTGTATTTAACATTTAATATTTTTAAGAGACTGTATTAGTTTGCTTGCGCTGCCGTAACAAAATAGCACAGACTGGGTGGCTTAAACAGCGTAAATTTATTTTCTCACAGTTCCAGAGTCTAGAGGTCCAAAATCAAGGTGTTGAGAGATTTGGATTCTTGTGAGGCCTCTCTTCCAGGCTTGTAGATGGCCACCTTCTCACTGTGTCATTACATGGCCTTTTTGGTATAGAGGGAGACATCATGCTCTGGTGTCTCTTTCTCCCCTTTGAAGGAAATCAGTCGTATTGGATTAGAGTCCACTCTTAGGACCTCATTTCATTTTAACTACCTTCTTAAAGGCTCTATCTCCAAACCCAATTTAATCAGGGGTTAGGGCTTCAATATATGGATTTTGGAGGGACAGAATTCTGTCCATTACACCCTCCATAACCTGATATTCCTGACTCATCTCTCTTTACTAACACAAATGCTAAGATTCTGCCACGAGAGTATTTCAAGCATAAAATGCACATCCTCCCCTTCTTCTCTAGTCAAGATTTTATCCAGCTCAAACTTCTCTGGTTTTCCTCCCTTTCTTCTCTAGTCAAGATTTTATCCAGCTCAAACTTCTCTGGTTTTCCCCAGTTCAATGCAGAAATAATTCATATGCCATCTTTGCTCCTTTATAATGTTTTGCCTAAATCATTAATAAAGCTAACATAAGAATAGTATTTTTCAATGCTTTTAATTCTTTCATGCCTAATGTTCCCTATTAAATATCACAGTCGTTGTATGATGGTTATTACTAAGATCACTTTATGAATGTAGTAACTGAACCTGAAAGAGGGTATTTATTCATTCTATTACAATCGAGAACATTAAAGAATGAGCTTTTTGTAGATCATGGCACCATTCACTGATATATGAAACATTGAGAGTAAAGCAGGGTTTGTGGGAAGAGTCTTGTTTAATTTGGCACATATTGAGTTTGAGGTGCCTATGACACATCCAAGTGTGTAAATATTACATGCTTACTTTATATAGCTAGTCTTGTGTTAATGTACAAGTTGGAATTTTATCTTCTCATTTCATAATGTTAGCACAAGTGCTAAAATGGCAAATGACCTCTTTTATTCTATGTCTTAAAGAATAATGCCATAATTATTTGTCTATTCCATATATGTTTCCGATATGCTTTTTCTCCCCATTATCCCCATACATTTCAAGTTAAAGACAGCCACTTTTTAGAATCATAGAAGTGAACAGGACCTGCAGTGAATACGACCTTAAGAAATAACCTATATTTAGTTCTCTTATTTTACAGATGAAGAAAGCAAGGTACAGCTAGTTAAATGATTCACCCAACATCACACTTACTGCCCATATAGGGACTAACATGCAGATTTTCTAATTCCATTTCAAGAGACTATTTCATTAGACCTCTGATTCCCTAACAGTATTTTGCAGAACATAAATGATATAAGAAGTTCAGTGAATGAAATGATTCAAATGTGTCTTTTAACATTAAACACAATCTCCACTCTTGGAGAGTTGCGAGAATGACTTGTTTAAATTTACTTAACCCAGCATTTAATGACAGATCCCCTTTGCCACCATGTATTAATGTCGGTAGGAGATGCAATGGGGAGTGCTGCACTATGCCACCCTTGAATATGATGTCGGTGAGTTTGAAAGGGACTTGTATGCTCAGGTGGACAAGCATTATCCTGCTGAGATAAGGTTAGGATGATGCAGAAGGAAGTAGTTTCATTTGCTTTGCTAGATTTATGCTGCTATTGGAAGGCAGAGGACATACAAATGAAAAAGTTTTAGTAATAAATGAGTATGTGGTTGTTTTAATGACCCACCTAAAATTTATTAATCTTATGACAGGGTGAGTTTTTGAAAGACTTGATTTCTTCTAGGTAAGGAGTAATGTAAATACACTAAATTAGGAGTCCAGGGTTTCCAACTGGAGAATTGTACTTTTCATGTTAGTTGCTAGGAACTAGGCAATAAAGCTGTTGTGCTTTTATTTGGCAAAAAGGTTTGAGGAAAGACAGGAAAATAATTAAACAGAGTTAGAGTTTAATGCTGAGTAATTAATTTTGTTGCCTGAAGTAGTAAAGATGGATAAAAAGAATTCATTATAATGGAAATCTCAGCCCAGTTTTATGGAAGCACCCTGACTTGAATTTGAAAGAAACAGAAGTATTATTAATAAAACTTACATATAAATAGGAAGTGAAAGATTATTAATGCAACCTATATACACCTCAGTGATACAAGTTTAATCAAAACCATAGACAGTCCTGAGAAAAACAATATGCTAAAATATGAAGTGTTATAAATACATGAAAGAACATTTACATAATTTTCCAAGTCATTATAACAAGAGAAAGGCATTTTCATCCAGCACCAGGTATAGATGCAAAACGTGATTCATTTAAATATTTATTTTATAGATAATTACTGAATAAGAACAATTTTAATGAATATTAATTTCTATTTAAATGTTATACCTAATGAATAATTAAGCCAATAATTTAACAGTAAAATATTCCTTGTTAAAGATATGTCCTGCTAATTAAAAAATTAAAAAGATTTCAAATAAAAATTATAATGTGGGCCAGGTGTGGTGGCTCACACCTGTAATCCCAGCACTTTGGGAGGCTGAGGTGGGTGGATCACCTGAGGTCAGGAGTCGAAGACCAGCTTGGCCAACATGGTGAAACCCCATCTCACTAAAAATACAAAAATTAGCTGGGCATGGTGGCGGGTGCCTGTAATCCCAGCTACTCAGGAGACTGAGGCAGGAGAATCACTTGAAACCAGAAGGTGGAGATTGCAGTGAGCCAAGATGGTGCCACTGCACTCCAGCCTGGGCAAAAGAGCGAAACTTCTATCTCAAAAAAAAAAAAAATTATAATGTAAAAATGGAAAGGACATTCATATAAATGTCTATCCAAGATTTTGCCAGCATCACTGTAGCTGGAAACTAAGAAAAATCATAGATCAAAAAATTTCTTGTTTAAAAAAATACAGTTTGAAAGTACAATTTTTTCTTTTTTCATAACAAAGTAATCAAAGTTATAACTACTATCTGTATAATAATGTAAAGGAAACAAATGTAGTGTTATATATACTACACCATTAGTATTTACATACATTAATGGAGAAAGTCAAATATGGAAACACCTCTGAACTTAGAAGTCTGCCAGTTATGAGCTCTATGTACATAGACCCTTCTTTGTCTTTCAGGAAGTGGAAGAATTACATAAATTGTAATCAGCGTGCAAATATTAGATATTTAACTGGAGCAGTCAGTACTACTTCCCCGATCTCTCACTTGCTGAGAGATAATGAATTCTGAATTTCCAGTAAAGCCAAGTTTTGTTCCTTTGAATCGTAATTATTGAGATCCAGTGATGTTCAAGGCCCCATGCTAGAATTATGAATAGACAGCTCTTTGCTTCTCTAACTTTATATCCCAAGAGAAAAGCAAATAATTCTTTGCAAATACAATGATGATAGGAATTGTCATAAGCAAGTTACAGATAGGGTACTATGAAGCCTCAGAAATTATAATTATTACTTTGAATTGTAATGACGGGAGAAAGCTTGGCATGCACACTCTGACATGAAGGATAGGTAAGATATGATTTGCAAAAATAAGGCAAGGGATATTCTAAAGGGAATAAAGATCAAAAGGAATGCTATGGCTCTACTACAGGCACTTTGGGCAAGTCCCTCTAATTACAGTAAATGGTATCAAAGAAATAAAATAAAATTAATTAAAATAAAATTAGAAATAATGTATAAATAGGAAAAAATAGCTAGTAATAAAGTATAAATTAACAAAACCTTATCTGCAATCTAAAAGATTTTAAATGAAGGGTTAATTTTAATTAGCCAAATGCAAAGGTATTCTACAATGAAACTGCATGTTTTTGAAATTAGACAACATAACATATTATACTAAAATACAATTGGCTAGAACTTATGAGTAAAAAAGTCAGAACTACTGTTGCATCAAATTCCCACAAAATGGCTTCTTGAGGTAAAAAAAATACCCACTGTTCCATAAATGCCTTCCATGTGCTAGGAAGTACACCAAATCCTTTGCATGTGTTACTTTTTCCATTTATTCCTTACAATATATGAAATGTATGCAATTTCCCTTTTAGAAAGAAAAAAGCCTAGGTAGATAGTAGGTAACTTGCTAGTAAGTGCAAAAAGTAGGAATATGGACCAGTATGACCCATAGCTTGGCCTCTTAACTATGCATTACTGCATCCCAAAGTAATATGGTTTCCAAGGAGTACAGAAACCTTACAGAACCAAAATAAAAGCATATATTGTTTTTTAAAATCAGATTTTGCCCTTTTGTTTTAAATTCAAAGCTTGGGCAATACAAGCCCTCTTTTTTTTTTTTTTTTTTTTTGAGACGGAGTCTCGCTCTGTCACCCAGGCTGGAGTGCAGTGGCGCAATCTCAGCTCACTGCAAGCTCCGCCTCCCGGGTTCACGCCATTCTCCTGCCTCAGCCTCTCCGAGTAGCTGGGACTACAGGCATCCGCCACCACGCCCGGCTAATTTTTTGTATTTTTAGTAGAGACGGGGTTTCACCGTGGTCTCGATCTCCTGACCTCGTGACCCGCCCGCCTCGGCCTCCCAAAGTGCTGGGATTCCAAGCCCTCTTTTTTTAAGCAGCACAAAGTTAAGTTTTCACATGAACTCAATTTAACTGCTAGTTAATGAGTGAAACCTAAGCTTTAGTCCAGGTGTTGCCCACACACTCTGCGGTCTCAAAAACTGGAGATGAAAATGCTGTAACATTTACAAACAGGTTGCTCTGAATTTGTTTCCCTACAAATACCTTGTAATTACGCGTTGCAGCTGGCAGAAGCATTTCTAATGCACATTATGTATGCCACATTCTTTGCCATGTTTTTAGGTACTAGTTGGTCTTTGATTTATTGAAGTACAGAGGCAGATAGCCTCCAGCTTATGAGAAGCGCCCTACAAAGGCACGGATGATACCGCACTGTGACTCAACCATTGCCTTATAGTTCTAGTTTTGCAAAATTAATATTGTAAAATACAAGCAATGGGCATATGTTCTAGTTCCTAGGGCCTGGGCCTCAGAGCCTCCAGCTTAGCCCAGAGCAGTGCATAGAGGAAGGAGGTATTCCTGGAGGTTAGAAACACGCCGACGCTCCTTCCCAATACAAAAACTACCACCCCACCAAAGGGTCCCAGACGGTTCAGAAAGGTCAGAAGCTACTACCACCGCTTTCCGTGGCTGTTTCCGCCTCCAATTTCACTTCCGGGGAGGGTACTTCCGGGCCCTCAGCTTCTAAGGGGCGGGAGTTAAAGAGGAGTCGGAAGTGGCACCAGCACTTCCGGTACGGAAAACTCGCTGCTGCCCCAACCTGGCTTGACAGGCGCGGTCTCTGCAAGTGGCTCTCAGCCCCTTCTCCTTCTTCCTGCCTCACCTTCCAATTCGTTTGCCGCCGCCGTCCCGCAGCTGCTGTTTCCGGAGTTGCCCCTTCCCCATGTTCCGGGGCAGGAGTCCGCAAAGCGAAGATCCGCCCGCCAGTTCCCCATCATGTCCGAACTGACTAAAGAGCTGATGGAGCTGGTGTGGGGCACCAAGAGCAGCCCCGGTCTCTCGGACACCATTTTCTGCCGCTGGACGCAAGGTACCCTGGCGGGGCTCTCTTACTTGCAGCCGCTGCTTCCTTTGCCCTGCGAGAGTCCGCCTGTGACGCCTCTCGCTCCAGTCCCTCGCGTGCCCCGGTCTCTGCCCCAGTCGCCGTGCTCAGCGCTGAAGCTGGACTTTCTAGACACGCCCTGCCTTGCCTTGCCTTGGTGGGGAGAGTTTGAGTAGGAGAATGGTTACAGCTGCCACTAAATACCCGCAGCGCCTTTTCCATCCTCCGGGCTGCCCTTCGGCTGGGGAGGAGGAGAGGGTGGCCCCTTGCTGGGTTGCAGGGCGTGACACGGAAGATGCGCCCCGTGCCCCGGTGTCACTTTCTCAAGGGGGTGCTGTGGCCTTCCGCATCTTTACCCCCTAACAGAGCTCTCTATTGGTGGTGGTTGGTCTATTTTTGGTGAGAAGGAGGGACGTCCACGGGAAAGTCCAAGTGGCTAATTCCAAAAAGCAGTTTTTTGTTTGTATTGTCATGTGGTTAGGCGTGGTACTCTGTGTATAAACACTGTTACTTGCTAAAAAGTGTACTCTTGGCCCAAAGTATCCCCGTTTTTGATATGGTTTATTATCTGTCACGGTTAAAAAAGGAATATGGATCATAGTACTTCATCGGCCGGTATACTTGTAACCCAGACAGGATTTTTGCTTATATAAAGAGTCTTAGTACAAATAATAATGAAATAAAATAAGCATTTATTGAATTCCCGCACTGTAACAGGCTGGACGCTTTATACTAGTAACTATCCCTAATTCTTAAGTTTCAATAGGCAAACAACTGACACATTCCTAAAGGTGACTTAGGAAAGATGATGATGAGGTTAAAAGCATAACCTTGAGTCAGAAGGATCAATAATTTATGTATGTAAAACACTATTATTATTAAAACATCTATTTAGGGAACACCTGTTCCCTAAATAACTGCTGTTTCCGGAGTTGCCCCTTCCCCATGTTCCGGGGCAGGAGTCCGCAAAGCGAAGATCCGCCCTGTTCCCTAAATAGATTGGGCGGAATTTTGGCATAGTAAATATAAACCCCTATTTCCAAACGTGTATTTTGTAACAAAAATTCAGGATTCACGTAATCTCTCCCTCCCTCCCACATGTTTGTTTTAAGAGCTGGTAAAATTACAATTATGATGTATTATAAGTTGGGATATTTAGTCCCTCACTATTGCTTTGTAGATGAAAAAAATTAGTTGTAAAGGTAAATGACTGGGCCAAAGTTGCACAAATTGATAGAACTGGGAGTGGATTCCAGGTCTCTCGGTTCCTAATATACCTCTGTTTTCATTATCTTCCTTTGAGTTTCCAAACCCTACATGTAATGACCTGGGCTCTTTTTTTCACATTCAATTAAGTCAGTTACCTAATCTTGGGCATCTTAGAGGGAGATTTTATTTTAACACTTCCCGCTTTGACTTACTTATTCTAATAGTAAGCAGCTCTAAAATACTGTGAAAGACTAAGAAAAAATTTACTTCCATTGTAATCAGTTAACATTTATTAAACATTTTACAAAGTAGAATAAGATAATATTCAGCCCTGTTTATATTTATACAGTAATGCAAACACAAGGAAGATTCAGGGTGGCAGTTCTAGTAATGGTTAAGAGCACAGTCTTTGGAATAGATGTACTTGGGTTCAGGTTCATGCGATTTAGCTTATTTAAGCCTCAGTTTCCTTCTCTGTAAAGTACAGATAATAGACCTTACAGAGTTGTTGTGAGGATTAGAGGCCATGTAAATAATTTAGGCGCTCAGCACACTATCTGACATATAGTGAACACTCAGTTTATGGTAACTGTTTTTATATTGTTTTAAAAAGTGTTTAATTGTAGACTACGTCAAATTCACTCTTTGGCTTTTTCCTGACAATTACAATAAGTTGTTTATTTGATGGATAATCATTATTCTAAATAGAACTTTATAATGACTTATTAGAATGCTCTGCCACCTTTAATCATGCAGAAATTCTTTAACAGGATTAGTTCCGTCAGTACCATTTCAAAATAAAGGATTTCTTTCTTTCTTTTTTTCGTTTACAGGGTGCAGTTAGTTATATTTTGGATATGTAGCTCTTCAAGACCTTACACTGATTAAGATTTTAAGGCAACCAATCATATATTTTTGAAGTTATCACCTCTGAATCAGAGGAGTCCTTTTACTAGTTTTGGTATGTTAACTGTTGTATTCATTTGTTTGTTCTTTGAGGCCATTGCTAAATATTGCTGTGGCAGTCCTTTGGGATTGTGGGAGCAGGCACAAGACACTGCTTTGCTGCATTACTAATGTGACATCAACTCTGGCTTTATTTCATAGTCTGTGATCGTGTCTTCAATTGACAACTGCAGTCTCATTAGTTTTCTGGAAGCAAGATACAGGTGTAAGATGTTTGGCATGAATATTTATACAATTATGTCTAGAGATATTTCATCTATGAAATTATATTGATTGATCAAGTTAAATTCTTTTGATATGGTTGTTAAAACAATAAGCTGCAGGAGTGGCACATAGTTGTTTTTAATTGGCTTGACATTTTTGGATAATTCTTTTCTACAAATCCTTGTTCGTTTTAAAAAATGTGGGGTGTTTTTTTTTTCTTCTTCTTTTTTTGGGCAGTTTTAATTTTAAAGGCAATAAGCCATGTAATTTAAGGGCTTAAAGTTGGCAGGGTTTTATTTTAACTTGAAAATTTATTCTTCTCTCTGCTTTCCTCCTGCTCAATTGCCTGTAGTACTTTTTAAAGAATAGCATATAATTTTCACTTCCTTAGCTCATTAACACTATTTATTCTCCCCCCTTCCCACAAACTACACCAGCATTCCAAGCTTTTACAGTTGAGAGTCAGTAGGGTGGGAGGGAAGACAAACAGTAAACATAACGTAGCATAAATTACACACGTACAATAAATAGTTTGAAGATGAGGAAATACGGAGTTCTGGGTGGGGTGTCCTGGTCAGGCCTCATTTTAAGATGAGATTTGAGCAAACACATGGAGTCACTCAGCTAGTCACGCAGAAGTCCCATGGTAGTTATAAAAAACTTCACAGAAAATACACTTGGTCTGTTCAAGGAACAAGAAGGAAGTTACTGTGGCAGGAGGGGGAATAAAGGAAAAGGAGGGTAATAAAAGATGATATAAGAAATGAAATGGCCCAAATCATATAAAGCTTTCTAGGCCATTAGAAGGACTTTCACTCATCTTATACATGAAATGGGGGTCCTTCAAAAGTTTGAAGCAAAGGAAAGGTACCACTTGACAAGTTTTTAAAGGATTGATCTGCCTGCTGTGTTTGAGGATAGACTGTAGTGGATTGGGACAGCAAGATCAGATAAGAGACAACTGTAGCAGTCCAGGGGAGAAAAGATGCTATCTTGGATCACAGTAGTAGCAGTGGAGATGGTAAGAAGCGGACAGAGTGACCACAACCAAACAGAACCAAAATGAGAATCAGCTAGACCTAACAGAGGTAGTATTTCTTGTATAAATAAAAACATTTTGACTCATTTGGAATTTATTTTCTTTTCAATATTGATTGCTTAGCTCAGTGTTTGGCAAACTTCTTTATAGGGTGAGTGGCCTTTTTATTGCCTCTCAGCTCATTAATGCTATTGCAGCAAAAGCAGCCATGGTTAGTATGGGTGTGGCTGCATTCTAAAACATGAAAGCAGATGAGGGTTGTAGTTTGCTGACGCCTGAGGGAGAGTATAAACTCTTATAAGCCATTTTTCTTTCTTCCAATTATTTTCCTTCTTCCAGCTATTTTATTGTTTCTCCTAAAGACTAGTCAGAGAGAGATTTATTTTTGCTATTTGTAGCAGTATAGTGGGTGGGATTTTTTTTTTTTTCTTTTTCCCCAGGGGAAGAGGGGCGTGTAGGTGTAGTCGATTGAAATTAGAGCTTTGGGCTTTCAGTGTAGCACAATTTTTGTTACGTAATATGAAAAAAATGATAATTAACAAATGACTTAGGAAAATTGAGGGATCCATTAAAATATAAATATAAAATATATTAGGAGTTAATACAATTGGGTTAATTTAAGGTTTAAAGGCGTGTTTGGGTATTTATTTTGATGTGATTTACTATTTTATCAAAGTAATAAAATGACACACCAGCATCGTTAATTTTTCTTCCGAAGTGAAGCTAATACTGTGGATCACATCGTTTCAAAGATTTTTGTTGTTTTTGGAAGTTTTTAACATTCTCTTATATATATTTTTCCTTTCTTCAACATACCTAAATTATAATTTGCCTAACAACCAATATTTCTTAATTCGTAATTGGTAAGCATATATGATAAAATTAATTCCTTAGTACTTTGAATATATAATTTGTTTTATTTTTCAAATACTTCAGAGTGTCTGTGATAATATCTTATATTTGTATTATATTTTACAGCTTTTGAAAATCTTACCTAATCTTTGCAACAACCCTGAAAGATAGGAAAGAACAAAGGTAGTTATCTTCGTTTTTTTAGAGGTGAAGTCCAGTTGAGATATTTGACTCAGCCAGGATGTCAAACTAAGACTTTCTATAGCCTTGTTTACATGGAAGGCTAGAATTGTAGAAGGTATAGTTGTCAAAATGGTGTGCAAAATGTGTATATGTATAGTAAGTAATATGAAAACAAGAGATTGAACAATTGCGATGAGGTTCATGGCTCAGGTTTACCCTGGTTCTGAGCTATAAAATGTGAAAATGAGAAAGACTTTTCTGTGATCTGTAGTACTGTGTAATGTGATACAAAATTGTCTACATAGGATTAGGTGTTTTAAGATGGATAATTTCAGACCTAATCAGGAAAAACAGCCATTTATGGTAAGTTAAGTCCTTTTAAAACTAGAAAATAATTTGAGTATAAGAACTCTTGACAAGAAAAGTAATGCTATGTCCTGAGAAATTCAAACTTAAGTAAAACCTTATTATAAAAAGAGAAGTCTACTTAGCATAGTCCTGTTTTAGGATAGAATACTTTTCATTTAGCTGACTTTATTTCATTTTGGCTCTACTAGCCTTTGTCCATTATCAGTTAACACACTCAAACATGTGTCTTGGAATTAAACAGAATTTGGCATGAAGCATAACTGCTTAGAATTCACTCCATGGGCTTTTAATATTCAAAGTGCAAAAGCAACTCACTGTAATGCAATTCCAACTGAAAGCCCCACCCGTGGATAATTGAGTTACATGATTTAAATTTTTAAGGAAGGCAAGATCCATTACTAATTCACACTTTAATTTCATACACAAAAAGTTTAGCAGATCTTAATTTCGCCTCTGCACTTGGATACAACACTAGGCGTCCTTTCCTTATTCTCAGTAGGAGAAGAGCTGGCCAAATAGTGAAGATTTCATCTCTTGTTCCTAGGTTGGACCTTAAATTTGGTTGTTTTAACATAACCAGAAACCGTAGTTGTCATTTTCTTATTAAATTTGTTACATGCATCTTCTCTATTCCAGTTCTCCATTTGTCCTATTTTTGATCTCCCAGCCTGCTGTGTATTGCTGGAGAAAATTGTGTCCAGCACCAAGAAAAATGTAGTTAAATCTTAGCTGAGCCCTCAGTGCTTCTCTTAGTTCTTTCCTTATGTTTTTCGGAATTAACACTTTCCTCAATTCTGTACCCTTCTCATTCCTCTCACTCTCAATATAACACCTGTTTACTTTTTCATTTTTCCTCATACGTTTAACTTAAAAGACTTCTAAAATTTACTTCTTCTCCTAGGCCAGTGGCTCTCAAGTTTTTGGAACTCAAGTCCCCATTACAGTGTTAAAAATTATTGAGGACTTCAATTCAAAAAATTTAAAACTTAGTGAGACTCTTGGCATTGTTTTACATTTTTGCAAATCTCTTTAATGTTTATCCTATTAGAAGACAGCTGGATTCCTACATTTGCTTCTCCAGTCTGTGGCAATATATTATTTTGGTTGAAGTGGATGCAGAAAATCTGGCCTCACATATGCAATTGGAAAAGGCATAAGAAGTATGGTAGTAGCCTTTTCAGATAATTACACATAATCTTCTTTAATACCACACCAAAACTTGACACGTCAGAGTATTGTAGAGATCAGTTGCAATATGAAATCTAAAACCAAATCATGTAACTTTTCATCCTCTGTTAAATTGAAATCCGTTGGTCTGTCTTGCAGTTTGAATAGATCTCTTACCTCTGCATTAATTTATAACAGTATACATCAGTGATTTGGAAATTATCAGTCTACTGGTTTATGACAATCTTCCAAATGTTAATGTATGTCATTATACCATACCAGAAGTCACGTTTGTTTCTGTTACCAATGGTCTCATCAGAACAATCTGTAAGCATTGAGAAGCTGTCAGACTCACAGTAGTGGACACAAGTGTTCCAAATTACTGCTTGAACACTCGAAATTTTATCACTGGCTGTTTTCCTTGAAATGTCAAGCTCGCTTATTTTTGAGAAAATGTCAGCCAAATACTCAAGTCTGAATAATTGTAGCTTATTGGTAGTTATACTAGGTAAAAGCAGCACTCCATTAAAAAAAAAAAAAAATAGCTAGTTCAGCTTGCAGTTTAAAAAAAATTACACATATACTTTTCCTTGAGATAACTTTTGACCATCATACCCAGTATGTAGCAGAAGTGTTTTATGGGTAGCTTCCATTTTGTTCCACGGAATATATTTTTAAAAAGACATTGTACTCAAGTTCAAGATATAATAAAATTAGTAATTTTGACTGCAGCAGTGTGTTCTTAAATTGGCTCTGTAGTTGTGTGAGGGTATGGGGGTGTTTTTTAGGACAGTGACCACTAGGACAGCTTGATGTTACTGTCTTGATGTGTGCTAAGGAACCAGCAATGTAATACACCATAGCTTTTGTACCATCACTGTGAATGTCAACACAGCGAAAGGGGCAAATCATGTCTTAGTTTCATCATGTAAATAATTGTAACCTCCAGTGGGCCCCCTGAAAGGTCTCTAGGATTTCCAGGGTTATCTGTGGACCACCTTTAAAAGTCTTTCTCAGCTCTTTTTCAGGACTTGGAGACCTTAAACTTTCTCTTTTCCATATAATCATTCTTTCCCTTTTCTAAGTCACGCCCTTCAGTCTACAAAATTAATAATTCTTTATTCAACTACCCTTCAAGCTATCATTCTTTTTACCCTTCTGCCAAACTTAAATATAGTTGTCTGTTGGTGTCCGAGGGGTAGTGGGTTCAAGGATCCCCTGCAGATACCAAAATCCATAGACGCTCTGCAGTATTTGCATATAACCTACATACAACTTCCCCTACACTTTAAATCATCTCTAGATTACTTACAATACCTAATACACTGTAAATGCTATGTAAATAGTTGTTACATTGTATTGTTTAGGGAATGATATGAAAAAGAAAGTCTGTACATGTTTAGCACAGACCCAACCATCCTTTTTTTCCCACCCTCAAATATTTTCCATTTGTGTTTGGTTGAATCCGTGGTTGCCAAACCTATGGATATGGACGGCCAACTGTAGTTTGCTTTTACTATTTCTGTTTCTAATCCAAATTACACTTCAGCCTTTTAAAATTTGGCTACTCTCCCCAGTGCTGTAAATTTATATTTTTAGTATTCTCAATGACATGATTAATCTAGTATTTTAATTTATATCTTTATTCAGCAGCATTTGTAATAGTTGACTACTCTTTGCTTCTGATTTTTCCTTTCTAGGAGCTCAGTTAATGTGCTTTACTCTTATCCTTCTAATATTTATCAGTCTCCTTTGCTGACTCAGCCTCTGCTCACTTTTTAAAGTTCCCAACTTCATTATTTTTATTCTACAAGTTCTCATTCGCTTTAACTGACATGTTTAAGATGATTGAAATTGCTGCCTCTAATCCTAAGTCCTGCCCTGAACTACACACTTAAATCTCCGATTTCTAAAAGTTGCCAAATGGTTATCTCACATTTTTGAGACTGAACTTGGTATTCCTAGAAACAAACACTGCCATTATCTTCCGTGCCAAAACGTCAACAAGCATTAATTGAGCAACAGCCACAGTATGTTGTAAACACACTGCGGGAAAACGGTGACCGGTAACACAGATACAACACCGGTCAGGCAAGGCAGATGATTAACAAGTAAACAAACAGTAACTACAGATTATGGTAAGTACTGGTTGTGCTAGGGGATGACAGGAGAGACTACTTAGATAGGTTTGTAAGGAAATATCCCTATGAGGAATTAACACCTAAACTGAGACCTGAAAAATAAGGATTTTTCTATATGGAGAGTAGAGGAAAGAGCATTTTCATATAGAGAGAACAGTGAGCATTGAGGCTACAGGTAAAGTCTCTGGGTTGTTCTGAGGACCTCAGGTCACAGTAGATAATGACTGTAAGTGTAAACAGAGTCAGCTGGATTGATAGATCATACAGTGTCTTCTAGACCACAAAAAGAAGTTTGGGTTTTATTTTAATTGCAATGAGAAGCCATTGAAATGTTTTTAAGCAGGCTGTGTCAAAATCTGATTTCCATTTCTAAAATACTCTTCTGGCAACTGTGTGGTGAATAGTTGGGGACTGGACAGGAGGGAGGAAGGAATAGGGAGACATGGTTGGAAACTCTTGACAGTATTTAAGGTCAAAGATGATAGCAGTTTGAACTATAAGGTGGACTGGAGATGGGATGGAAATGAACACATTAAAGATACGTTTTGAAGCCTTGAAGCAGGCAGACCTTATCTTAGGGTGAAACCTATAGATAAGTTTGAGTTTTCCAGAGAAATGGTTAGCAGATGTATCAAGCAGAAGAAACATTTACAAGGGGTAAGAGATGTAGAGAAAACGAAATATCTCAGGACCTGAAAGAAAATGTTCCCAGAGTCTAAAAGGGAGAATGGCAAAGGGTGAAGATGGAGATGCAGGCAGAAGCCAGGTAATACAGGTCCATGTTAAGGGACTTAGACTCTGTCTATGTCTGGAGTCCTAATCTGGGCTATATTGGGGAATTACATGGTTGTAACCAGTAATGGATGTCTGGGAGTAGATGAGATTACTCAGGAAAAATGCATAGAATGAAAGGAGCATAGATCCTAAAACCAAGACCTGGGTAACATTAGCACTTAAAAGCAGTGATCATGGAGACAGAAGAACTAGAAAAGCAAAACTTGGAACAAAAAGCCAAGGGACAAAAGTTTCGCAGGTTTGTGGTCAGCATTTCAGATTGATTCTTTGGAAGGTTAAATAAGATGAGATTTGGGAACTGGCCTGTAATGATGACTGATGAACTTGGGTGAGAATGAGTTTGGTTCACTTACTGGGGGAACCAGCCCCCAGTATTTCAATGTAGGTTCTTTTCTATTTTCTCTAAATGTTGGCCAGTCTGAGAAATAAAGGGACAGAGTACAAAAGAGAGAAATTTTAAAGCTGGGTGTCGGGGGGAGACGTCACATGTCAGCGGGTTCCATGATGCCCCCTGAGCCGCAAAACCAGCAAGTTTTTATTAGCAGTTTTCAAAGGGGAGTGGGTGTACGAATAGGGTGTGGGTCACAGAAATCACATGCTTCAAGGGCAATAAAATATCACAAGGCAAATGGGGGCAGAGCAAGATCACAGGACCAGGGCGAAATTAGAGTTGCTGATGAAGTTTCATGTCCTACTGGGCACGCATTGTCATTGGTAACATCTTATCAGGAGACAGGATTTGAGAGCAGACAACCAGTCTGACTAAAATTTACTAGGCAGGAATTCCCTAATCCTAATAAGCCTGGGGGTGCTACAGGAGACCAGGGCTTATTTCATCTCTTATCTACAACCATATAAGACAGACACTCCCAGAGCGGCCATTTTAGAGACCTCCCCCTGAGAATGCATTCTCTTTCTCAGGGCTGTTCCTTGCTGAGAAAAAGAATTCAGCGATATTTCTCCTATTCGCTTTTGCAAGGAGAGAAATATGACTCTGTTCTGCCCGGCTCCTAGGCAGTCAGACCTAATGATTATCTCCCTTGTTCCCTGAACATTTCAGCCATCCTGTTGCTTTTGGGTGCCGAAATTTCATATTGTTCAAACACACATGCTCTACAAGCAATTTGTGCAGATAATCATCACAGGATCCTGAGGTGACATACATGCTCAGCTTACAAAGATGATGGGATTAAGAGATTAAAGACAGGCATAGGAAATTAAAAGAGTATTGATTGGGGAAGTGATAAATGTCCATGAAATCTTCACAATTTATGTTCAGAGATTGCAGTAAAGACAGGCATAAGAAATGATAAAAGTATTGATTTGGGGAACTAATAAATGTCCATGAAATCTTCACGATTTATGTTCTGTCACAGCTTCAGCAGGTCCCTCCATTTGGGGTCCCTGACTTCCCGCAACATTCACTCATGGGTTGAAAACCAGATTAGTCAGGGTTAAGTAAATTGTGAAGTAAGAAAATTGAAACAGGGCATATATAAATGACTAGCTGGACTTTGGGAGGACAAGGGTGATGGAGTACTGATTGGAGTTTTTGATGGAATCTTAAGGTTTTGTTTTGTTTTAATATGTTAGATAAATGTTTATATGCTTCCTGGAAGAGACTGAAGATAAAGAGAGGAGATGGGATGGAATGGCACCCTCTCTGGCGCCCTCTCCATTGCTCTCACCTGGTGTCTCAAACTAGAAACTTCGGAAACAGCTCTAATTTCTTTTGTACCAAGCCTTTGTCCCACTTAACACATAGTAAATAAATCTTATTTTTACCTCAGAAATATTATTTGAATATAGTTTCTCTTCTCCACAGTAATGTTGCTTTCATTACATCAGCATCATCTCTATAGGGATGTTGAAACAACTTCTTCCTGCTTCTCTTCCTTTAAAAAAGGAAAAAGTAAAAAAAAACCCAGTAAGATGTTATTACTGTTTTACTGAAAGATCTCTGCTGGTTAAGTCCTGGTTCTTTGGCCCTTTGCAATGTTAACCACTTGTCATCTTTCCTGCCGCCCATTTGCTGGCACCTCCGTCCTACCCCCTTACTACCCTTTAGCTGTGTTAAATTTTCTCTGATTTGTAAACATTCTGTCCTCTTGGAAAACCTTTTTGCTTTAATTAAGGTATTTTCTTTAGCTGAATTCCATTCATTCACCTTTGCCTCTCTGGCAAATTCCTGTTCAAGATGAGCCTGGAAGTTATCTGTTAGAATAGAGCATGGCTTTCTGTATCCACAATACTCTGCATTCTTCTCTTACAACATTAATTTATTCCTTTATTTTAGTAATTATCTGTTTGTATGTCTCTCTTCACCTGGACTAGTGGCTCCTCCAGACCCGAGACTGTGTCATCCAGGCATATATCCCAGATGATTGGCATAATATCACATGTTCGTTAACCTGAACTGGGTTTGGCTGAATGTCTGAATAGTAACAATTAATAGAATTTATAGGTTGTTAGCATTTTGGAATTGGGATTGATTATTTTAATGAGAACACTGAAGCCCAAGCAGGTGAAATGATCTTCACAAGGTTATCTAGATGGTCACTGGATTCTCCTAACTTCTGACCCAGGGCCCTCTGAAGAACTTCCGCTAGCTGCTGTCAGTCAGTGCTGGTTGGGTAATATTTAAATTAAGGTAGAGGCAATATAAACACATGTACTGTCTACAATACCGTTTAATTTTTTTTTTTTTTTTTTTTTGAGATGAAGTTTTGCTCTGTGGCCCAGGCTGGAGTGCAGTGGCGCGATCTCGGCTCAGTGCAAGCTCTGCCTCCCGGGTTCACGCCATTCTCCTGCCTCAGCCTCCCGAGTAGCTGGGACTAAGGCGCCCGCCACAATGCCTGGCTAACTTTTTTTTGTATTTTTAGTAGAGACGGGGTTTCACCATGTTAGCCAGGATGGTCTCGATCTCCTGACCTCGTGATCCGCTCGCCTACGGCCTCCCAAAGTGCTGGGATTACAGGCCTGAGCCACCGCATCCAGCCAATGCCATTTAATCATTAGCTTATAGAATGTGACAGAAAGATTGAAATGATAGAATGATACGGTATTTAAAGAGTTCTAAAAATTGTTTGAATTTAGTAGACTATCTAGTCCTCCTTAGATGAAAAGTCAGATTCAGTGTCATTTTACTAAAGTCCATACTCTATCCTCCTAGAGGAGTTCCTGGGTGCAAAATTGTGTGAGTATATGTACTCTTATGTGCATTTGAGAGTGGGGGTGGATAGGTTCTATAGATTTTTTTTCAAAAGGTTCCTTGATCCACACCTCATGACTTGAAGATATTTTGCTGTTGTGATAAGTGATCATTCTCAAAGCAAAGTACATGAAAGATTCTTTTAGCTGCTACTTGAATTATATTTTTAATCTTTCCTACTTGCTTTCATTTTTAGGGTTTGTGTTTAGTGAATCAGAGGGATCTGCATTAGAACAGTTTGAAGGTGGCCCCTGTGCTGTTATTGCACCTGTTCAGGTAACACAGACTCCTTTACCAACTCCTTAGAGGGACATGTTGAAATGTTTCATACTTGTCATTTTCTAATATCTGTACTCCATATAGTAGTTATGAGACATGATCAATTAACTCTTAACTTTTGCTCATGTAAATTACAGTAAATATCCAAAATAAAAATGAATTCAGAATATCGATGAGTTGTGCAATAGTAGCCTTTTGACTATCTTTATTTTCAAGGAAAAATAATAGGCATTCCCTGACTTTCAGAAAATTAGGAAGTTTCTTGACTTCTTTAACACAGAGATCCTATTAAGTAATAACATGTTATACACTAGATAGGTACAATCACTGTAATTGTACTATTTTCATTATTTCAGTCTGTAAAAGTTACTTTCCTAAAGCTGAAGATGATTGCATATTTTTATGGTCTATAACTTTTTCAAATTTGAAAAAAGTTGGCAGCTTATACTATTTTATGCTATAGCTTTGGCTTTTCTGAATAAAATTCGTAACAACCGATTTCAAACCATTTCAAAAACCAAAAAGGTTTTTTCTTTGCACAAAACATAGTATTTATCGGAATGTCTTTATTTGATTTGGAATCTTGGTGTGTTACATTGTTTGAATTTCAAAGGCTGATTCGCTGTAAACTGTTAAATTGTTAAAACCAAGAATTGAATTCTCAGTTTACTGTAATACTGATGATGTCTGTGAATGACAATGTAACTTCAGAACTGTTATAAAATAACTGTTACAAAAATTACAGCTAATTTATTGTTTATGTTTTAACCATCGTGTTTTGAAAATATATATTTAATATGGCATTTATTATTCATTGGGTATTAAGAATGCATTCTGGCTGGGCGTGGTGGCTCACACCTGTAATCCTACCACTTTGGGAGGCCAAGGTGGGTAGATCACATGGTCAGGAGATGGAGGCCATCCTGGCTAACATGGTGAAACCCTGTCTCTACTAAAAATACAAAATTTAGCCGGGCGTAGTGGTGGGCGCCAGTAGTCCCAGCTACTTGGGAGGCTGAGACAGGAGAATGGCGTGAACCCGGGAGGTGGATGTTGCAGTGAGCCAAGATTGCGCCACTACACTCCAGCCTGGGCAACACAGCGAGACTCCGTCTCAAAAAAAATGTGTTCCTAAACTGTTGGCTACAAAGTAAATTTGTTTCTCAGAACTTATGCTCTATATAGAGCATAATAATACTTACATTATTAAAAATATATTTCTGTAGAGAAAAAAATTATGGTTGATTCCAAAATACCTTTTATGGATCTTTTTTTTTTTTAAGTTGACTTTTTTTTGCATTAGGAGAATTTTTTTAAAATGAGGAAAAATTTGAATGTCTTGAATCTTGCCTTGGAATTATGGAATGTGAAGAATGAAATTTAACTACAAGTTAATAATTATAGCTGTTGTACTGAGTAACTGAAACAACTTTTGGTTGCCAGTAGGAATGTTACCTGAATTTGAAGATTCCTTGTTATGTCCATATGTAAATTAGATTATGTAAATACTGCCCCTCTTGGTCAGTAATAGCAAGGTTTTTATTGCAAGTGCATGAATATAGTTAAATGGAGGGTATACCACAGGAGTTTCCTGTTTTATAAAATATAGTATATTTCAGTAGTGGTAGTTATTTTTGCAAGTGGGGTGCTATGCAATGATGGTTATATTCAAAATCTTGAACCTACTTTTCTATACCTTTGAGGTAGTCATTAAGAATCACGGCCGTGCATGGTGGCTCATGCCTGTAATCCCAGCACTTTGGGAGGCCGAGGCGGGCGGATCACGAGGTTAGGAGTTTGCGGCCAGCCTGGCCAATGTGGTGAAACCCCGTCTCTACTAAAAATACAAAAATTAGCCGGGTGTGGTGGCAGGCACCTGTAATCCCAGCTACTCAGGAGGCTGATGCAGGATAATCACTTGAAACCAGAAGGCAGAGGTTGCAGTGAGCCGAGATCATGCCACTGCACTCCAGCCTGGGCGAAAGTGAAACTCTGTCTCAAAAAAAAAAAAAAAAAAAAAATCACATATGCCAGGCACAGTGGCTCACACCTGTAATCCCAGCACTTTGGGAGGCTGAGGGAGGAGGATTGCCTAAGGCCAGGAGTTCAAAACCAGGCTGGACAACATAGTGAGACCCCCTGCTCTAAAAAAAAAAAAATTTTTGAAAAAATTAGCTGGGCATGGTAGTGCATACCTTTAGTCCTAGCTGCTCGGGAGGCTAGAAGGGGAGGGTCTTTGAGCTCAGGAGTTCAGGGCTGCAATGAGCTATCTATGATCATGCCACTGCCCTCCGACCTGGACAATAGAGTGAGACCCCGTTTCTAAAAAGGAAAAAAAAAGTCACATAAACTTTGTAAAGAATTTTGTTTGTATTAATATTTCAGTGTAAAAGTCAAAACTAAGTTATTAAGGAGACCAGAAGTGAGCAAGTACATATATTAAAACTTTTTTAGAGTATAAAAATTAGAGCATGATACTGTGTAAGAAGAATAGGCAAAATAATGGAACCAAATAGATAATACAATCATAGACCTCATTACCTGTAACAATTTACCATGAATTTATCACACCAGGAATAAAGAAGGAACTAAGATCAGTGGTGAAATAAAATAAACTTTCATAAATCCCATCGATATGACTTGTTAGCACTTTGAGGGGAAGATAAGTTTAGGTCATTTTGTACCATATATCAAAAGTATTCTTGGAATAATATTTAACCATAAGAAACTTAATGTATCATCAACACTCTAAGAAACACAATGACTTCCAAACTAAGGAATATTTGCGGTAAATATTAGCAATAAAGGGATATTGTCTTTCTTATATAAATAACTTGTAGAAGTTAATTAGAAAAACGCTAAGATTCAGGGGTGAAATGGGCATAGATGTGCTGTCGTAACAGGCGGAATGATGCTTTACAGCCGAATAATCAGGATGCTCACCCTCACTAGGAAGCCAGGAAAGTAAAAATAAAACTGTAACTAGATTCTATTTCTTACTTTTTCTCATCTTTAAAAATAAAATTACAATTGCCAGCGCATGTAAGGTGGGACGATGCTGGCACACTCATATACTGCTATATAGTACAAATTTGTGGGTAGGAATTTTAAATTATAATTGGAACCATGACAATGCAGATTCTGATGCAATAGTTGTGTTTCTGTGAGTCTTTTCTAAAGAAATATTTAATATGGAAAAAGTTGTATTTAAGAAGGAACTTATATATTAAAGTAGCAAAAAAATTGCAAGCAACCTAATGCACAATAATGTAATTTAAATAAGTAAACTTTGATAAATAGCTTGATGGACAAGTAGTGATTAAGAATTATCTTACAAATTCTGTAGAAAAACAGAAAATACATTCATATACCCATTATGATTTTTCACTTGTAATAAAATTAAAACTAGGTATTAAAAAAGATGTGAAGGAAGCATGTCAAAATGCTAACAGTAGTTATATTGGTGGTGAAATAATGAATATCCCCATCTCACTTCTAAAATGTTGTGATGTAGTTATACTGTTCCACTTGATGGTTGTTGCCATTTTGGGGAAAATTAGAAGCACTTGATTACCGTATTTGTAGACTTTATGCCTATGTAAATGGAATATTACTTAGTTTTTTGTTGTAATACCTTGAATTGTTTATTGGTGCCAGGTACTGTGCTAAGTGCATTACATAGATTTTCTCATATAATCCTCACTGCAACCTTCTAAAGTTTGTACAATTATTTTTAGTTAGTAATAGTGGAGCCAGGATTCAAACCTAAGCTTGCCTGATAAAAAGCAGTCTTCCTAATCTGTACACTAATACTTTCAAACACAGGTGAGGAAAAGTCATCATTGTAACCTGTTTTTCTTGGACCTGCCCTCTAGAGATTCAGATAGAATAGGTGGAGTCCAAGAAACTGCAGTTTAAACAAGTCAGGTGACTGGGATATAGCTGCCGTTGAACTACACTTTGAGAAGGAGACACTTCACCATGCAGCTTTTTATCAAATAATCAATGTAACATCGTTGACTCGCTTAAGGGGAAGTTTAGAAATCCATTTGTCTTTTCTTCTGAATCTTGTAGCTTTTTGAGTTAAACTTGAGCTCCTGATAGTAAAGTGACGACTCTAATAGTGTTATTCTTGTGTCACAGATGAAGACTAAGGGAACAGAACCACTTTTACATTGAGATTTCTTTTACCTGAAGGAATCTAAATGAAATGTAGACTTGTTCCTGTTCTGCAGAGCTTTCACTTTGTGAATAGAGCAGTAAGTTTGTGTGCTTTTCAGTTATTCTCTTAGGTGAGTTAGTTCTTCTACTTGTCAGAAAACATGTATTGTGGAAGAAGAATAATTTTATTAATCTAGAATCAAGTTCAGAGCAGTATACTCTGAATAAATAACTCTGCACATTTCCTGTCAAATGTCAGGGGAACCCATTTGACATCTTTACAGAACTAGTCAAAAGATTAGAAAGGGAGTGCACATTATTTTTTCCCACTTTAAAATTGAAGAATGATATGATGTATGGTTATAATGCATTTCACTAATTATTGCTTTAATTGTGTAAAGGCATTTCTTTTGAAGAAGCTCCTGTTTTCTTCTGAGAAGTCTTCTTGGCGGGATTGTTCAGGTATGATAGCTGTCTTTTAAAACTTTCGATTCCTCCTCTGTTTTAAGAGATGATCTATGCAGCATTCATTGGCAATAGTTTAATTAAAATTATCTGAGAAAGTTAAGTATCAGTGGGAATTTTTTTTCCTGAGGTTTCCTTTTAAAATGTTTTAGAAAGTTTCATGAACAGTGACTCCATATTTCCAAATTTGGTTTTCTAACCAGGGGTTATAAGACATGATGGTATAACTAAGGGAAAAACCTTTGGCCTCTTGCTGAAACATGGTGCATTTCCTAGAACTGTTAGGTGGCAGCATACAATAAAGAATAGTCTTTATTTTTTGGTCTTATTCAGCTGTGGGCAAGACCTCGGAATTATCATTATATTCCTGCATGTTTTAGTATAATGCCTTACACAATGCAAATACTGCAAATAATTTCGGATGAAATTGCAAATGAAGCTGTCATAGCTTCTGTAACATGAGCTTCTGTACCCAGAGAGATGTGTGGTGCCACCTTATAATAACAAGAATTTGCATTCCATGTGACAGTTTACAAAGATCTTTCCTTCACTTTCACAATTTCCTGTGAACCTCACAACTTCTAGAAGAAGGTAGGACATATTACAATCCCAGTTTTGTATCTAAGGATGTAACAGCTTACATTCCAAACCATGACTATAGAATCTACGAATAATTTTGAATTTAAGAGTTAAGAGATCACTTCCATAAGTTTTAAATTAATAGGTGAAATACAAAACAAATTTTAGTAGAGAAGGAACTATTTGAGATACTGTTTTTGAAATGAACTTTTAATAAAATTTACAGTATTTCTTACACAGAACTATATTCACTTTGATAAAACATTTGTAAAGCATTGTCGTGTCATAAATGCTGTGGTGATTATAAAGTGAACAGCATAGTTCCTGCAGTTAAAGAACTGTTAATCCATTAGGAGAGACAGAAACCTTGTATCATAAAATTTTTGAAAGTTTCAGAAAGTAATACTACTACTTGAGAGTAATACTGCTTGAAAAGAGAGTGTGGCTAAAGTTCACAAAGAGATGGCCTGAGCATTTGCACTATTTTCTATAAAATTCTAATGCTCAAATCTGTATTCTAACCACTGGCTTCTTCTGATGTAATGGATTGTGGTAACATATGTGCTGACGGTATCTCATCTCATTATTCTTATCCCTTTGGGACGGGGTGATCAAAGACGTTAGACTAGTTCAGATGTGAGGGAAAAAAAATAGAGGTTTCAACAGGCCTTTACATTGTGCTCAGTTCTTCAGTAAAGGAAACCTCATGGCTTAAATGCTGCAGTTGCTAAAGGTTTAAGAAAATGATGATCAGTGTCAGATTATGATCTTTCATAATGTGTAGTTCTGCATTTTTCAGGATTCTTTTTCTACTTGATGGTTTTATTTGGATGGCTTTGTTTAAAGTGGTGATATTTTAATCCACAAACACATTGTTTTTCTAAAACATAATTTAAAATCTATTTAGAGATTTTTCCCCATTTTTAAAATGCTTGATTTTCATCATTAACCCATTCTTACTATTGTTATTCATGACAGAATTTTTTTTTCCAGAGGAAACCATTATAACTTATGCTTTGGTTATTTTTAGAGGAAGAGCAGAAGGAACTCCTTTGTCATACCTTGTGTGATATTTTAGAAAGTGCTTGTTGTGACCACTCTGGATCATACTGCTTGGTTTCATGGTTAAGAGGAAAGACAACTGAGGAAACTGCTAGTATTTCTGGGAGTCCTGCAGAGTCTAGTTGCCAAGTGGAACATTCTTGTAAGATATATTTTTATTTCCTGAAGTTTTTTTCTTGTTCCTTTGTTTTAATGAATCTATTGAATATTTTGAAGAAAAAATTACTTTAAATTTTCATAACATGTATTCTTTTCTAGCTTACACTTAATTACTGAGCCTTAATATTTTTTATTTCCATTTCATTTATTTTAACTACTAGAAGATACTACATTTTTGCAAAAAAAAAATGCATCTCTTAAAATAAACTTTTAAAAATGTTCTGGTTAACTTCTGCTTGATAATAATCTCTTTTGAGCTTTAGAACTCTTACTTAGAAATAATGATATGCGTCAGTTTCAGATGCCTTAATGTTTTGCTTTGGTATTGCCAAAACAGATTTTTTTTGACATCAGAAGGTTTCATAAATTTATCTTTACTTGCTTTCCAGAGCAAAGATGGGGACATTTCTCTTCACTGCAAGCTGTTTCTTTTCCTTCTGAATTATTTGGATATTTTTCTACGTATAGATTATTTTAAGGCAATATTAATTACGCCTTAAGTTTTTCATACCTTGATTGAAGTTAAATAATAGAATAATAGCTGTTTAAGTTAGATAATAGCTATTGTCATTATTCATAAAAATTATATATTCTGTGGTTTTTAAGTTTTGAAAATTCTTATGTAATTGACTGGAAAGCTGCCAGTGTGAAATGGAGACAGCTAGTGGTATGGAAGCTAGTTAAGAGTTGCTTTTCTGATTTGCTTTTCAGGAATAATCTTGCTAGTTGATGGTTTTTGATAATTGGTAGTCCCAAGTGCTTATGTTAAATAAGTGACTTATTCTACCCACAGAGCATCACATTAACTATCATCTCTGTAGAAAGTTTTTATAAAGAGATTACGTACCTGAAAGTACATTTCAATTGTATGGGATACACATTTTGCTTTCCGTATAGTATTATCTATAAGGTGCTGTTGCCTCCCTGGACTAAAATGTCTCTGTGTTGTCAGTATCTTTTTTCTCCTACCTCTACAGTTAAAATGCCTTAAGCCTGGCAAATTCTAATAGTAGTACATTTGCAAGGAATAATTTTGAACATTTAAACAGCTGAATGATGCTTCCTTTTGAAGCCTTTGAAACATGGCCTTTCAAAAAGAACTTAACGTATTTTAGAGTTTATAATGACATTTGAAGACAACAAGTGGAAAACAGTCACAAGGATGGTAGTCCAAAGTGTCATTAAGATTGGTTTTAACATATTCTCCAAGTTTTACTGTGTGGATGTTAGCACTCTTAATAGTTTCATTTAGGATATTAAAATTTTGAAAGAGGAATTGTTGATCTTTTGAAAGGGTATTTTAAAGATTATGTGCTTAAAGCCAGTCTGTATATTGATGTGTGAGAAAATAGTAAGATCTTTTTATATAACATTTTCCATTAGTATCTTAATAGTATACTGAGTGCATACTGTGAAATATGCTCTGCAGTTCTGTAGTGATAGGTCACATTGCTGTAGGTTAAAGGGCCTTATAATGCATTCCCTTTGGTACTTCAGTAACTAATTTAGATGGGCATATTATATTGAATTACCCTCCAGAAAAGATTTTAGTAATTTTTCCAGTTTACTTTGTATCTCATTTTAAAAGTTGCCATGAAGTAAACCATATTTTAAATTTTTTTAATAATGTATACATTTGAAATACTTTATTAACTGAAAATTTGAGAATTTACCTTAGTGACAAATGAACTGTATTTATATTACAATTTTTATTCCATGTAACAATCTATTTTACCTGTTCTTTCCTTTATTCCCAGCTATGTTCTTTTTCTTGTGTTTTATATTTTTTCACCATCCCTGCCTGCTAAGCTTTTTATTTTGCTTGCCTCTTTTCTCTAAATTATTATCTTTATGTCTACTCTTGCAGTATACCCAGTAAAACTGTTTAGATAATCTAACATTGCAGAACAAGTAGTATAATTTGGAAAAGATTAGGTAGAATTTTCATTTTCTGAAAGTTTTAATGTAAAGTGTTTTCCCCTCTTGTTAATATTACTTTCTCTACAAACATTAATTTCATTGGCTTATGTGGTGTGTATAGTTTTGGCTTATTGGTAATGCACAGTCGTTTGCAGTAGTGAATACTCAGGTTCAATTTCAGTTTGTTTCCCACATAAACCAAGAAATAACTTAATCCATTTAGACTGCTAAAGATTTTAAAATGAAATATGAAACACTTACAGCTAGGCTTTGGAAAGCTAGCATAACGTGACATTTTAAATCGTAAATAAAAATTTAAAATTTTGACTTCATAATGAATCAATTTTCTTAACTCACCAGTGAGAATTTATATTTGATAGTAGTAAGATTTGCTTTATAAAATATATGTGAAGTTATTCATTGTGATAAATAACTCCCTGGAGCCAAGACTATCTGGGCTCAAGTCTCATCTCTGCTGTTTAATCCTATGTGCTCTTGAGAGGATTTTTCTGTGTGCCTCAGGTTCCTCTTCTGTAAAATGGAGCTAAGAGGGTTTGTATGAGGATTAAATGAGGTAAGACATGTAGGGCATTTAGAAAAGGGCCTGGCACTTAGTAAAGTGCTCAATAAACATTACCTCTGATTAAAATGCTTTCTTCGATTTCCTTTGATTAATAAACATAATCTAAATAAGTTACTGAAAACTTTTTAACAGTTATACAAATAAATGAGGAAACAAACTTAAAGCTGTCATTGAACCTGTGTAGTTTGAAAGTGTTACGCCTTTTTATACATGTTTGTTTAATAATTAAGCCTTAAACCTAAAGATTTTATATTATAAAAAGGAAGGTTAGCTCTGATGATATTACTTGGATTTATATAATCTGAAAGATTATTTAAAAGTGCAGGACACATTATGATATGTGAGGCACTGATTATCAGTAATTTTTCATACTTTATAAACTGCCCTACCATAGCTGAATTGAAATGTTATTTAATCACCCTTCTACATTCTCAGTATTATATCCATTTTAGTTATATTCATGATAACAAAGATGTTGAAATATAAATTCATGTTATAATAAAGTTGAAAATAAACTGAGAATTTTAAGGGAGTAAGGAAATAGGGAAAGTTGATTGCTTGAAAGTATTTACAGCCTGCTGTGTGTATCTTGTGTCATTTATTTGCCATGTGTAGTGCTGAAAAGTGTCTTTTATGTATAGCTGCCTTGGCTGTCGAAGAGCTTGGCTTTGAGCGATTTCATGCATTAATTCAGTAAGTAACATTGGAACATTTCAAATACTTACTTTGTGGACACATTGCCACTTTAAGTCTTTACATACTGTGGAAGGGTTCTTAGTTTTACATAGAAATGCGCTACTTAAACATAAATTTTAAATCCATTGCTTCAGGATTAATTTGCCTTTAAATTAAAATAGTTTGTAAATGTATAAACTATGCTGAGTCCTTAATTAACTATCCAAATACGCTTTTTAAAAACATTAAACAGGATGAAAAAAATCATTTTAGCGTAATGTGTCTGTGTCCTAAACAAATATAAAGATTTCTAGTAGGATAAATATTAGAATTATTTCTTATTTGCCGGTATCTGTTTTCTATACCTTTTATTAAGAATGCCGACATTTTTGTTTCGTTAGAGCATTTAAACTTTCTATTACAAAGTAAAAGGTAAAGATGGCTGTTGATAGAATTATGGGTGGCATTTGGTTTAAAATGTAACATTAATTTCTTTTAAAAGAAGCCACAAATGTGTAAGTTATCTTTGGCATTCACATATTTGTTAAGTGACTTCTAGGATTTAAAAAATGAAGTTTTCTTTGTGTTTACCCCCTCTTACAAGAAGGCCACTCTATTCTTTAAATAACTGTATATTATTGAAGAATTTACTGATGCCAGACAGTTCACCTAAGAGATGAAGAGGTTCCCCGCCAAGTAGGTGTTCTTTCTTAATGATACTTATCATATATAGTGATAGTTGTCAGAAATAGCTTTTGGTTTTAGTGGCTAAATTTGTATTTGAAAAATTTAGAAACGTCCCAAAAGTTTCCTGTTTGTATGTATATGTTTTAATGTATACGAAAATTTAAAAATTTTCCCTTTTATGAATGTAGTTAATCTCATCATGATACCAATGCTGAATTCTTTTTTTCCCCCAGAAAAAGATCGTTCAGAAGTTTACCAGAATTAAAAGATGCTGTCTTGGACCAGTATTCAATGTGGGGAAATAAATTTGGAGTATTGCTTTTTCTGTATTCTGTATTACTGACAAAGGTGTGTTCAAGAAGATGATTTTTCTGCCTTTGATTAATGTTGTTTAGTGCTGTTTTTCCTGCTGTGATGAGTAATTTTATTCCTGATGGTGTTTTTAAACTCTTAGAATAAAAATATTTTACCCTGAAAATGAGTTAATTTCTGTTTCCTCAGCACTCACTCATTGCTTAAGCAGTTTCACCTCTGCTCTTTTGAACTACAGAGATTATCAGTAATGTTCTAGTTGTGAAATGCTGTCAGTTCTTCCAAATTGTGTCTCCTTTGATCCTTCCATGTAGCATTTGACCCCTTAACCCCTTCTGGAAGCTGTTTTTGACCTTGATTCCATTTCTTGATTTTTTTTTTTTTTTTGAAAAATCACTGTGTGAGTTTTCTTTTTGTAATGTCTCACCCTTCTTATTTTGTTTTGTTTTCTTTGATAGCTTCGTTTCCTTCTTTACCTGTTACCTCCTGCTCTTTTCTCTCCTCCTCTAAATTTTTATGGTCCAGAAACTTTCTTCCCTGGATCCAGTATGCCTTTTATGGATATTTCATTTGCTCAGGTTACCTTTATATAGCTATTTAATAGTTCCAATATGTCCCCTTCTAGTCCTACTCTTTTTCCCCAAATACCAGTCTCATAGCTCTAGTAACGTGTTAGCCTCAGTTGACTATGCTATTATATCTATCATGTCTGAAATTAAACTTCTTTTATTTGACAAATGTTTTTTGAGCATTGATTGACTCTATGCTAGGGACTATGTCTGTATTAATAATATGGGATGCATTTTTAATGGTATCTATTTAGCACTGTAAAAAAAATTGGCACATTAATAATTCCATTATGGCAGTGTGTTTTGGCGTTTGGTCTTCTGTCTGAACCTATTAGATGGAATCAAGGGCATACTATTTCTAGTAGGGACCATCTGACAGAGATAGGACCTTGATGCATGAGGGCAAGTTTTCTATATGGAAAAGCTGGAGGAAATTTTTTCCAGCAGTGGGCACTGCAAGTATAAAAGTGTAAAGGATTGAGGGTATAATGCAGGTTTGGGGAGATCTAAGTAGTTGAGCCTTACCGTAGCATAAGACACCAGAGAGGCAATTGTGGAAGATGAGACTGGGCACGTATGTAAGAAAAGACTTAGAATATGAAGGCCTTTCTATGTACACTGTACAAAGAGTAGGTTTCATCTGCTCAGAATTGGAACACAGTAAAAAGTTTGAACAAGGGAGTGACAAGATCTTTTTGTTGATAAAAGATCTTAAATTGGGATAGGAGTTGTGATGGATGGAGTTGGTGTTTGTAATATAAGACTGGAGTCAGGAAAACTAGAAAATTGGGTATTGAAATAAGAGAAGCCTAAAGTAGGACAGGTCATGGAATGGAAAAGAAAGGGAGTATATTTAGAAATGTAAATAAATACCTATTTGGATTATTAGATATAAATAAATAAGAGAACCCAAAGTGCTTAGTTGTGTAGATGTTGGGAGTAGCAGTGATGGTGGTATCTAAGATGACTGGTTTCTTATAAGCTCTTCTTGACTGTTCAGTAATTCTCCAGCTTTCTTATGCTCAAAACGTTTGATACCTCCTGTTTCTTCTTCTTTACAGCCAATAAATTATCATGCAAGTTGTCCTTCCTTGACCTGGTCTTTAAAATGATATCCCCTTCCTCAGTAGTGATAGTGTCACTTGCTGATAGTATTCATCTTGACTTTATCATAGCCTGATTTGTATTGTTTACGAGGATGGCACATGCAAGAGCTCATGCTTCTTTGTTTCCCCCTGTGGGATTTAGTCATTCATTAAAAATCTTGGTTGTTAATTAATCATCTATTTAATTCTTAGAAATGACCTCTAATATGATAGAAACAATGGCTAAAGTTAAGTGAATAGAACAATGAATGGCAGTTTATCTTTGTCCTTCTGGAATTGATGAGGTTACAATAAGTAGGTCTTCTTGTACTTTTCCAGTGTCTAGAACTTTTGGGAGTTGAGTGCCCTTCTGAAGGTTTAAAAAGTATCAAGAAATTGGTTTTTAAGAAAAGAAGGCACTTCCTGCCCTCCTAATTTGCATTTTGTCAGTATACATTTGAATGACCCATATTTGTGAGAAAATACAATCAGAAGTAGACCTTCCATTTTATGTACCAGTTAAATAATTAAAATGCAAAGTATTTAATGTTATATCTCTATCAATATTCATGTGTGTGTGTATTTACTGCAATAAGTTTTTATATGATCTAAAAAAAATCAGTTGCCTTAACAGGCTCATATTCATTTAACTTTTAAATAATTCATTTAACTATTAAATAATTTCTCCTTTCTCCTATTAAAAGTTAATTCTCTCTCCTTGCCCTTTTAACCAACAGTACATATTTCACCCATGAGTGTTCTTTATATAGAGCCCATGAAAGAAAATAAAAGATACTTGAGGAACTATTTTTTATAGTTATCTCAAATGCACCCCCATTTCAAATCTGAGTTACTCGTGGTAGAAAAGTTACTTAAATAATTGTATTAGTTTATAGTGTAAACTAGTCAGTTTTTTAAAAAATCATAATTTTCATTTTAGTTTTTTAAAATAAGTCAATGAATTCCTTGTTTCTTTAGGGCATTGAAAACATAAAAAATGAAATTGAAGATGCAAGTGAACCCTTGATAGATCCCGTATATGGACATGGCAGGTAATTAACTAAAATCTCTTATCTCCTCATGTGAACTCCAGTTTTTAGAAACTTGACTTCAGATAAAACATGACTGAGTCAGGTAATTTTGTTTGTCAGTAGTGTTGATGGTACAACATGTATGGATTTGAGCACTTCTTTGTTTTATGCATTGTTTGCTTGATGTATGAAATGTTAATTTCATTTTATATATGTATTTATTGGGGCAAATATTTTGTTTTAAGATAACAGTGGGGAGGTATTTTAACAAATCCATTTATGATTTTTTTAAATGATAAAATTTCTTCATTTTGACTTAGAAATAAGTATATCTTTGTAAATGCTTCTATGCTTGGGAGAAAAAAATTCCCCATTTTCCTCTCGGACCACCCTCCTTCTCAAGCTTTCTATGGCTATTTTTACCAAAACTCAATGAAACAGTTAACGTACTCTGATACGTGAGTCCTTCTTTTTAGACCTTTCTGCCTCAAAGATGAAAATTCATGTATCTTTCATCAAAGATAAAATGTTAATAATTATATATTCATTTTTAAAGATTGTAAATATTAAGTAAATTATTAGTCTGTCATTTTTTATCCATTTAAATATATATTAGATAAAGTTGTTAAATGTATGTGAATATGTAGAACAATAAATACCACTGTGCTGATATATTTGGTGATACATTTAGCAAGGCCGAATATATAAAATGGAAAATGTAAGGTTTTCCCTAACTTTGTAAATCCTTACATAATTTAATGTGAAAAGTCATTACTTTATACCTTGCAGTAGGAATTATTTGATTTGGCAACTATATTCATATTTAATTGCTTTTTAATATTTATTAATAGCCAAAGTTTAATTAATCTTCTGCTGACGGGACATGCTGTTTCTAATGTATGGGACGGTGATAGAGAGTGCTCAGGAATGAGTAAGTATATTCTTTGTTATGTTGCTGTCTTTGATGAATAATATTTCATTGGAATACAGCTGATTATTATTTGCCTATTTAATGGCTCTACATTACCTAGAGGTTAAGTGTTTTCTAATAGAAGAATCCTTTACAGTTTTCAAGGCACCATAATGTTAAGACTATTAATCTTGGAGCCAGGTGATCTTGGGTTCAAATCCCAAATGTATGACTTCCGTCAAGTTACTTCTCAAGCCTTTCATTTTCTGTGGTATAAAACTGGGATTTACGACTCTTAATATGTATAAACACAGTGCGTATTTATTCAGAGATAGTACTGCATTCTTTGCTTAAAATGCAGCGTTACAAAGCCTGGTGATGTGAAATAATTACTTTGGGTTTTTGCCTATAATACTTCTAATGTGCGCACTTTAAAACACTGAGCAAATTTAATACTGACTGAGACTTTTAAATTACCAACTCTTCCACTACCACTTCCATTTCTGGTCTCTATTATTTCTTTCCTGTGGCTTCATATGTTGTTAAGCACATTGAAATGGATCCCATTTTGGCCAGTCCATTCTGTTAAGGAGAGCTGATACATAACTGAATAAAATTCCCTTCACTTTATTACTGGGTCAGTCTGAATTCATTTATTTATTCATTTAACTGACATTAAGTAACCACAGTGTGCCTCTCTGAAGTATGTAGTATAGGACACGAAGCTCCAGAGTTCCCAGAGCTCACAGTCAAACAGAGCAAATATAATTGAGAAAATAATAGTTACCACTTTTTGCTCCCATTGAAGTGATTCATGATCTTCCCTTTGAATTTTTCTCAAATTCGGAAATGTGTAGTTAATTAACAGAAACATGAAAGGGTATAATATTAAGGAAAAAATCAGCAAAATTAAAACTTCAGAATTAAAAAGCACCACAGTACAACCCATTTTACTGTTTAAAAAATTTAAGAACTAAGTTTGCTTTTTATTTAATTCATATGCAAAATTATTTACTTAGTGGCGAGGTTAAAATGAGAACCAAGTTTTGCTGATTTCTAGTAAAGGGTCAGAGTTTAAACAGTGAAATTCATGAACAAAAAACTACAAATTATCTTGCTCGGCTCTCTTTAATTGAGCTCATCCTGTTCTTCAACCCTTAATCTGATTAATAGCTGAAAGCATTTAATCCTGTCAATGAAAAAAAATCTCATTTCAGTGTTTCTTGGGTAATATACAGGGTTTTTTGGTCTCTCTGTTTCTCTTTCACCTGTGATGGCTTCTGCACACTCCCCTCTTTCTTCTTCTTCCAGTTGTTTCTGGACCCTCAGGTATCTTATCTCATATGATTAGGGAAGCAATAGGTTCTTGCTGAACTTGGGTTGAGGTGCCTCATCCCACTTGGCCCTCTGTCCTTGATACTTCTTACTGTGTGCTCTGGCCTGACCCTTCCCACACCATCTTTAGCGCATCACTGTCTCTCGCACTTGGTACGCATCAGTGTGGTTCATCTTTCTACGCATTCTCCGGATTCTCAATAGCTTATCCTAGTCCCCAAACCAGAATACTCCTCTGCCTCTCCAGGCTTTTCCTCACCCAACCTCTCGTAGACTGAGATGAGATAACTTTCATTGGCAGGACTAACAGAATGAGATTTCAAGAATAGGAGGCTCTGTGTCCAGGCACAGTGGCTCATGCCTGGAGTCCCAGCACTTTGGGAGGCCGAGGTGGATGGATCACCTGAGGTGAGGAGTTCGAGACCAGCCTGGCCAACACAGTGAAACCCTGTCTCTACTAGAAATACAAAAATTAGCCAGACGTGGTGATGCATACCTGTAGTCCCAGCTACTCAGGAAGCTGAGGCAGAAGAATTGCTTGAACCTGGGAGGCGGAGGTTGCAGTGAGCTGAGATCGCGCCACTGCACTCCAGCCTGAGCAACAGAGCGAGACTCCATCTCAAAAAAAAAAAGAATAGGAGGCTCCTTAGGCAGCTCTTGCCATGAAGTCGTTACTTCCTTTACAGACTATATTAGTCAGTTATCAGTTTCGGTTCTTGAGATGTACACATACGTCGTTTTTGTTTCTTGAAATCGTGCTTTTCAAGGCTGTCATCTTGCTGTGGACCTTTTTTCTGTATAGGTTAAAAGCCAAAACTAAGCAATAACTTTGAAATAGCTAACATGGAAAAGAAAATAGGGTATATTTCTTGCATTTTGGAATGTTTATTTGAAGCGAACTTTCAGTCGTCAAACTTAAAAATGAGAAAAATACCCCATTTATGTTTCACTGAACCTTCTTGGTTTTTCCTGGATAACACATAGTACACATTTTCCCTCCCACTGCCAGGCTGATTATTGCTAGAAAAGAAACCTCGTTACAAGTTTTATTGGTTGGGCGTACTCTAAATTAATCCTCCTTAAACTCATTTAAACTCTTACTGCTGACTGCACATTGTAACCCTTTTTTCTACTCCTCATAACTCCTTTATCTACCACTGCTTAAGGCAGTGAATTCAAATCCCTTCTCCTCTTTGTGAGTCTCTAACTTTACCTCTGCCCACTCACTCTCAGCTGACTTTAGAATCTCAAGTTGTCTTTTTTCAGCATATTCTTTTTTCCTGTTTTAGAAGAACTGTGTATCTTTCCAGAGTTACTGTTGATTCCATTTACGGTCTCTTCTGTTAAATGTGACTCTCTTCCTTGGTCTACACAAAAGTTAGGTGGCTTCTACTGCCTAAAACAAAAACCATGGTGTGTAACGACCAGGCAACAAAACTCTTTCTCTCCATCCTTTCACCAGCAGAATTTCCTTGCCTGCATTGCTAAAATATTTACTCTCTATGATCTGAAATCTGTGTCATTTGTTCTCCTAAAGCAAAGACCTCACTACCTGCGAAAATCATAGCCTTTTCCTACCCCTCATTCTCCCTGAAGGTGGCACACTGCACGGCTCATTTACTAACTCTGTACCACAGACAGAAATCTTTGGATTAAAATCTCAATCTCAGCTTCTTCTCTATAAATGGGGCAGATATCTGCCTCTCAGGTGTACTGTGGAATTTAAAGAAGATGAACTCCCATGCCATCTCACATAGGTATTACAGCACTCAAGACTAACATGTAGTGTAAGAGGCAGTGTATCATTAAGTATGTTAGCTGTGTGGAATTAGACTACTGTGGTTGGAATCTCAGTTGCGCCATTTATTAAACTGTGTGGAATTAAACAAGATGCTTCACTCAGTGCCTCTTTCTCATCCTCCAACGGGAATGATTATCACAGGATAGTTAGAATGAGGTGAGAAAATGGCAAAAAAAGAGATATTCATCAAGTCCTTAAGCACCGTTCAATACATGTTTGCCACTGCTGCATAATGAGCACTCTTACCAACAACTGGTTCTCAAACGTGTCTGCACATCACAATTAACTAGGAGAAATTTAAAATCATCAGTAGTTGTAACTGGCCTTTATAGAAAATTGAAACACTTGAGGGCAAAGATTGGTTATGTAGCTTGCCATGATGTTTCTGATGTTAATTTATTCAACAAGCTTTATTTAAAAACCTGCTAGTTATTTGTACCTTACTGTCATGTATCTAATGAGTTGCTGAGTCTTCGAGATTCTCCATTCTCGAACTTTCTCTCACAGAGGCCAAGTGGTACCTCAGGACACTGTGCCATGGTGGAACAAGCAGAGGCCTCGGGTGTGGCGATGGCACCAGTTTATGCCTCTGCTGTTTGACAGTGGGCAAACTGCTAAATTATCTGAGCCTCGGTTTTCTTACCTGTGCATTGAGGTTAGAAAAAGACATATTCACATATGCCGCCTAGCACAAGCACAGAAATGCTAGCTGCTCTCTTTTTTCTTCCTTTGCCAAGTCTATTGTGGTCTCATTACTCTCACCTGTCTAGACTATCATGCTATAGCTTTCTATCTGTCATTCCACTCCAGTATATTCTACAAACTGACAAGTTAATGATTTTATTTTACACGTCCTGTTAGGTTATTTCTCTGCTCAGTGCCTTCAGTGACTCTCTTGCTAATGCTTGCCAACTAAAGTTTCAGCTTCTTAGCATTCAAGAGCCTCTGTGTTCCTACTCAACCCTATGTTAATAATCTTTTACTAGTCTCCTTCACAAATCCAGTGCCTTAATCCACTGGTTCTCAAACTTGGCTGCACATCACAATTAACTAGGAGAAATTTAAAATCGTATGCCAAGGCCACACCACCTAGATATTGTAATGGAATTGCTGTCAGCTGGAATCTGGGCATTCATGTATTTTTAAGCAAGTGATAACTGTGTAGTCAGGATTAAGAACCACTGTTGTATTCAGACGGCTCTGCCTCCCTGTCCTTAAACACAATGGTACTTTCCCCAAATGTCCTCCTGCCCATTCCATCTGGCCCCATCAAAATGTTAACTCATATTTAATGTCTCTCCACTTAACCCCGACAGCAGGAAAAGTTTTCTCCTCCCTCTGATCATCTATGGTGCTTTACCTCAGTCGGCTTCATTCTATTACACCTCACATCATAGTTCTTTGTGCACATGTTCTTATTTCTGTAAACGAGGTGCATAGGCTTTTGAGGGAAACTAAATTTTTTCTATGGGCCAGTGTAGGCATTTTAGAAGTAGGATCTTAATCTTTACAACAACCCTTCAAGGAAAGTGTTACTCCATATGTTATGAAGAAGGAAACTGAAGCCTAGAGAGGTAAAGCAAGTTGCCTAAGGATTTTCAACGAGTAACTATTTAATTATAATTTTTCTTTCTGTATTACCTACCTCCTACTATGTTGTCAGAGCAGGAAATAAGTCCAGTAAATGCTGAATGAATGTATATCTCATGTCAGTATTTTTTTCCTAGTCTGTCTTTTGCCTTGAGTTTCCTTATGGTAAACAGATTGTTTCCATTTTTAGCTATAAGAAACTGCTGTAGTAAACATGTTTTGTATATATGTCTTTCCGTATATAAGTATACCTACAGGTTAGATTTCTAAAAGTAGAAAGTGTATTAAAATTTTAGGCATCTGTTAATTTTTTTTTTAACCTATAGCTTTATTGAGATATTCACATATGCATGTCACCCATTTAAAATGGACAATTCAGTATTTTAAATATTTTCTCAGAGTTATTTAGCCATCACCACAATCAATTTTAAAACATTTTTATCATCTCAAAAAGAAACCCTGTTCTCCTTATACTTCCTTCCACGCTAGCCCTGGCAGCCGCTCATCTACTTTCTGCTCTATAGATTTGCCTGTTCAGGATGTTTCATAGAAATAGAATCATACGCTATTTAGTCTTTGGTGACTGATTGATTTCACTTAGTATAATATTTTCAAGGTGACCATGTTTTAGCATGTACCAGTACTTCACTCCTCTTTATTGATGAATAACATACCATTGCACAAATGTACCACATTAATTCGTTCGCCAACATGTGGAGTGTTTCCACTTGGCCATTATGAGTAATGCTGTGAGGAACATTCATGTACAGGTTTTTTTTTTTTTTTTGAGGTGGAGTCTCGCTCTGCCGCCCAGGCTGGAGTGCAGTGGCGCGATCTCGGCTCACTGCAAGCTCTGCCTCCCGGGTTCACGCCATTCTCCTGCCTCAGCCTCTCCGAGTAGCTGGGACTACAGGCGCCCGCCACCACGCCCGGCTGATTTTTTTTTATATTTTTAGTAGAGACAGGGTTTCACCGTGGTCTCGATCTCCTGACCTCGTGATCCGCCTGCCTCGGCCTCCCAAAGTGCTGGGATTACAAGTGTGAGCCACCGCGCCCTGCTGATGTACAGGTTTTTATGAGATGTATATTTTAGTGTTTCTTTGCCATAGACCAAGGAGTTGAAATCCTGGGTCATACAGTAACTCATAAGGCTTAACTTCTTGAGAAACATCTGTTAAATTTTGATAGATAATGCCAAATGTCCTCCTAAAATTTGCTTTATCAACTGGTAAAAGTATAAACTTATTCTTTCAAATGTGTAGGAGAGTTTGTATTTTTCTGCATCCTGCCTGACACTTAGAATTGTCCATCTTTAACATTTTGTCAGTTTGTTGACAAGTGATAGCCTGTTTTAATTCACATTTCTCTGGTGCTCATTGAGCCTGAGCTTGATCATCTCTTCATGTGTTTGTCAGTTTTTAGTATTCTTCTTCTGTGAATTACCTCTTCCCATCTTTTTGGCATTTGGGGAGGAGGAGTTATTTTCTTTTGTTCAGTTCTTTGTCTTTAAATTGTCTTAGTTCTCTATTTGACCTTTGCTGCAAATATTGTCACCCAGCCTTCTCTTTCTTGTTAACTTTGTTAATGATATATTTTCTTATATCCAAGGCTTTTATTTATTTATTTATTTATTTATTTATTTATTTATTTACTGAGACTGAGTCTCACTCTGTCACCCAGGCTGGAGTGCAGTGGCACGATCCTGGCTTACTACAACCTCCGGGTTCAAGCAATTCTCCTGCCTCAGCCTCCCGAGTAGCTGGGATTATCGGTATACACCACCACGTCCAGCTAATTTTCTATTTTTAGTAGAGATGGGATTTCACCATGTTAGCCAGGCTGGTCTCGAACTCCTGACCTCAGGTGATCTGTCCACCTCCGCCTTCCAAAGTGCTGAGATTACAGGTGTGAGCTACGCGCCTGGCTGGCTTTCATATTTATGTGGTTAAATCATGTGGTCTCTTTTTTTAGATGGCTTCTATTTGGGCTTTTTTTTTTTTTTTTTTTTTAAACTACCGTTATATCAGTTTTATGTGTCTCCCACCCCCAGATTTTTTATTTTCACTTTTTAGAGACGGGATCTTGCTCTGTCACCCAGGCCGTAGTGCAGTGTTGCAGTCATAGCTCACTGCAGCCTCAAACTAGGCCCCAGTGGTCCTCTTGCCTCAGTCTGTCAAGTAGCTGAGACTACAGACGTGCACCATCATGCCTGGCTCCACCCCAAGATAATAGTCTCTAGTATTTTCCAAAAACGCTTTTGTGGGCTTTTTGTTTTTTAATGTTTGGCTCTTTAGTCTGTCTGGATTATGTATTTATGAATGGTATGAGTTGGGGATCTGCCTTTTGACTTTTTCTCACAGAATTATCTAATGTCCTAATTCCAGTCAGTTCTCCACAGATAGGAAATACGTTTTTTGTTAAACACATTTTTCCATATTTACATGTTTTTATTCTATTCCACTGATCTATTTATTTGTGACTTCTTATGCAAAACTTCGCAATTACATAGTTTTATAATATACTTTGGTATTCATTAGCATGTTTCCTGACGTTATACTTTTACAAAATTGTCATAGTCATTTCTACATTATCTATTGCAATTGAACTTTTCTCCCAGCTTTTCAAGTTCCAATTTTAAGAAATCTTTGAAGATTTGAATTGATTACATTATATTTGTAGGTTATTTTGAGGAAATTACATCTTTACATATTATCTTCCCAACTAGATTGTTTTGTACATTCTTCAGTAAAAATTATTTAGTGTTTTATATAGATTATATGGTCCTGAATCCATATACTTCATTCTACCCCAGCTTTTGAAACCATCTTTTGCTTCTCCAATACAACAGAAATAAGCTACAGTAGAACTAATCAAACTAAATGCATTCTTGCCCACTCTTTCACAGTGGCTAGGGTGATATTTTTCAAACTCAATGAGATCCTGTTTCTCTCTCCCTTAAAACCATTCAATGGCTGGCTTCCCTGTGCACTTAAAATAAAATCCAAACTCCTTCTAAGGTTCTCAGATCCTTTTGTGGTCTGTCTCTCTACCTGCCATCCATCTTCATTTTGTACTATTGCATGTATGTTGAGCTATAATTTTCTTTGATTTTGATTTTCTGTAGATTAATTTTTTCATGGTCTCTTTTTTATCTTAAAGGAATTCTTCAGTATTTGTACATTATTTTTGTCCATATTGTTTATTTTTGTATGCTTATTTGATGATTATTTTTATTTTAAAATTTTCTTTATGGCATAGGGATAGAGGAGTTAACTCTTGTAATTCAGAAACTCGGAGGTTTCTTAGCTTTTTGTGGGTTTTTGTTTTGTTTTTATAAAAAGAAATCAGTATTACAGCCAGTCAAATGCATACCTAATTGAAAGATGATGGACTCATACACAGAATAATGCATACGTTAATTAGCTCAGTTTAGCCATTCTACAGTGTATACATATTTCAAAACATGTTGTACACCGTAAATATATACAACTTTAATTTGTCAATTAAAAAATAAACAGAAACAGATATTATAGTTAGGCCAAAAAATAGTCATGTTTCTCTGGTGCTTGTCTGGTTATATTCCACTTAATATGTGGAACTCCTAAAAATGCAGTCAGAAACTAAATGAGTCTTGATGGTTTGTTTCATTCTCTTTTATAAGATAATCAGTTAGGCTGGGCATATTGGCTTGTGCCTTTAATCTCAGCAGTTTGGGAGGCCAAAGCGGGAGGATCAGTTAAGGCCAGGAGTTTTGAAACCAACCTGGGAAAGATGGCAAAACCCCGTCTCTGATAATAAAAGATAGTAAGTTAATTCTGGCAAAGAAAACAAGAATATAATCACAAAGTAATTAGAATTTTTTGCAAATGTAGAGTACATGCTTGGGACCAGAAGCATTTAAGATTTCTGATTTTTTTCAGATTTGGAAATATTTGCATTTTTCCTCACCAGTTTAGCATCCCTAATCTGAAAATCTGAAATCCAAAATGCTGTAATGAACATTTCCTTCGAGAGTCATGCTGGCTCTCAAAATGCTTCAGATCTTGGAGCATTTTGGATTTCAGATTTTCAGATTAGAGATACTTGAAAATAGACACTTTCAAGGCTTATTGAGAAAGTCTCATACAAATAAATTCTATAAATCATAACGTGAGAATATTAAATCCTCACTGTATTATAACTTGGCATAAAAGTAAATTTTCCCAGTGTGATGCTCTTGAAACTATCATAAGAAGGTAAAAATATTAAGTATATATTCTGTTTAAGAAAACAGGCATAATACATTTTTAAAATACTACCATCCAGACTGGATGTCTAAGCATGTGTTTACTGATCAAATCGAAATAGTTCATTACCCAAGAATTACGAACAACTAGTTTGCTGTATTTTAGTAACATGATATTATTGTTAGACATTTGTTTAAAAATCCAGGGAAATAGATGATGTAGTATCTAATTGTAACACTAGGTGGCGGTAACTGATTTTAGAAATTAAATTGTGAAACTGTTTCCCAATGTATGTATTCTTTTTACATGAAAACATTTGGTGTTGCTTACATTTAAGAAAGAAAGGGAGAGAAAAGCTTGCGAAGATATGACGTATCGATTTATACCTATTTGGGCTGTTCTTCTCCTCTCCCTTTTTTTGCTTTAACCTGAAGATTCTAAGACCTTTTAATCTCATTCCCTTTACACTCTTACGGATGATCCCAAAGCAAATAATCAATGTTTTTCAAGTTAGAGATTGAGAAATTTTTAAATACGTATTAATTCACTTTAAGATAACAGGTATATGAAAAAATGTTTAGCATCACTGATCATGAGAGAACTACAAATCAAAACCACAATGAGATGTCATCTTACTCCAGTCAGAATGGCTATTTAAAAACAACAGAAGCGTGGCGAAGATAGAGAAAAGAGAACTCCTATATGCTATTGGTGGGAATATAAACTTTTACAGCCACTATGGAAAACAGTACGGAGATTTCTCAAAAAACTAAAAATAGGATTACCAGATCCAGCAATCCCACTACTCAGTATCTACCCAAAGACAGAGAAATCAGTATATCAAAGGGATACTTGCACGTGCATGCTAATTGCAGCACCATTCACAATAGCAAAGATAGGGAATCAACCTTAGTGTCCATCAACAGGTCAATGGATAAAGAAACTGGAATTCTATAAACAATAACAATGTATGAAATCCTGTTATTTGCAGTATACATGAATGGAACTAGAGGTCATAATCTTAAGTGAAATAAGCCAGGAACAAAAAGACAAAATCACTCGCTCTTACTTATATGTGGGATCTAAACAGATTTGATCACATGGAGGCAGAAAGTGGAACGATAGATAACAGAGACTGGGAAGGGTCAGTGGCAGGCAGTGGGGGAAGCATGAGGGGAGTGGGTTAGAGTACAAACATACAGTAAGATGGAGTAAATTCAATATTTGATAGCAGAGTAAGATCACTATGCTTAAGAAAATTGCATTGTACTTGAGCGATGGACACTCTTCATACCCTGGCTTGATCATGATGTAGTATATGTGTTTAAAGAAATTTCACATTTACCTCCTAAATTTGTAGAAATGAAACATAATTTTTTAAAAAAAACAAAATGTACTCCTTATTAATATTAACATAAATAACATTTTTAATAAACTTAACAAAAATTAAGGAGAGTGACGTTGTTTTAAATTTTTGCAAATCCCTTTAATGCTTGGCTTCTTAGTAGACAGCCGGATCTTCATATATGTTTATAAATTCAGTCTGATACAATATAACAGATCAACCTCCGTAAAACTCTGTGCTTACGAGAGAGTAAATGTAAAAAGGTAATTAACATCATATTATGCAAATCGTGTTGATCTCACGTAGTCTCTAAGAGGGTCTTGTGGTCCCCGAGGAGTCCTAAACCACAATTAAAGAACCATTGCTCTACCCGATCTGTGCCTGTAAGAAGCTAGTGACAAAGTATAAATTGTATGTATACGCACCTTCTATTAATTTTGGATTTACCAATCCAGAAAGTTAAACTGTCAGCTCTTGCCTTACACCATCTAGATGTTGTAGTTAAGGCTACATAGTAAAATGTTGGCCACAAAAATGACAGGGTTAATATTCTTATTACATTAATTGATAAGAAAATATATCCTAATGGAAAAATGGACAAAACATGACCAGATGGTAAAAAGGATGCAAAGTTATATATACATTATGTTTACAGTGAACATAATTTTTAGCCAGAAAGAAATGCTTTTTAGATATATTATGGACCCAAATATATTATTATATTAATGTATGTTAGCTGAAGGGTATCTTTTATGAAAAGACTTTATTATCATCACATTTTTATTCTCTGTGTTATGTCTGTTCTGACTTACCCATATCCATAACTTTAACTCTCATCTCTATGCTGATGATTCCCAAATCTTTATCTGCAACCCTGACGTTTCTCTCCTGTATTCCTGAGCCTTACTTCCGGCTATTTATCCCTCTCTAGCTAGAGCATGTAAAGGTACCTCAATCCCAGCTTGTCTAAAACCAAACTCATGTTACCTCTTCACAGGAGTCCAGAACTTACTTCTTAATTCTTTGTGTTAATCACTATTTATCATGTCCCTCCAGGCCAGAAACATTTAAGGAAACTTTGCGAAATTCTTCATTCCTTAAATGCATCGATTTTTCATACCTGTTTGTTGTTTCCTTCTGCTTTGAATTTTCTTGTCATCCTCTTTTTGGCCTGGAAAACTGTAATACGCTTCAAGATTCAACTCCCTGTTACCACTTTTATTAGCCTTCCCTAACACTGTAAGCAGATGCTCTCCTACCACTCCGTGTGTGTGTACAGAGAGACCACGTGTTTTTTTCGTCTGTCATGTTTGGTAAAGTCGTAGCCTTTCTAAGGCGGAGATCATTTTCTATTCATCTTTATTTCGCCAGTCTTAAGCACACAGCCTGTGTTTATAGGAAAGAGGGATGGCTTTAAATGTCCATGTTTTAAGTATTAGGCAAGTAGAGTCACTGCTACCTAATGATAAATTTTACCAGTGATTAGCATATCCATTTGTTTTTCAAAATCAAAGTCAATTCAAGTTAGCCCTTTTACATAGGTATTAAGCCTCTTTTTCTTGTTGTATTTTTGTCAACAATTGCATGAATTTCAGGGAGTAAATTCTTTCATTTAAAAAGTTAACTTGAATATCAAGTTTTGTAAATACATTTAATATACATCTAAAGTATCACATTTACCCACCACAAACCTGATCCAATGGTATTTTATAATGAGCAGTACTGTAATGATTAGTTGACATTACCTCCTAATAAATACATGCTAAGTTTTAAAGTATAGTTTTGGGTAAAAGTTAAAAAGTTTTGGTGTAGTATAAATATATATACATATAAGTACGTTTCGAGTTTATACACACTACTACAATGCTAAGTTTTCGTTTTTTGTTGTTGTTGTTGTTTTTGCAGAACTTCTTGGTATACATGAACAAGCAGCTGTAGGATTTTTAACACTAATGGAAGCTTTAAGATACTGTAAGGTAAATTGATTTTTAAGGTACTTTGAATGTTTTTTGTTTAGATGTCCACTATTGTGGATACTGTTTTGTTCCTCTGACAGCACATTTGAGCACAGCACTATTGTTCGGTACCGCTCTCTTCTTCCTTCCTATCCCCCACCCTAAACCAGCAGGGTTATTAAGTGTGGTTAAGCCGGCTGATTATGCTGAGTTTCCTATGCTAGGTCTATTGTTATTTTTTGTAGGAGGAGTGGCAGAACCCAGTACAAAATAATTCAAAAAACATCTATTATTGAATATGAATTTATTTTTGGCAAAATGAGGATGAAGAAAGCACTGTTTCTTTATTACCTAATGAAGAATATGCTTCACTAAAACAACTGGTAATACTTTATTAGGCAAAGAGAAAGAATTGCCAGATGCCTGAAATTCTGACTTTTATCTATTCCATCTGAAAAATGATTTCACACTGAAAAAAATTTCAAGCATTTTACAGCATTAAACTCTTTGACACGTGCACTAGGGTTAGGAACTGCCATGGAACTCTCATTTATTGCCGTTTATTTCATTCTCCTCCTACACAGTCTGAAACAACCTGAAATGGGTATTGTAAATCGTTTTAAATGGAATTTAAACCATTATTGACTTGCACTTCATAAGATGTCATGATTTGGGAGAAAGAAGTAGATCTAGTTTTCTTTTTCATAAAAAAAATTTTTTTAAATAGAGACAGGGTCTGGCTATGTTGTCCAGGCTGGTCTCAAACTCTTGACCTCAAGTTATCCTCCTACCTTGGCCTCCCTCCCTAAGTGCTGGGATTACAGGCATGAGCCTAAGGCAGCTCGCCTTCTATTTTAGAACAGGGTTCCATAGCAGGGGTTCGGATGGTGACGATTATATGTAATAACAGTAATCATGGTTGATCCTCTTTTTTGTCAGACAGCGTTCCTTTTTCATGTTTCACTTGAACACTGGGTGATATGCATATGATAATCAAATCTGATTTGTCCTGCCCTTACTCCTTTAGTAGTGGTCATATGGTTAAACAGTATTTTCAGTGACTTTTATTTTCGGTGACTTTAATTGTATAAACTAAAGCTATTCTGAAATAGCCTGGCAACTAGAGCATCAAAGTGTGTCCCCTTCCCCCTAACGCATATACACACACATTCTTAGATCCTAAAGAAAGTTAAGCATGGAGATGGGGGTGGGGCAGGTGGGATGTGCACGCATGCCTGCATCTTGTATGAGGCTAGGGGGTGGAGATTTTATATTTGGAAATATTTCCTATGTATCCCTTAAGACCCTGATGGTCTTTGCAGTTGCGTTGCTTTCTCTACTGCTGTCCTCCAGCCACACTGGTGTCCTCTCACTTTCCCAGACATGCCCAGCCCTCTCCAGTGCTTGCTGTCCTTTCTGCCTGGAGTCGTCCAGCTCTTGAGATGGATGGCTCACTGTCCCCTTCACGCTGGACTGCAGATCGTACCTCAGAGACTTTTTTCTTGACTACTCCCTCAGTTATTCTTTTCCACAATATTCAATAGGAATAATTAATGACCGTTTTTGTTTACCTATCTTTTTAAATCTTGAGTTTGCTTTTCTATTGTCTTCTGTAATGGAATATAGACTCTGGAAACAGGGACATTGCTAAGTACATATTAAGTGCCAGGTGCTCAGAAATATTTGTTGAATGAATGAATGGACATATTCACCAGAATTGTAAGGTTTTCTAAATGTAGGCTTTACTTTGCTTTAATTTTTAGGTAGAACAGAAGAATGTTCTTCCCTTCAAGATCTTAGTGGGAAGTCAATCGCTGCTGTATATTCTTCTGTTTACATATTGCTATAGCGTTTTAGCAGTTAACTATGGTTTTAAATAAGATTTAAGGATTCTGTTAATGGCACAACAAAACACACTAACACTTGGTTAGGTGAAAGGCAAAACTCTCTTCCTTCCAACTGCTTCCAACTGCAAATGAGGGAGGGAAGCTAGGCAGGGCCACATGCAGGATTACATCTGGGGACTGGGGTACAGCAAGCTCTAGCCATAAGAGCAGCTTATGTACCTGAAGTGTAGGATGGGGTCAGCTAGATTGTGTGGGCTCCCCTGTGGATTGGCTAATTTGGATAACTCTGGGGGGCTCTTGGGTTATCCCTAGTAGTCTGTCTGGTACCTGACTCCAGGGTGATTAGGGTGATCCCTGGAGTGTGAGAGACCTATAATGGTAGTGGCTGGAGTAAGAACTTAATTAGCTATCTTTTTCAAGGGAATGACTGGCCTCTAGCCAGGGCCTCAAAAGTGAGTCAAGACAGCATTTTTTGAAAAACTGTATTATGCTACAGTGCTCATCTCTATCTAACTTCTCAAATTCTATGTATGTTTTACATTTACTTTTTATCAGATGCTTGGAGGAATGGCATTAAGGAAGTCATTGAGCTTGTGTTAATTTTGTAAGTCTGAACATTTCCCCGTGCTTTGATAAGTGTAGCAGATTTCCCTTTAAAGATGAAATTAACATTTTGCAATATCATTTTGACTATACATGCATTAATACAGTTAAGGTGATGAAATAATCTCTTTCTCCCTCCTGCACTCTCTCTCCTTCTCAACACACACATACAAACCCAACAAAGAATAAGGTGGCTATGGCTACTTTTGACTCTACTTTTAAAAAAAAAATAGATTTATAACTCACATACCAGAAGATTCACTATTTTAAAGCATACAATTCAGGGCTTTTTAATATATTCACGATGCTCTGCAACCATTACCCCAATCTAATTCCACAGTATTTTCCTTACCCACAAAAGGAGCTCTAAACCCATTAGCAGTCACATGCTCCTCCCACTCAGCCTCTGGAAACCACTACTCTGTTTCTGCCTCTGTGGATTTACCTCTTTTGTACATTTCATACCAATGGAATCATATGGTATATAGCCTTTCGTTTCTGGACCCTTTCACTTAGCATAGTGTTTTCATTGTTCATCTGTGTTTTTTACATGTGTTAGTATTTCATTTTTATGACCAAATAATATTCTTTTGTATGTTAAACCAGTTTTATCTGTTCATCAGTTGGGTTGTTTCTACTTTAGCTGTTATGACTAGGGCTGCTGTAAACATTGATGTACAAATTTTTTGTGAACATGTTTTTATTTCTCTTTGGTATATACCAAGGAGCGAAATTACCAGTCATACAGTAATTCTGTTTTTAACTTTCTGAGGAAGTGTTAAACTGTTGTTCAAAGTGATGACATTTATGCATTCAATATATTTTTACTATTATAAAACATTCCATGAGTTTAGCGTTCATTTATTCTTTGATCTTATCCTTTTTTTTTTTTTTTTTACTTCTACCTTAATTTAAATACACACTTTTTCTAAAAGAAAGGTTAATATCTAATCTCTTCACCACACGAGGCACCATGTGATGTGATGGAAATTTATCAGAGTAGAAGTCAGAAAACTTAAGTTCTAATTCTAGCTCTGTACTATTTAGTTGCTTGAGATGAGACCAGGCACAGATCCTGTGTATTTCTCTGGTTCCTTATGTATAAATTGAAGGACTTGCACAGCTCACCTCTAAAATCCTCGTCCACTCTGGAACTGTGATCTTATCTTTCCCTCTTTCTTTGTTCCTTTTCTTTTATTCTTCTCTGCTGTTCCCAAACCATCCTTCCTACTTTACTGGCTCAACATTGCCACATTATCACATCTAACTCATCCCACCCATCATAGGACAAAGATACTAGTTTCTCTGTCCATGGATACAAAAGAATACCCATTTTCCACTTCCCTTCTAGTGATAAGAATAAATTCCACAGGGCCAGGGTGGTGGTTGAAGCAGGGGCTGCTGGCTGATTAGGAAAGAATTTTTGGGCTGACTGCCGCAAACAGCCACTTGGAATTCCCCAATTATAGGCAGTCTGTAAGAAAAAGGAAAATGCAGCAAATTGTATTGGTAAGATTCGTCATTTTTAAGTTAAAGTTTCTGTCTTCATATGAGAGTGGAATTGAGTGGTGTGAACGTGTTGGGTTTCATAAGTCTATTCTATTTGTTTAGTATTAAGCTTTCTTTTTCTCAGTCACACACACACAATCGTGTCCTCAAGTTTTTGGTTTAGTAGTGTTCACAGATTATGTAACCTTGAGAGCAGAGTACAAATATGGCTTTTTATACATTTTAAAGAGACTGTTCGTATTGTGAAACTTTGAACTTACCTTCTATCATGAAGAGTCGAATAACAGGACACTTACAAACTTAAATGGTTTAAATTGTAATTTTTCTGGATTATTTGGGAACAAAGATATTCTTTCCCTTTGATTATTCATAAATATACTCATTTGATAAACTATAATTATTTTCCTTATAAAGTTATTATCGTCAAGTTTATACTTTTAGGGTTTGAGGTTTCATGCTGAAATTCTAAGAAGTGGTCATTTTATCTAGGAACTTTAGCAAAACCTGAGAGTGACTCTTAGGGCTAAATAGTTATCTCCAGCTGTGTTAAATCTATATTGTTGTTGTTTTAATGTCAAAACACAATATAAGCTCAGTACTGACAGTCTTCTAACATTCATTTTTACATTCAGCATTTGCTCTCTATGGGTGAAGTGCTCGGGCACAATACATTATTTCAGTTAAATACAAATTGGACACTTTATGCTTCAGATATTTATGGGCAAATATTTAAGAGGCAGTATAAATTTTTAATTTGTTTATTTGTTTTATTTTGCTACATTTGTTCTAGGTTGGTTCTTACTTGAAATCTCCAAAATTCCCTATTTGGATTGTTGGCAGTGAGACTCACCTCACCGTATTTTTTGCCAAGGTATGCTTATAGCAGGATTTTTTTTTAAGTTATGACATCAGGCAAACAAGTATTATAAGTTCATATTTGGTTTGGATCTTTGTGCAAACTTCAGTCCATTCCCACAACAAATGAATTGTTCGAAAATCTCAAAAACTAATACTGAAGAACACACTGTTTTCCTGCTCTAAATCTGGAATCTTTTAATCAAAATCTGTCATGATCTAATTATTTCTTTTTCTTTCTTTAGAGCTTTAGCTTTTGATTTTTTTCAGAAATCACTTGTGTTATGGAGAAAACAATTGAATTTTAAAGTTTTAGATTGCTTTTTTTGTAAGTAGGATAAGAGATTTAACTTAGATGATACATGATATATAAAATGTTTTAATTACAGCATCTCTTGAAAAAATTACAAAATCTATTAATAATTCAATGGTATTAAAGTCAAATGCTCTTTTAAGATGTAATACTTCCCACAATTTTAATATATACCTGATTACAATATTGAAATAGCTGAAATATATCTGAATATTTCTTTTCTTTTTTTTTTTTTTTGAGATGGAGTCTCATTGTGTTGCCCAGGCTAGAGTGTAATGGCACAATCTCGGCTCATTGCAACCTACGCCTCCTGGGTTCAAGCGATTCTCCCACTTCAGCCTCCCGAGTAGCTGGGACTACAGGTGCGTGCCACCACACCCAGCTAATTGTGTTTTTAGTAGAGACAGTTTCGCCATGTTGGCCAGGCTGGTCTCAAACTCCTGACCTCAAGTGATCTGCCCACCTCGGCCTCCCAAAGTGTTGGGATTACAGGCATGAGCCACTGTGCCCCGCCATATTTGAATATTTCTGTTTCAAAATTCTTATAACAAAGCTATTTTTAAATCTCAACTATAATCCGTATGTCATGTTTTTCCACCATTGGGTGGTTAAGAGCTTTGGCCTCAGATGACTTTGGTTTTAATCCCAGCCTTGCCACTTCCTAACATCTCTCAGCCTCCTTTCCTGTGTCTTTAAAATAGGGATTCATAATAGTACCTAGCTTTTAGAATTGTTGTCAGGCTTAAATACAAAGTATTCAGCAGTGCCTAGTACAAGTTAAATGCTCAGTAAATCTTAGTTGTGGTCATCGTCATCATCATCATCATCATCATCATCATCATCATCATCATTTTTAGTATTCAAGAAACATGTATTAAACATCTCTGGGATCATAGGTAACTTGATAGGTTGCCGAATGTTCGTAGGAAGATACAGAATTGTATTTTTGAGGTTTCTTCATTGCGATGTGCTTACTCCTTGAGCTTTTTGAGCATATATTTATCAATCTAAGTTTATTATTTGTTTCTGTAGAAAGTACAAGTGGTATAAATTATACCCTAGTCTGAATTGACAGTGCTAAGTTTCATGAATGTAATTATGTATTATTGTATTTACTTTTATTGTGTTGGCAAAAGTCCAGATAGGGGTTATAGAGCAAGATACATAATTACCTTTTCTCAAGCACAGAAAGCTTTAAAATTAAACGCTAAAAGTACAGAGTTACTGATACATTGCATTTAGTTTGAAAGCTTTTGCTATTTATTTCCTTCCTGTAGTAGAGAGAGGAAGTTAAAAAGCACAATATGAACTACAAAAACTGACAATTACTAATTCCTGAGTGAGGATTTTATTTTTTAAATTACCATAAAAGAAAATTAATTCCGACTTACACACAAAAATGTATTTTCAAACCAATTTTTAATCATGTTTATCTGCAACCTTATTCTTTAAGGAAAACCAATTATATGAAACTAAAAGTGTTAAATGTAAAAGACTTTTAAATCTTAAATTTTATAATTGATATTTAAGAAATGATTTTGTTGTCAGAACAGTAGGACAGATTTCACAGAAGGTATAATAACAAGGAACAGTGTCAAATGAGCTGTGAGTCTGAGGACATTATCTGAAAAAGTTAGTGATGTTGAGGGAGTTCCTAAGAGTGAAATAGGCCCTTCTTTTTATGACATACACTCTTCCTACCTGTCCTGATACTTTTGTGGTTCCCATAGCACTTGCCCATTGTGCTGTCGCATGTGTCACACCGCACACAGTTTCTAATTCCCAACTGTTTTCCGCATGTCCCATGGCAGCCGTGAACTTTGTCTGGGGCAGGGGCTGTCTCTCGCCCACCTTTTTATTCATAGATCCCCGTCATGTGCAATAACGTGTTGAATTAGAGACGTGGAGTTAAGAGAAAAACACAAAAACTCCTGCCATGTGGGTGTAGAACTCTTGAATTTTATACTAATTGTTACTGTTTTGAGACTTACCTGTGTAGTCTCAGGATCTGGTATATAGTCTGGCACACTAGGGGTGGGGGGAATTATTAGTTGAATGAATAAAACTTTTGTACAAATTTCCCTCATTTAGGTTCCAGTGACATTTATATCCCCTAAGAATATTTTACACGACTCATTGTGATGCTTCATTTTGTAGTATCTATAGTTATATACTCTCTTAGAATAGTCAAATTTGGATTGTTTGAGATGTTACCTTTCAGAGGAGTTACCAGTGAAGAGTTGTTTTTTCCTCTTGAAATAAAAGTAAAACAAAGCTGGAAGATCACCTAAATGGTAAATAAGAACAATAATACTTGATCACATTTATTGAGTCCTGTTTTAGATTTGTTAAATGTAAACTGATGTTCATATAGTCTTCACCACGTAAAAAATACTGGAAATTTTGCTCTTCTTAAAATTATAACAAGAACCATTATTCGGCCATTCCTTCTTTAACACTTCTGCATTTGAGCAAGCAGTTTTGGCTGTGAGTTTTTCTTTTTTCTTTTTTTTTTTTTTTTTTTTTTTGAGTTTTGGTGAGTTGGTTTTATTATACATTCAGTGGCCTGAAACAACATTGTTTTAATATTTCCCCAGCAGTTCCTTGTAAATATTTGTCTTTTTTTATAAAACTAATATGTTTGTTGGTGTATTTCGTGTGCTGACTTCTTTGTTCTGGTTACAACTAAGTAAAAAAGTATGTTTTATTTGCATAATTTGTAAGGCAGTCTGTAATTTGGCGTTGTGAAATGCCTGTGAAGAACAGTGGAATTCTTCGTGTGCCTTACGCGATGAAGGTGGTAATAGTTGCAGGTGTCTTCATTCATATACTCATTTATGAGCTTTTTACTGGACTACAGTATGTGCCTGGCATTACGCCAGGTGTTGTGAATACAGTAGTGAGCAAAAATAGATATGGGTCTGTTCTTAATGGAGATGGACATTCTCCTTGAGTTACTCAAGGATATCCAAATAACCACATAAATTTACAAGTGTGATGCGTGCTGACAAAGCACAGGTCCATAATTCTGTAAGAATTTATTGTAGTTTTGGAAAATTGGGATGTTTACTTGAAAAATTGATGCCTAAAATGAGAACCTGAGGTATCAGATCAAACCAGAGGAAGAGAGGGGAAAGAGCATTCTCTACATCACAAATAGAGCAAATTCATGCCTGAAGAAAGAAGGACAGACAGATGAACTGGGGTGAGAACAAACTGAAAGACAAGGGCTGGAGGGAGCACTGAGAATTAGGGGGACAAGATGAGGCTGGATGAATAGCAGGCCATGTTACTCTTTGATACTAAGAGTTAGGACAACTGGACTTCTTAAAAATTGGTAGTGGGAGTAGTTTTGGGGGAGGTGGGAAGGAAGGGAACAGGATTAAATTCACATTTGGAAAAGATACTTCTGGCTAATTGTGGAGAATGGATATATTGAAGGATAACCCAGGAAATAGGTAAACAAGACTTCTCTAGTTGTATTTCAGGTAAGCAAAGAGTGTAATTTGGTCCAGGGTAGTCAGGTAGAGAGGAATAAAGTGCATGGATTTCAGAAATTTACTCCTGAGGTAGAATGACAGGACTGGGTGATGGACAGGATTTGGCAGCGGAAGGGTAGAAATGTCTAATAAAATAGGTGTGGCTAACGATTAGATCTTAGAGCTTTAGAAAATGTGTACTTAGCAGCTTTGCTGTTGTTGAATGTAACTGCTTGTTATTAAAGCAATTTGTTCACTATATGCACATCACATAGTAAGTGGTATTGGGGAAATGAGAAGTACCTCTCAGACAGGCATGTGGAGAGCTATGCTGTAGCTTCTCTGACATCACTTTCTTCTTGTATTTCCCTCCAAAGAGCAGTGATGGGAGACAGTCTGTTATGTAGACTGATGCATCATATAAAAACTGCTTAGTTTTTTAATTTAAACTTAGCACTAGTGAGAGCTGTCAGAATCCCTTGACCCACATCCGTTCTTTATGCCAAAGGAACCAGTCCATAGAGGAATTAAAAACTTTTCTAATGTTGCATGGGTAGGAAGGTAGAAATGTGATAGCTAAGACAGAGTAAAATATCAGAAGCTGTATTGAATTTAACCTTCTGTATGGGGTAAAAAGATATGTGTTAAGTGAATTAATAAAGTAAAAGATGTTGTGAGTAATACTTAATGCATGAATAATTGAGAAGGGATAATTATACTATTTCCCAGAAATTACAGAACATTGAAATTTATAGAATAAGATTTTGCTTTATTAAAATCAAGAATTGGCCGGGCGCAGGGGCTCATGCCTGTAATCCTAACACTTTGGGAAGCCGAGGCAGATGAATCACCTGAGGTCAGGAGTTCGAGACCAGCCTGGCCAACATGGCAAAACCCGTCTCTACTAAGAATACAAAAATTAGCTGGGCTTGGTGGTGGGCACCTGTAATCCCAGCTACTCAGGAGGCTGAAGCAGGAGAATCACTTGAGCCCAGGGGACGGAGGTTGCGTGAGCCGAGATTGTGCCACTTCACTCCAGCCTGGGCGAAGGAGCAAGACTCTATCTCAAAAAAAATAAAAATAAAAATAATAAAATTTTAAAAATGAAGAATTAAGCATTGTTGCAAATGTACATGGAAAACTGAATTAAGCATCTAATTAGAAAGTTTTATTCTTAAGTTTTAGGTTATAAGTACTAGTTTTATATGTTCTATACACATGTAATTAAATTTTTGTAGGAATGAAAGCTTCATGTATTAGACCCTAGTAGTAAGGAGAAAGTGCACATGTGTTAATTTTTTTCCTGAAGCAAATTAATGGCTTTGGGCAAAAATTATGAGTAATGTTAACTATATTATAGGTAAGATGAAGCACAAATTGACATTTTCTTAAATAGTAGCAGTTTTGAGTTCTATTCATTTTTCATGATTTAAAAGTATTTCTTTTAAATCGGTGACATTCAAATACATATACCACTACTTTAAATACATTGCAGTTTTGGAATAATTTGTGTTTGTGTTGTGTTAGAAGTAAATATCACCTCCAAATTTTCACAAATATTCATCTATACATAGTCTCGTGACTAGCACTGAAAATACTGTGATGTCAAGTGGTTGATGGCTTTGGCTCCTTTTTCTAAATTTTGTAAGTAAATTTTTCAAAAAATATATTTTGGTATATTTATATACAGGATGAACTAAGGTCTCAGCGATTAAATATGATGAAAGTAGTGTAGTATATTGGCTAAGTTTTGAAATTATAGCATTTTTCTTTCTCAGAAAAAATATCTTTGACATTTCAACTTTGGTTTTATTGTGAATCATGTTTATTTAAATTTGACTTGATTTTCTTATTGAGTTGTTTTTTCTTTTCTTCTGTACCGTTATTCCTAACCTACTTTCCTTTAGAAGTCGAGGCTTGTGGCCCATGTTCATTTGCGTTATCAAAATAATCGGCATAGTTTGAAAACTGAATTTTTCCACATCTTTGTCAATACTGGATTTTTAAAATTATTATTACAGTCATCCTAGTGGGTGTTAAGTGGTAATTGTAATTTTGATTTGCATTTCCCTAATGACTAATGAGCATCTTTTTATGTGATTGTTGTCCACTTCTACATCTTCTTTGGATTAACGTCTGTTCCGGTCCTTCACCTGTTTTTTAATTGGGTTGTTTGTCTTTTTGTTATTGAGTTATAAGAGTTTTTTAATATATTCTGGGTACTAGATTCATACTGTGTATTTACTTGTTTCCTATATTATCTGTCTTTCTCAGTAGTAAGCTCTGTGAAGGCAGGATTTTTGTGTTTTGTCACCTACTGTTTGCCAGTTCCTAGAGCAGTGCCAGGCATAGTGTAGGTGCTCAATGGCTTTTTGTTGACCACATACATTATTGAACACACTGTAGATCAATCTTTAAAAAATTGTGAGATAACTATGTTATTACTTGATAAGTTGGGGGTCGGGAGGTGCACTTAAGATTGCTGAATAGTCTTGGATCATCAGAATTCAATAGATCTCTATCTTACGTGAAGGGCAAATAGAAAAACTAGCTTTTGCTAGCCTACATGACCAATTCAAACCACCTGTATTATTGATTAGAAACAGCTGTCATGAGTATTTACAAATAGGCTTTGTCAAACTACCTATATGCTGTAACATATTAAAAATTTACTTTCATGATTTGAGGATGGTTAAGAAAATTATTTCTGTCCAGTGAAACAACCCCTTAACTATCTGTTTTTGTTTTTGAAATGAACAATTTACTTTTAGGACTTAAAGTAATTAAATATAATTTTTTTAAAGGGCACTAGTATAGCTTCATGATTTTAATTTTCAGTGCCAAAGTATTTGCTTAATATACTTACCACTTTGTATTTGATATATCCAGTGACCCAGAATTTACCTTTTTAATTGTACTGAAGCCCTCTTCCTGACCTATAATCATCCAACACATTTTGTAGGATTAAAAGAGATTTTTCACAAGTCAGTTTCACTTGAAAATCATCATTAAAAATAAATTTAATAATTTTATGAACAGGTTGTAAAAATGTTCAGGTTAATCATTTAAAACATTTCTTTCATGAAGAAATATAATTTTAAGTTTTTAAATTTAAACTGCCATGTTTTATAAATCATCTTTTCTGTCTGATATAGACAAAGTCATCTTTTCTTACTAACCCTCTGTCTCTGTCAAACAACAAAACTGTTATTGTACTCCTTCACATAGATAGTATCCTAAGGAATCTGGTTGTGAGAAATGCATCAAAGCCACCCTATGTAAATAAGAGTTTTATAGTTACTACTGAGGGAGAATATCACAGAATCTAACTTCAGGAACCTTATAGGAACTGCAGAGTCATCAAGCAGCAGGGTTCCCACAGAACTTCTAATAAGAGGATACGGATGAGGTGAAATGCAGTACATAAATGGACCTCTTCAAAGAGGGAAACTTAATTCCTATTAAGTACGATGGAGAACTTTCCAAGCAGGTCATCTGAGCTATGGCAGAACAAAGGTCTGTACATGGAGACAGAATGTGCCCTGTGGGCATGGGTCTTCAGAAATTGTATCATGGCACTTTCAATGAGGTTACTTGAAAACATGCGAACCTACTGCACAGGTAAAAAGAAATGTATTTTGAAAAGTAGACGCTTAAGGAATACAGAACTTAAACTTAACTTTTTGAATTGTTTTTCCTTAATTTCAGAAGGAAAAACTAGCTCTTATTAGATGAAGGCTGTGTAACATTTGTTTTATAATATGTTAAATATGTTAGGAGTTAGGTCTTTCATAATAATACATAATTATTTAAGTGTTCAAACATTAGGGCATTTGTCCTCTTTTTTCTCCCTAACCATCGTTTTCCTCATTGATTCTTCGTCTTTTATTTTTATATTTGGGTTTTAAGAATAATTTATTTGGGTCACTTTCTTAATTCCCCTTGAATTGGGAACTAATTAGGAAATTAATTTTCAATGCAAATTCAAAATGGGCACTTTAAATCTGAAAATCTACTTTAAATATTACTAGAATTTAGAATGTATAAAATGGAAGACATAATAAATGCCTTTTTTGTTTTTATTGTGCATTTGAATCTCAATGTGGAGTGACAGCTGTTGATCCAATCTAAAAATAGTTGGACCCTACCTATAGCATCTAGTTTCATCTTCAGAAAATCAGTAGCTAATTTGCTTGGTACTCCATTTAAATTCCCCATTGAAGTTGGGGAGATGAGTTTTACATCCCTTTTTTGTTCTCTTTTATAGTTATAAAGGGATTCTATGTGTGTGCAGAACTTCACCTTTGACCTTTCCTTTGATAAAAGCAGTTTTCTTGTCAGGTATGAACACATGAAAATCCATGACAGAACTGTTTATATAAAGAAACTGAATTTAATGCTAAGGAGGAAAAAATTATGTAACTGCTGCTGTGTGAGCTGACATTGTTCTTCCAGTGGGATCTGTTACTGGGAATGTAGGGAGAATTATTTCTACAGCACAAGCTGCTTTTATTACTCCTTGGTATAACAGGAAAAACACTGCAGTGAACTGTTAGAGCCTTTCTGTCTTAGGTGTTTAAAAATTGGACAGTTCTACTTCGACATTTCTCTGCATGTAATAAAACGGTGTTAAGGAAAAGTAGTAAAGTGATGCTTTATACACTTTACTCTTCCAAGAAAATTCACAGTTGGCATTTTGTTTTATTGCAGTTAAGTTACCTCATCTTTTTATCTTAAGTAAATTCTGGAGTTTGTGCATATATTGAGATTTCGTGCCTCATCTAATACAGAAAGGAAATAGGCAAAATGCTAATGTATTTGTTCTTGTAGTTTAATCATAACTTATGTGACTTTTAACACCTTAAAATAGCAACTTAAAGGATCCTGAAGTTAATCTCTTATCTGAACTACTTGGAAAGTCTGGGTAGACATCTGGACATCTTAATTATTCTCAGTGATTTGAATTATTACAAGCATGTAAATTTTTTTTTCTTTTTATTATTATACTTTAGGTTTTAGGGTACATGTGCACAATGTGCAGGTTTGTTACATATGTATTCATATGCCATGTTGGTTTGCTGCACCCATTAACTCGTCATTTAGCATTAGGTATATCTCCTAATGCTGTCCCTCCCCCATTCCCCTACCCCACAACAGTCCCCGGAGTGCGATGTTCCCCTTCCTGTGTCCATGAGTTCTCATTGTTCAATTCCCACCTATGAGTGAGAGCATGCGGTGTTTGGTTTTTTGTCCTTGCGATAGTTTACTGAGAATGATATTTTCCAGTTTCATCCATGTCCCTACAAAGGACACGAACTCATCATTTTTTATGGCTGCATAGTATTCCATGGTGTATATGTGCCACATTTTCTTAATCCAGTCTATCGTTGTTGGACATTTGGGTTGGTTCCAAGTCTTTGCTATTGTGAATAGTGCCGCAATAAACATATGTGTGCATGTGTCTTTATAGCAGCATGATTTATAGTCCTTTGGGTATATACCCAGTAATGGGATGGCTGGGTCAAATGGTATTTCTAGTTCTAGATCCCTGAGGAATCACCACACTGACTTCCACAATGGTTGAACTAGTTTACAGTCCCACCAACAGTGTAAAAGTGTTCCTATTTCTCCATATCCTCTCCAGCACCTGTTGTTTCCTGACTCTTTTTTTTTTTTTTTTTTTTTTTTTTTTTTTTTTGAGACAGAGTCTTGCTCTGTCGCCCAGGCTGGGGTGCAGTGGCGCAATCTCAGCTCACTGCCAGCTCTGCCTCCCGGGTTCACGCCATTCTCCTGCCTCAGCCTCTCCGAGTAGCTGGGACTACAGGCGCCCGCCACCACGCCCGGCTAAATTTTTGTATTTTTTATCAGAGATGGGGTTTCACCGTGGTCTCGATCTCCTGACCTCGTGATCCACCCACCTCGGCCTCCCAAAGTGCTGGGATTACAAGCGTGAGCCACCGCGCCTGGCCTCCTGACTTTTTAATGATGGCCATTCTAACTGTTGTGAGATGGTATCTCATTGTGGTTTTGATTTGCATTTCTCTGATGGCCAGTGATGATGAGCATTTTTTCATATGTTTTTTGGCTGCATAAATGTCTTCTTTTGAGAAGTGTCTGTTCATGTCCTTTGTCCACTTTTTGATGGGGTTGTTTGTTTTTGTCTTGTAAATTTGTTTGAGTTCATTGTAGATTCTGGATATTAGCCCTTTGTCAGATGAGTAGGTTGCAAAAATTTTCTCCCATTCTGTAGGTTGCCTGTTCACTCTGATGGTAGTTTCTTTTGCTGTGCAGAAGCTCTTTAGTTTAATTAGATCCCATTTGTCAATTTTGGCTTTTGTTGCCATTGCTTTCAGTGTTTTAGACATGAAGTCCTTGCCCATGCCTATGTCCTGAATGGTATTGCCTAAGTTTTCTTGTAGGGTTTTAATGGTTTTAGGTCTAACATTTAAGTCTTTAATCCATCTTGAATTAATTTTTTGTATAAGGTGTAAGGAAGAGATCCAGTTTCAGCTTTCTACATATGGCTAGCCAGTTTTCCCAGCACCATTTATTAAATAGGGAATCCTTTCCCCATTTCTTGTTTTTTCAGGTTTGTCAAAGATCAGATAGTTGTAGATATGCGGCATTATTTCTGAGGGCTCTGTTCTGTTCCATTGATCTATGTCTCTGTTGTGGTACCAGTACCATGCTGTTTTGGTTACTGTAGCCTTGTAATATAGTTTGAAGTCAGGTAGCATGATGCCTCCAGCTTTGTTCTTTTGGCTTAGGATTGACTTGGCGATGCGGGCTCTTTTTTGGTTCCATATGAACTTTAAAGTAGTTTTTTCCAATTCTGTGAAGAAAGTCATTGGTAGCTTGATGGGGATGGCATTGAATCTATAAATTACCTTGGGCAGTATGGCCATTTTCATGATATTGATTCTTCCAACCCATGAGCATGGAATGCATGTAAATTTTTAATCACAAACTCTTTCCTACCTGCTTAGCACACTTTGGGGCTGTCCCCCATCAGCAATCTAGGATTATGCCAATGACTTGTACCACCATAATACTAAAGCTTTTTCTATTTATTTTGACCAGAAATCTTTCAAAATATAAATGTTCTTGCCTCCTTAAGCCCAGTGAACATCAATTACCCTTATGTACTCTTTGCCTTATGCAGCTGTATTTGTATACCTGGTTTTTGTGATTTCCTTGAATTTTCTTTTTCTGTTAGTTATTACTTCTCAGTCATCAGTGATGTCAGCCTTCCTGGAAGAAGTCTCTCTCTTCTACTGAATTTTTCTTTTTCTACTACAGTAGTATCCAAATAATTGTCTAAAGATAAAATACTGATGGAAGAGCCTAGAAGTATTCTGTTAGGAATGAAGCCTGTGAGTTTTAATTAAGAGTCAGTATCATTAAGCCCACACCCCAGCTATCTGTTCAAAATTGATAGAAAAAAATTGTAGCCAGTAGAATTGATAGCAGAGTACAAAAAAAGGTCTTGTATGGTTAATAGATGACCGTCGCTAGGTCTACTAAGTTTAATTTGGGGGATTTTTGTGTGTGTTTGCACACACTTTGCTTATGTTATCCTCTGCCCACCATGCGCTTATCAAAATCTTGCTCAGCATTCCTGGTCCAACCTTCCACCATTCGTATTGTGTCCGCCGATTCTCCTACTCTCTTGCTCTTGTTCTTTCTTCGAACTTCCTACCTTCTTGTGGCACTAACTGATTTCCCACACTACCTACTGTCACATACATTCAGTATTGTGGTAAGTACTGTTGAAACGTAAGGAGTAATAATACATGGTAATAGTTTACTGCGAACATTTACTGAATGTTGTCTGTGTGTTAGGCAGTATGCTAATTAATCATCTCAGGAGCATTCCTCATTTAATCCTCAAACCAACCCTGTGAGCTGCGTGCCATTTTTATCTGCGTGTTACAGCCTGGGGCCAATGAGAAAAATGACATCTCCAAAGTTAGATACTAGTGAGTATCAAGGCAGGATTCAAACTCCAGTCTTCCGACTTCTGAGCTATGCATTTAACTACTTCCCTCCTTTAAGGAAACAACTCATTCTGCTAGAGTAGAGTAGACCCTGGAAGAGAGAAGAAATAGGTGTAGAAGAGATTACACTTGAATGAAAGGACATGGTAACTTTGAGACTGATATGAAATGAAGGCTGTATAGATGTAGTGTTATAATGGGAAAGTTAATACTGTATTTGGGGAATAGTAATTGGTAGATTATAGCTAAACCATACTAGTTGTGCTAGGATATTAAGATGAAAGCAAAGGTTGACGATCAGCTATAGGACCAGCTTGAATAATCAGATTTATTTACAAGTCATTCTTACTATGTGAAAGTCTGTCTTAATAAGGAAAGCTAAACAGGAATATCCATGGCATGAATGTAAAGCAAATTCATGGAAGTAGAGCAGCCTTCTCAATCAACAATCAAAGCTTCTCTGTACAGCTGTGATAAAATTTTAAATTATTAATGTGAGTACTGTGACTAATTTGTAATCATGCAAAACTTGTTTAAAATTGTAGAAAAGGAGGTAAGATTGGTTGGAGGCCCTCACATTGTGTTCATACTAATCCAAGCCTCCCAAGGTTAAATTATTGGTATTGAGTGAACTATAGTTTCACTAATCTTCTTAAGCATTCATTTTCATAGGAAACATGAAGTCTGCGTATGTGGAGATTCCTCCATGTGCAGCTTACATTGTTAAGGTCAGAGTCACTGGGTAGCATGAGGGAAGACACAAGAGGAAAATGTAGACTGTTCTCAATAGGAAGATCAAATAGAGTACATGTGGCACAAGCAACATACAGCCCCAGCCAGAATATTAGGTTTTAATCCCCTTTGCCAGCTTGCTGCAGTAACCAACAACCCTGACATTTCAGTCATGTACACAGTGGTATTCAAGAAGGGGGAGATGAGAACAGCCCATCCTGCGGGTAGAGGAGTATTTGACTACTGACATTGGTTAGATTTGCCTGCATGTGGTGATGGCAAAAAGGAATTTGAGAATGTTTTAACGTCTCTAAAAACAGTGTACCCTCTTTTTGGCTGTACTGGAGCACACCACTGCCACCATACCTCTCTCCCCAACACACCCAGCCCAAAGCTTACCGCCCTCATAACCTACATGTCGGCTGCAGGTGTGCTCCATGTGTCTCTTTTATTTTAAGATCTGGGCTGAAGGAGTAGCCTCTGCCTGGAATGTGCAGTTCTCATAAGAGAGAGAAAAGAACAAGACTTCTGGCCAAACCAGATAGTGGCACTTAAAGTTTCTGCTAGGACCTAGCATAATGTCACTCCCAGTTATATTTCTCTGGCTGAATCTGATGTCAATGAGGCAAGGAAGTAGGCCCCTTTCAGAGAAAAGTACTTCAGGTCACTTAGCAACAGACAGTGACAAATAATCCTCTTAGAAGGAGGAAGCAGCAACTAATTGGGAACAATAATATTATCTACCACCATTGATTACCTTGTGTCACTAGGTGATTGAACAGTTTAATTCCAGTGATACAAAGAGTCCTAACTTTGAAATAAAGAGAAACTTTATTTTTTCAGGTACCTCTATCTGTATTACCAGTATAACTAACTGTTCACCATTCACCAGAAACCTTTTAAAATGTAACATTAACTATCCTTCTAAACACCTACTGAATTATAAGGCCTGTGTACAGTGAATTGGCTGGGGATAAGTAATTCATTACTGAAAAGGTCTTTAAAGTTTATTCATTAAGCCTTTCATCATTATGAAGAGCAATCTGCTGTCATGAATAATGAAAGAACCTCGCCTAACTTCAAGAAAAGCTCGACGGATTTGTTAAAGTTAGTTGGTCAATTATGATAATTTGGAGAGTCAGCAGCTCACTCATTAATGCTTCTAATAATTACGGCACAAGAGTAGATCACATCTGTCGGAAACTTCTTCTCCCACTGTGTTATTTCCACTTGTGCATTTAGAGTCTGTGGCTCTAGAGGAAGAACCTCAGAGGGCTCTCTGCTGTGTGTTTCCTACCCTGACTTCTCTGCCTATACTACACAGATTGGTGCCTCACAGCAGTGGGCTGCTGTGGAGGTGACCTGGGCTTTACACATTATTTGGAAAATAAGGAAAGAGTAAGAAAAAAGACCACCATCCTTCCTGCTTTCAGATGTTGGTATTAACTTAATTCTGTTAATCCTGCTGGCACTAATGACGTTCTATGTTTTGAGATAATTTGATTTAAAATCTGTTTCCCAAATTACTTGTTCATAAATATAGATCATAAGCAAAGACTAAAGGTGAAACATTATAAAGTAAAATTTTGCTTAAAGGTAAATTATATACCAGTTACCTTTTATTTATTTATTGGAGGGACTTTTAACACTATAATATGTTGTCTGCAAGCTAAAATGTCATTTATATATGTGCAATCATTCTTGAAGTTAGATGGCGATGCTCTTGGTGGTTCTTTGATGAATCATGATAGCAGATTGCTCTTCATAATGAGGAAAGGCTTAATGAATAAACTTTAAAGACCTTTTCAGTAATGAACTACTTATCCCCAGCCAACCCACTGTACACAGGCCTTATATTTCAGTAGGTGTTTAGAAGGATGGCTAATGTTACAACATTTAAAAGGTTTATGCTGAATAGTGAATAGTTATACTGATAATACAGAGCTATGTGAAAAGGAGATATCTGTTTCATGACTGTAGGCTATTAGATAGTCCCATTAAGAGCTTGGTCCACCTACCTCCATCCCCCGCCCCCCTCCCAAGCGTTTGCATTTAAGCTGAGTGAGGCTAGATAATTTTAAAAGCTATATTGTTTAGCAATCCCTGTTGACCAGTTAATTGGTTGAATATAAATTCCTCTGATAAAATCATGTGATTATATCAGACTAATGTAAAGAACTGCTTTTACAATAAAAATAATTTTGATGGTAAATCAGAGCTTAAATTGCTAACTAAAACAGTATGTAATCGTTGAGTCTTATGTGTAGGATCTCTTCCTACTGAGGGTACCTAAAAGAGTTGCAAATGCAGTACACGTTGAAATTTTCTCCTAGGTATTACAACTAGGGATGAAGAAAAGAAAATGCAAGTATATTTGCTGACCTTGGAATCCCTTTATTTCATTATCATTCGTGGGTTTTTTTGTGTGTGTGTCGGGGGAGTGTAGGATTAGTGTATATTTGTTAGAACTTTGTCTTAGAAGATAATTTTCTTAGGATAATTTTAATAAGATTCATAGAAGTAAAGATAGAGTAGCATGTTTTTCTCTCTTCTATTAGACTGCGACCTTAAGTGCACAGACTAGGTTTTTCTCTACCATCTATTAAGCCTGCCAAATGTTTAAGAAATTAGGGTTTTGTGTATAGTTAGATAGAGAAAATATACTACATATGGAACCTAAAAGCTGTAGCTGTATTAAATTTTGGAAATGGAAAATCTGAGGGGTAGAGTCCTCCTCGACATTTATAAAGTCATTACATTCTTTCTAACTAAACCGTTTTATGTACAGTAAGAAAAATACAGCAGTTATGCCTCTGAAATGTTTTGTCTTGATTGTAAAACACTCTCAATTGAATGGAATTCTATACTTCAAACTTGCTATGCAAATATGCAGTATATTGAATATTAATATTAAGTTTGCTACATGGATTATTCTACAGATCTTTATACTAGGAACCCTGTTTACAAGTGTTTAAGTTAAATAAATTGGTAAAAATTAGTGTTTATAATTTGAATTAAAATTACAGAGTTAAAAGAACTGCAACATGAAACACTTTAACGGGAATAGAAGGTGGTTTTATAACTTTTTCTGATTACATCTCTAAACATTTAAACATCACATGAATTTAAACAAGGTTTAACTAAAAGATCATTTTCTACGGTGATCCAAAAAGCATTGTAAACACTCAAAATAAGCAAGCCAGTAATCACTTTAGAAGACTGTGCTGGTTTTGATTTGTGGAAGAAAACTTCTGGAATGTTTCCATTTGAATTTACAATAATCTCTTAGGTTTTTTCTCTCTTCATTTTCTTTTTTCATCCTCTAGTATAAACACATCTTTTTTAAGTGGCATGATTAAGAGTTAATGCCTAAGGAGTTGACCAAATTAGCTGTTAGTAGTATTTGAGACCAAAAGAGCAAAACACGATTTTTTTTTTAATTGTTCAAGACACAGTTTGTTTTATTAGTAATGACAGTTATAGTTGGTGGTTTTGTTATTTGGAACCTAATCAATATCACTGGGTTGTATGTTGGGAGGAAAGACTTTCTGTTTAGATAGCTAACAAATGGGTTTGTTATCAAATCCCCACATACAGGGTTTTGAGTTACTTGTTTTACACTTAACTTCAACCAGTAAGTTGCCTTAATTCCTGATACGATTTGGCTCTTTGTCCCTACCCAGATCTCATCTCACATAGTAAGGAGGGACCTGGTGGGAGGCGATTGAGTCATGGGGGCTGTTTCCCCCATGCTATTCTTCTGATAGTGAGTTCTCAGGAGATCTGGTTGTTTGATATATGTCTGGTGCTTCTCCTGCATGCTCTTTCCCCTGCTGCCTTGTGAAGAAGGTGCTTGCTTCTCCTTCGCTGTCTGGCATGATTGTAAGTTTCCTGAGGCCTCCCAAGCTATGTAGATCTATGAGTCAGTTAAACCTTTTATTTATAAATTACCCCGCCTCAGATAGTATCTTTATAGCAGTGTGAGAACAGTCTAATGCAATTCGTTTTTGAAAACATAATTGACCCTTGAGCAACATGGGAGTTGGGGTGCTAACCCCCTGCATAGTCAAAAATCCACATATAATTTTTGACTCCCTCAAAAATTTAACTACTAGTAGCCAGTTGTTGGCTGGAAGCCTTACCATAACCAACAGTAGATTAACACGCATTTTGTATTTTATATGTATTATATACTGTATTCTCATAAGCTGGAGAAAAGAATATGTTAAAATGATAATGAATGTCAGTTTGTATTCTGGCCCTGCTTCTTCTACGTCATCTTCCTCATTGTCCAGCACTGGTTCAGAAGCATTCATCTCTGTCAAGCCATCTTCTGTTATTTCTTCTGATGTGGTATCTGTTAGCTCTTGAATTTCTCTGAGCTCTTTACCTTGAAACCCTTTACTCTGATTGGCTGTGTAAATCCTATGAAGTCATGCACAATATCTGAACACAGTGTTTTCTAGCAGGAATATGTTTTGGGCTGGATGGATTAGCTTCTTCTGTAACAATGATGGCCTCTTCAGTACTGTAATCCTACGAGACTTCCATGTTGTTCTTGCTGTTGGGGTTCTCTTTAATGGCAATAACCATCTTTTCTGCAGAGTACTGTGTGTAATGAGCCTCAAGGGTCCTTATGACCTCCTAATCTAGAGGGTGTATTAGTGATGTTGTGTTTGAGGGCAGTTAACTACTTTGGTGCCTTCGGTGGTGAGGTCATGGGATTCTGGGTGGCCAGGGACATTGTCCAATATCAAAACAACTTTAAAAGGCGGTCTCTTATTGGCAGGGTACTATGTAACTTCGGGTACACAGCATTGATAGAACTGATCCAGAGAAAGCATTCTCTTCTAGGCCTTCTTTCTTATACAACCAAAAGATTGGCAGCTGGTGTTATCTTTTCCCTTCAAGGCTTGGGTTTAGCAGTTTTATAAATAAGGGCAGTCCTGATCATCACCCTGACTGCATTTGCATAAAACAGTAGCCTTTTGCTTCCTGTCTTAAATCCCAGTGCTTCCTTCTCTTCCTTACTTATAAATGTCCTTTATGGCATTTCCCCTCCCCGCCCCCGAAAATAGGACACCTTTGTCCACATTAAAAACCTGTTCAGGCAGATATTCTTTCTTCACAAAGATTTTCTTAATGGTTTCTGAGAACTTAATTGCTGCCTCTTCGTTAGCAGAAGCTGCTTCTCCTGTTACCTTGATATTTTTAAAGCCAAACCCGTTTCTAAAATTATCAAACCATCCTTTGCTGGCATTAAGTTCTCCACATTTAGCTCCTTCACTTTTGTTTTGCTTTAACTTGTATAATGACTGTACTTTTTCTTGAATCATATTAGAATCTAAAGGTGTGCCTTTCCTATAGCAACCCTGCACTTATATACAAGTTGTATTTTTTGTACAAGGAGGTATTTTGCAAAAAGCGGAAGGTTTGCATGGCTGCAGCAATGGCTTCATGAATTTCCTTTTCTTTCTTTACAATGTTCTTTACACTGGATTCATGTATCTTGACATAGTGAGCAACCACAGCAACAGACCTCAATCCATGGTGCGTATCAAGCAATTCCACTTTTTCTTACGTCCTGACTTTGGTTTCTTGGGAGCACTTCCAGATCACTAGTAGCACTTCATATAGGTTCCATGGTTTTATTCAAGATTTACAGTATTGCACTAAACATGATGAAAAGTATGTGAGAACTGCTTAAGATCACTTTTTACTGTGATGTGGAACTCACTGGAGTGATGGGCTGCACATGCGGAGATGATTAGCGCCACACTTGTGCTCTAAGCAGATACAACACAAGCTCACCACAACAGCATCAAGAGATGGTGATGAAATTATTCCAGTAGTACAGTATGCACTAAAGTTAATTTTATGCTGTTATGATCTGATACTGCATCTTTACATTCGTTTACATCTCTTGACTGTGAATGGTACCAGGTACAGTCTGTATGCCCCTGTTTTGATACATTTTAACTTTTTGTAATAGATTTGTGGCATTTCATGGTAGTAAAAAAAAAAAAATAGACTAGTATCTACATATATTTTATGAATGTATGGCATACTTAATTTTTTCTTAATTTTTGAAAATATCTCTAGGCTGCACAGTTTGCAAGTTTTTCAAATTGTCGCAAATTTCCAAGAAAAATTTACAATATATTTATTGAGGAAAAATTCACATATAAGTGGACCCATGCAGTTCATATCCATGTTGTTTGAGGATCAACTGTACTCGCTTCTTAGTTCTTTGAAAGAATCTGCTTTCATCAGTTTTCAATATTTTCCCTGGCAGGTTCCCCAGCCATAACCACAATCTAACACTATTGTTAGATTAACCTCAGTCTAACACAATATTCTATTTCTAATAGCTCATGAGAAGCTCGTAGTTGGCTAACAGTGAGTGTTCATAGTGTGCCAAGTATTAAGATAACTCCATGTATTCTACTTGGATGTTTAACCATTACCTCCAAACTCTAAAAGTTCAAAAATCAAATTCATTCTTCTGTCAAAGCTCATTTCCCTTCCTAAGTCCTCCTTTTCTGTCACAGTTCTCAGTCCTATTCACCTTTTTCAGTTTCCCTGTGTGCTATGAAGTCACATCTCCCTGCCTTTCCTGATTCCATTCCTTCTAGCTAGAATTCCCTGCCCTCTTTTCTATTTCTGATAATAGCCAAAATACATTCTTTGTAAAATCTGTAAAGGTGATTAAGATGTCTTTACTCCCCCCATATATCAAAAAGTTGGCATGTTTAATAAATGTTAAGGGCTGGTCGCAGTGGCTCAAGCCTGTAATCCCAGCACTTTGGGAGCCCAAGGCAGGTGGAGCATGAGGTCAGGAGTTCGAGACCAGCCTGGCCAAGATAGTGAAACCCCGTCTCTACTAAAAATACAAAAATTAGCTGGGCATGGTGGCGGGTGCCTGTGTTTTGCTGCTAAGACCATGTGCCCTGCAAAACATAAAAATTTACTCTATGGCCCATTACAGAAAAATGCTTGCCAAACCCTGCTCCAAATGAACATGTGTTAACTAGAGTCCACCAAGACTTTTGCCTAAGCTCCAAAAGCTCTTTCTATAGCAGGCGAGCTCGTATAGCCTATTCAGAACCAGAGGCAAGAAAGAGATACACGGTATACTTTTCATTAAGGTTTATTTTAATTTCCTTCTACGTTGGCATAGTTTTGTTTTTTTTTTTTTTTTTTTTTTTTTTTTGAGACGGAGTCTCGCTCTGTCGCCCAGGCTAGAGTGCAATAGCACGATCTCAGTTCACTGCAACCTCCACCTCACAGTTTCAAATGATTCTCCTGCCTCAGCCTCCCAAGTAGCTGGGATTACAGGAGCCCACCACCACGCCCAGCTATTTTTTTGTATTTTTAGTAGAGACGGGGTTTAACCATGTTGGCCAGTCTGGTCTCTAACTCCTGACCTCATTATCTGCCCGCCTTGGCCTCCCAAAGTGCTGGGATTACAGGCATGACCCACCGTGCCCAGCCACTAGCAGAGTATTTTTTAAGAAAACACTTGGCACTTAGGTGGTTTGCTTTAAATTCTTTTTACACTCCCGAACTTTCAGCTCCTTCATGCCAGAGAATCTGATCTAAGCCTTCTATGGCTAAAATCTGGAATTTTACTTGCTTCCCTCTGCTATGTAAACAGTGATAATTTCCCAAACTTTACTTTGTAGCAATATTGAAGTAATGCTTCAGTTACATTTCTACCTTTCCCCCAAAAAGATTTAGTTTAACCTGATACTCCCTTTTCTTCTGTTTAGATCATAGTTTTGAGTAATACTCAGAAATTACCAGCAACATCTTAAAACTCATTTCAAAACTTTTCCTCACTCATTAGTGACCCAAAACAAAGGTTGAGAATGGAACAGATGGTGAATAGAAAGAATAATTGTATCCTGATTTTGTACCCCTGTAAGTTCCCCTCTGCATAAAATTTGATCTGTAACCATGTACCTTCTCAGCCACAATTTCAAAGGTTATGGTGTTCATCTACAAATTTCAACAGTCTAACGGAGACAATTGAAAAAGAAAAATGTATTGGAAATAGTTGAGGGAGCTAAAGCTTATACGAGAATAAATGTAGAAATCTGCAACTAAGGTTTGGGAGTGATAAAGGGAACTGAGGAATAATAATTAATAACTCACGTGTCAGCAATTGCTCCCTAAATCTAAGAGCCAACACTGCAGTCCTAGCTTTGGCATAAAAGTTATAGAGCTAAGGCTGTATTGGTAATGTATCAGAAAAAGGAAAGAGGGTTTTTAAGAAATATTGTTCAGGTTCAATAAACCTTTCTTTGACCCAGCCATCCCACTCTGGTGACCTGCTGTGCAAATATAACTGCACGTTTATGATGTTACATGTTCAGGTTTATTTGATTCAGCATTTTTTGTAACAGCAAAAGACTAGATACAATTCAAGGGTCCAGCAATAAAGGACTAGATCATAAAATCAAAAAGGCATTGAAAGTTAAGCCAAAGGAAAACATGTCGCTTGGGCATATACATTATCAGCAAAATAATGTTGGAAATGCGGTGAAGGGTGAGCCTAAGAAGTTTCTAGCAAGGGATGGTAAATGAGAGACAATTACAAAATTTTACAAATGTTAAAAAATGTCAAGTGGTTTTTAAGTTGCTTTACCCTTTTATTGTAATACATGAAAAACATGTAAGGGCTTGCACAGGTTGCCTTGTTTTAGTTCCCATTCCTGTTTTTTATAAATAAGGTTTCCAGGAACTGAGTCCTCCTGGCTGAGTTAGAACTCCTCTGATTCTTAGTTTCTTCACCTTGAACAGGGTAAAGGTGAGATACTAGAACAACAGTTACGAAGTACATTTCTTGCAAAAATTGTGTCCACAGGGGAACAGCATTTTAGATTTTAACATTTGTACCCCATAAAAAGGATTCAAGGCAGTAGGAATGGATACTTGGAAACTTACTCTCTGATGACGTTTGTCTGAGTGAACACCATTATAGGCAAAGACAATTATAGGTAAAAGCTAACCAGTGGTAAACAACAGGAGCCTACATTTTAGATTCATGTGTGTCAAGGAGAATTTCATAATGTCTTAGATATGTGAGGTAAATGTAAAGAATCAAAGATAACACAATTTTTGTGCTTAGAATCCTGGTAAATGTTGTCTGTGATAAATTAGTCATGGTAGAGAATTTGTTTTAGGGGGTAAAGAAATTTCTGTCTCTAGGGTGTTTCCTTTGAGTTCAGAAAAATTAAAATTCTGGACATGTAGAACTTGATTGAGCTTTGACTAGGTTACTAAATTAAAATTTTTAATGCATTGCTATCTAATTGTATCATTATTTGCTATAATAAATCTCTGGATTTTATTTTCGAGTTATTTGAAAACTGGAGTATATTTCTTCTCACCTGAACAAAACCATGTGGAAAAAATGGTTTGGGTTTTGTTTTTGTGTTTGCTTTGTTTTTTGTTTTTTTTTCATGCTACATTTTTATAGTAACTACCTGTATAATATTAGACTTTTTTCCCCAGTGTTTTAAGTATGTAAAGTAATTACCTGTATTAGATGTTTTTCCCTAGTGTTTTAAGTATTTATATAAAGCTTCACATGTATTGTTCACAACAATTTTCTGTGTTTAAAGTTTTACTGCCATTTTTCAGATGTAAAATAAATGGCCTGGAAAGTTTATGACCTATCTCGTTACACGTCTGTGATGCAAATGTAACTCAAAGTCTTCTGACTCCAATGTCATTATGTCTGCCTACCGTAGTATCTGTTTTCTTTTTAATGTCATAATACCGTAGCTCGTTGACAACATGCTTCTTATCTTTTCAGGATATGGCTTTAGTTGCCCCTGAAGCTCCTTCAGAACAAGCCAGAAGAGTTTTTCAAACCTATGACCCAGAAGGTAAAAGATTTTATTAACATCATCTCTGTGTTTTATGTCTTCATATGTTTGAAATACATTGATAGCGACCTGATTTTATTCAAAAGATACAATGGATTATTTAATGAAACGTAAGTTGTGTTTCTTGAACATTTTAAAAGGAAAATAGTGAAAATGGGAACAAATGAAATGGCACACAAGTCCTTGTTGAGTTGGGTTTCTGTGTTTCTTGGAGTACTGAAGGTATAGTTGACCTCTGATTAATCTTGACCCCAAACAGGGAAAAATACCACCTTTTGAACAAACTGTTTGAAAAGTAAGTCATTTTCTTCTTTACTTATCCAAATGAATATTAAATAAACAGATCTTCCAGGATATTTCTCTATAATTGACCTCCCAGGATAAAGAAGCAGAGGAAGATCATCTGAATCATTCACTTTGGAGCCTATGCTTAGCTAGTCTACCTAACAAAGTATAGTTTTTAGAAGTTCACATATATATCATTAAAATGTCTGCTGAGTCATTGTCACTGAGGTTGTTTTGATCACTTTTGTGTTTACATATTTAGGTAACAGTTACGACTTTATTATAGCTAACTCACTGACCTTTCAAGTATAGCTTCAAAACTAAGTTGTCATACTTGAAAGTTCCCTTACAAAGTACCATGTAGAAATGGAAGTTGCTGGATCGGTGAAGTCCTTGTAGACACCTGAATGGATTCAGTTATCTTTACGTTCTTCTATCTTGAAACTTTTTACACTTAGTGATCTTCTCTTTTCCTCTCTGAAAATCCATGTCATGCAAATTCTAAGAATGTATCTTCTCTTACCACTTACTAGCAGATAACTTTAGGCTAGTTACTTTTAGGTCTACTGTTTTCTTAGGTATCAGTCTTAGAACAACTGTACTTAGTTGTTAGAGGCATTATGAATATTAAATGAATAATGTGGAAAGCACTTTGCCCAGTGGTACAAGCGACTGTCCAAGGTAATAGTCATATTCTTAACCCAGTATAACTACGAACATTCCGAAACCAAACACATGGCTTTCATGTAATCATTATGTGTTTTGTTTTGTTTTACTAGGGAAGATTTTGGTACCATAGTTGAAACTGGGAGTGAATGAGTTTCTTGAGAAAAGAAACATACAAGGAGAGGATCAGAAAATCTTAGGAGATAATAACTATTAAAGAATAAAGGCATGAAAAAATGCCTTCAGAGCAGACACAGGAGCCCTAAACTTTAGAAGGCTGATGTTGTAAGGCTAAAAAAATTTCGTCAATGCTGCAAAGATACTGAAGTTAAGGTTGTTAAAGTAGGAGACAGTTGTCATAAGTAGTAGCTTTGTTTGCTTTTAGTAATCACTAACGAGGTAGCAGGCTTGTGCTATTTATTTTCTTTTACAATGTACCAAGGAAAATGAGAAATTCTCATATTACCAATACTAAAACATAATTTATAATCAGTGCAATTTTTCCGAATTGAGTTGTGAGAGATGCGTATGAAAATAAATTTGTTGTATTTCTACTAGACAAAGAAAATTATTAAATGGTTTTAATCTACAGAGTTATGTATGACAGCTTATGGCTATAAACTGAATTATTAAAGCAAGCAAAATTTATTCAGATAGCTTAGAAAGTATGCCTCTATATATATTACTTAGGAAGAAGATAAAATCCACTTTTCGTCTAAATATCACACTGTTCGTGGTTTAGCTGTGTGAATAGTCAGCTCTAAGAAGGATTAAAAGTAGATTAATTTTTCAGTTTTTATTCTTTTCAATCACTTACAAACTAATGTGCTAATTTAATTTTCTTTCCCCAAATGATATGCTTTTGTTTCAGGATGTAAGCAAATCATGCTTTCTCAGAACACTTAGTACGCAAAAAGTTCTTGCAAGCATTTAGATACAGTTTCCATTTAGCAGAGGCTAGTATAGGGACAGTTATCCTGCATCACCCTCCTCAGAATGCTTGTAGAATAACTGACCTAGAAGGACACTGAAGGTACCCAGGAATATTTTTATATCTTTATCTCACTTTTAGCTCCCACCCTGGTTGCTAAACCCAGGTATCTGACAGGTAGGTGGATTTGTAGTCATGCTGTTAACACTGTGCTGTGGGTATATTCCTAATTAAATAGAAGTGTACAGGCCAATCACCATTTATAGCATTGCCTCTATGAGACCACATCTTCTATAGCCTAAACAAGTGATTTAGTACTGATCATTTGGAACATAAACCTGGTATGAAATTGGGGATCTATCTAAGAATGATGTGTGGCATTTGCGTGGAATGTTACAATTTCTAAAGCACTTTACCTCCATGACCTCATTAAAACCTTGCCACACACCTAGGAGATAGGCAGGGATCATCATCCTTGTTTTTGTTCTTTGGAGAACAACCTTGTGATGGTTTGAGTCACTTCTCCAGAGCCACATACCTAAATGTGAGAACCAAGACTAGATTTTAAGTGTTTCAGCAGTCTTTCCCCTTCTCTCTACTACCAGTATCTTTCTCAAAGGCTAAAGTCATAAAAAGGTACTTTTTAGCCTTTCTAAATTTAAGTTTACTTTGGACTGTTAATTTAATGGAGTAAGGATTTCATATTCTCATTTCTAGTTGAGCAATTTCTGCCTGTTTCAGAATCTTGAGGATCTTAGGAGCCCAATACTTATTTTGATATCAAGCATACTTATCAAACAAGGTCAAAAATATAGTTTTTAACTGTTAATTTCTCATTTGAATACTAGCAAAATTGTACTTTCTGCGGGACCTTGATGTATCACCTCTAGATAATTGGCTCAGTTTAATCTCAAATTCAGAAAGGCGAGACGAGCATAGGTAGTCAGCTTAAAGAGAAGCAGTTATCAGGCCTATTCGAAGTGTTGCACATGAGCTTTGGAGAAAGTCCACAGTATTTATTTTTGTGTGTCTTTTTTGTGGAAGAAAATGTTTGGATATGTGCTTCGTATTCAGGTACATGTTTTATAGCAATTTTTGTAAAATGATAAGGATAAAGATATATTAATATGATCAAAGAAAGATACTGGACAACAAGAATTCTCTAGTGCCTCTGGATACCAGGAAAATGGCTCCATCTCTGTTACTCCTCACTAGCTGTTGATGTTGGACAAGTTCCTACCTCAGTTTTTCATCTGTAAAACGGACTTAATAGTAACTTTATATGATTGATTAGTCGGTACTCAATACATTAACCATGGTGTTGTTTTTAAAAAATGTGTGGCACAGACCTTATTCCATAATCTCCAAAGACATCAAGGTCTACATAGGTAGTGTTTGAACTGCTAATCACAAGTTTTCACATTATACATAATGAATTTTGTTTTCTTCTTTCTCCTTTATCCCCACCCCCTTGTACAATTACTTGTCAGGAAGCAACACCATTTCTTTTAAAAGATCCCTTTAAATCTGATGCTGTTGTTGTTAAGTTGCTAAAATATGTTGACAGCCATATTTTGTCTGATTTCAGTGTACTGCATTTTTTTAATCTTTAAGAATAATTGGACTATTGTAGATAGAGCTTAATATACACCACTCCCTAGACATCGTCTAGAATTGCCTTGTCTTTTCTGTTCCTTTTAAATAAATGCTCCTCCCTGTGCCCTTGCTGTGGCCTTCTTGCACTCCTGTCACTGTTATCACTGTTTCTGTTAGGCAGCCCCAGCTAGCAGTTTTCTGTATAGTGACACCATATTTTGTACCTTTTCCATCCCATAATAAAAGTGAATTTGCAGTACAAGCTATAAATGAGCTACTTATTTATGAGCTTGTATCATTAAAAGTAACAAATGTTAACAAGCAGCTATGAGTCAACCACTGTGCTAGGCCCTGGGGATCTGGACTCCCTGCCCTCCAGAACTCATTGCCCACTGGGGAGCCAGAAGTAATGCCAAAGAGGTCCGGAAAAGCCCAGCTCTGGTGTGTGACTTGGCCTTGGGGAAAAGGTCACTTCCTTTTTCAATAGGAATATAGATCTATAATTTAATAAATACTAAGGCGTTAATGGTATATTGCTACATAAATATAATACAATATTTAAAATAAAATTACTTAATATTTGACTAAAATGACATTAAATTCTATTTTTTTTTTTTTTAATTCCCAAGAAACTGTAGTCTCCCTCTCCCACAGTGTATGGAAAATGTTAGTCTCAAGTACGCTGGGCTTCACAGTTTCCTTATAAGCAGTTTGTTGCAAAACTCTGAGAAACCTTTTTCCAGCTTCTGTGTTAGTTTTGAGTATCTAACATTTGCCTTCTTTTCCTGCAGTGTCCAGTTTAGCTAGTATCTCTGTTAAAATTGAGACCTGCTGGGCTCACCTGTTTATTTCTTAATCTTTCAGAACAGAAATCCTGATTGTTTTATATTTCCTTCGAAAGCCCAACTCAGGTTTCCTCCCAGTTAGGAAATAGTTATCTTATCCAGGAAATTACACGCCTCACTTTCACTGTCCTTCATCAGCACTCTTTTGCATTGAGTTATTCCTCCCCACAATCTCTAAGGACTTGACACTTTTAGCAATCTGGATATTCAACTGGTAAAAATCTTTAAAAATTTTAAACCAAAAACTTTTTTCCTCCTTTCAGCCACAATCCAACAGCATTACAGTATGTACGCGCTGGCTGTTTCCCATCCTGGCTGCTCCGCCCTCTTTTGCTTGGCCTGCCTCATAGTCCCCATTCTTTTGTGTTGATATCTACGTAGTTAATTTACTAATGCATGCAAGTTCTGTTTTTTTCTTTTAGTTCTTCATAGATCTGCTTGACTAATCAAATGGTGTTCTCTGAGATTTCCTTTGCTGTTGACTTTCAGGTTGTCGTTTCATCTTTGTGCCTCTGTTTCCTTATTCTCTAGAGAGTCAGTTGGTGAAATGTCAGATGACCTAGGTTTCATCTGTTTTTACAGTTAACGGTTCTAGTCTTTTTCTAAAGAATTTTTTTGTAGGTATGGTTAACATGTCAAAGTAAGTCTTCTACAAAGGAAAATAATTTTGAAATCTCTTCTAATCTTGAGTATATTAAAAGTCTTTGAATTTTTGAGAAAATTCTATTACATCTTTAGTTTTAAAATACTACGTGTACAAAATGTAGAGTTACTGACTGGGTACAGTTATGGTTACACTTCAGAATATCCGTGCTTATGAGTTGTAAATCTGATAGCTACCTTAAAAATGTTTAAGCTTGAGGTTAATCATATATAAGCATGTTGTTAAGAAGGTCACGTTGTTGTTTTTGTTGTCATTTGCCAATGAGCTCTTTCTTGGGGTGGGAACTGAGTTGCAGGTTATGGTTTCTGCAGAAAGGCTGCCAGCCATGACAAAGTACATGCTGTCGGTGCCCCTGAAGAACATTGTACAGATTGAGCATCCCTAACCCGAAATTCTGATCCTCCAAAATTTTGAGTGCCAATAGGACACTGTGGAGCATTTCAGATTTGGGACCAGATTAGGGATGTTCAACCATTGTATATTTGCAAATATTCGTAAACCAGAAGAAATTTGAAATCTAAAACATTTCTAGACCCAGGCATTTTGGATAAGGGAGACTCCACCTGTAATATCAAATGGATATGGCCTATAAACACAGAAACCTAATTGTTCCTGTCTGCTGGTGGCCACGTAAAGCCTGTTTCCCATTTGGAGATGCTGAGCCTTTAGCTATGACTTAAGCAAAATTAGTGATCAGACTCATCAAAGCTAAGCCCACAGAGCTTGAATGTTTTTACCAGTCCCTTCAACCAAGGTCTTCTTTATTCTCAACACCTCAAATTATTGGTAACTTAACAAACTAGAATTACTCTAACCCTTCACTTAAAAAATTGCACATTTTTAATTATCCTAGGTGACTCATAACCTTTTAGTCAAGGCCAATCTGTCTTCAAATGGATAAACAGCTCCTTATGAGGTTTTAGAAAAGACCTTTTTACAATCATAACTTCATTCCTTTCTGATAGAGATAGTGTACAATTCCACATCCTGAAAGAGCAACTGCACACTTTATTCTGTAGTTTGATTATAGGAGCAGGGCTTTTGGACATCTTGTTCTCCATGACAAGATTTTTTTTTTTAATCATCTAATCCCTGAAGGACATTGGAAGCTGATTTAAAGCAGAGACAATCTTCAGGAATGAGTAAATGGATAGGGAAAATTGGGCACTGTACGTTTAAGGAATAAACAACTTACTTGTTTAAAACCACTCTCATTTCAAACTACCCCACAAGGACTTTGTGTGTGTCATGGTCTGTTGCATCATCAGAGTTTCGACCATTTTCCATAAAGTAGTCATCATCAGCATTAGTTTGACTCTTCATTTCAGGGGTTTTTTTTTTTTTTTTAAACCTACAGCTTTTATTTAAATCACCAAGTCTGTTTTAGAATACCTTTGCTGTTAATCTGTCAGTTGTCTAAATATCAGTGGATCACTAAAATTCCTTCAAGAAACTAAATAACATTGTGACAAAGGGAATTTGTTGGTAAAGAATTATTTTAATTGAATTGTTAAATGGGAATGTAAAGGTTTACTTTGTTTATTGAAAGATATACCTAAGATTTTAAGTAGAAAAATATTTTACCGACTTAATGCTGTAACACTGTTTAAAGATGAAATAATTTGACTTTAAGCTTTCATCAGAGTTCTCAAGTTACAAAATATTTTTATTTGAAACTAACCTAGAAAATAAGCATTTGCCAATGTTTCCAAGAAAACAAATAGAAGAGAGTCTCTAATAACAATAGGCACTATGCCTAAAGTAAACTTAACATACTATTCCTTAACTCTTTGTATTTTTTATGCGATTTTTTTTTCCTGGAATCTGATCAGCAGTAATAGCATTTCTTGAAGTAAATTCTTATTTCAAATTGTTTCTGATGTTTCCCCCCCTAGATAATGGATTCATACCCGATTCACTTCTGGAAGATGTGATGAAAGCGTTGGACCTTGTTTCAGATCCTGAATAGTAAGCTAAATAGGAAGTGTTATTTAGCCAACTCAAAAAGATTCGATTAAGTTTAAGACATATTGTACATTTTTTGCCTTTTTAAAAATCTATATCTGCATATATGAAGCATAGCAATCTTTGTAAAGCAAAGATTTAGAAAGAAATCGAACTAATCCAATATTATAGCAGACTTGACATACTTAAATTGAGTTTCCTTTCCCACCCAGCAGTTACTGTCCTGCTTTTTAAAAAATGCTAAAACTATCTTTCTATAAACTTTAAAAAGTTTTTTCTCTGCAAGCACTTCCCCACGTCTTAAAATTTTATGTGACTTTAGTATCTTCAGTAAAGTAATGACGGTTCTGTGTAGATAGTGCTAGTTGCGCTGCTTAAATAACCAGCAGGCCTCTGACTTTCCCTCTTAAATAAAGATGATCAAAGATATCTAACATTTCTAAATGATTAAATTAACTGACCTGAAACTTTTAGGGATGGCTGCAGTATATTACGGCATATCGTTTTTCAGTATTTTCTTAGGATCCTGTCATTGTCTTCATTCTCACTGTTATGTTTTATACATTGTTACATCTACAACTTCCTCTGTAGATTAAGATCTTTAGTTATTATCCATGAAAAAATAACTCTTGTTAAGTGGATACATATATTGATCAAATATGGGAATAAAAGTTAAGATAGGATCTGTACTCCTTTTTTCAGCATAGTTTTTCCTTCTGCAAGTTTTTCTAAGAATGAAAAAACTTAAGCTTATCAAACATTGGTAGACACCGTTTTTAGAATTTGGTCCTGTTCTGTTTTTAGATGAGTTCAGTCATACTTTCTTTGAAAGTGTGCAATACATATAAACATTTATAAACTAGCCACATCTGAATTAATCTGTCTCAATCTTACTAGAGCTGTGATTTCATCCATTCTCAATAGTTAGAAATATTAATAAATGAATAATTGTTTTCAATTTAAAGAGAAATTCAGAGTGTTGAACTAGTCCAACAAATAGTATGATAGTAATTACTGTACTTCTTCTAACTTGACTTCCAAGTAGAGACCATGTTGTTTACACTGCTCTAATTTACAAAAGAGAATTAGCTCGAGTAATTTTTGTTACTGATCAGCCTAAGACAAGGAAGAGAAAGAAGAAAAAGTTTTTTTTTCCAAATTCTTACATAGCTATATATCATCTACTTAATTTTCCTTGTTTTATCAGATGGAAAACGTACCTTGAATCATAAAGTTAGTACAATTGATCCAATCAGGTTGTTTTTCTTGAAGTAGCTGAAAGATTGGACTGAAGTATTCACTCGACTTTGGCCTAGTTACAATTATAATACAGGATGGCCCATAAAATAAGTGGGCCATCCTAAGGATTTAATATAATATGACCCTGCCTTCATTTGTTTCATCATAACCTCCTGGCCTTACTCAGACTCATTAAAATGCCATATCCTTTGTACAGTATGCTGTACAAGAATGATAGCCACAGGCCCACAAAAGCATCTCACAGGGCCAATACTACATGTCAGGTAGCAGGATGGTGAGGCAGCCTGACCCTAGGTGTTTCCGGGAGAGACGGCTATGTCAGTGCAGATGCAGCTTTCGTAAACCTTAAAACATAGCTTACCCTCACAAGAATAGCTTTAACTCCTTTTGTGAAAGGCACACCTGGTAACTGACCCAGATGGAAAAGGCAAACTCAAAGGAGAGAAGTTGCCCCTCAGGAAGCTGGTTGACTAGAACCACCTGAAATCCCCAAACACAACACTGCATGTTGTGTAGTAAGGTAGATTTAACTTGACCTTTATAGTTTGAGATAGCATGGAAAATAAAACTTTTCTGAAGACTATTTTCATTTTTAAACCCATTAAACTGCAGTCTGCCTTTTTCTGCCTTCTTTCTAGTCACACATAACACCACCTGTCACCAGCCTTGGTACACCTACATTGTAAGGGCTGGTACGCACTTTAGGCTGCTGCTGGACCAATATAGCATATATCACCCACCCATTCATGACGCATTAGCCCTTTGAGAATTAATGTAGCTCTTTAACCTTCAAATTACATTGTCTATGAATTTTAAGCTGCTATCTCATTTAGTTTTTAAAAGTGAGCTTTTTAAGAGATGTTTTCTATTATCTGATGTACCACTGCCTTTTGACCCTGTTTCTTTTTCTCCTTGGGCTTAAAATAAACATTTTGTTACTTAAATGCCTCATTTGTTAAATTCAGGCATACCTATGAAGCAAAGAGAATTTGCCTTTGGGAAGTTACAAGCTTGAGTTTATAAGCCTTGGTTTTTAAATTACTTTACCTAATAAGGAACAATATTCCAAAGTCGTCACAATTTAAATTTTAAATAGTAACAGATTACTCTAGTTTAAAAATAACCAAGTTTTGGCAAATTAGATGTCATTCCTGTGTATTTGTCATTAAGGTTCTAAAAAGAACAGCTCTTAGTACTTTTGGCAGCTGAATGTGTTGTAGTAACATTAATTTAATCATGAAAGAAAAGCAGCTATTTTTTTTCCTCTGGTATCCACTGTTTTTCTTTTTTCTCCCTGTAGTATAAATCTCATGAAGAATAAATTAGATCCAGAAGGATTAGGAATCATATTATTGGGCCCATTTCTTCAAGAATTTTTTCCTGATCAGGTAACATAGTTGAGGAAATATATTTATTGTTATTCTGTTGGGATGATTACCTGTGATTGTTTGCAGCATTTTCTCTTTGTGTACAATGTCCTAATGTGCAGATATGAGACTGAGAAAACACCGTTACATGGAAACCTTCCCAGACAGAGGGAATGTGTGTTCAAATACGGTAACGCAGTGCCTTGATGGGGAGGGTAGCAGAAGATGATGCAGACACCAGTCTATACACGTAATGATACGGAGAGAACAGTTCGGAAGTTTGGAAAGATTCTTTCTCCACTCCCACCCCCACTTTTCTTCTCTCAGGAAACTGTTAAATACTGTGAGAAGAGGTCAAGGTGGCTGTGGGTAGTAGAAGCCCCTAGCTAGTGAAGCTAAGCTCCTGGAGAATTAAAACCTAAGTGGGTCTGGGCTGTTTCCCATTGGGACATGTCTTCCACTGGGCTTCGATAGGAGCTCAGTGACCTGGAATAACAGAGGCATCTGTGCCAACCTTAATGTTTTTGAGTTACATCTGCATCATTGGCAAGCCAGTTCTATATCCAATACCTATCTGTCTTTGTTCTCTAAGTGAAGCATTTTACCACTAAATTAAATTACTTATCTAGATAATAGATATCATGGTCATTTTATCAGCTATCAGTATAGTTTGCACTGAAGTTCGCTGTTGCAATAGACATTCCAATTTCTATTTTACTGCTATTATTAGAGATATTGACAAATAGAAAAAATTTAAAAGCTAGAGGGAAAATTTCAAAATGTAACTACTAAAATTCAGGATGTAGTTAAGATTGTTAAACTCAACATTGTTAAGAGGTAAGATTCAAAAAGTAACTGAGGATATCACAGTGTAGACAAGGTAGACTACTGGACTTTTTAAAACTTTGGTAAAGGCTTCGTGAAAAATTAGATTTTATTTTCTGACATTAGACCCTTCAGTGTGGTATCCTCTTTGTTCACATTCTGACTGCTAGATTTTTTTTTATTGGAATCTGATGTTCTAGATATGTGGATTAATAATACATTATAGCATTTTGAACTTTGAGACAGTATTAATTTTATTTCAAGGCTGCTATCGGAATCTTTGATAGAAATATTGATTCTTAGTTATAATACAAAGAATATTCCTGTTAATTTGGGGAAGATTTTGAAAAGTGAGAAATGTAAAGTGAGACAGTTACTTGTAGTAATTTTTTAAGTAATAAGACGGTTCTAGTCCCTTCTCTTTCGCCTGTAACAGACATTTCCATTTGGTTGTACTGTTTGTTCCCTCTGTGTTCCTCTCTCACTGTTTGCTTGTTGCCTGCTATTCTGAAGACACTCTCCACCTGGGCCTGGTTTATCTCATTGTGTCTGTATAGTTCATGCTGTTTCCCTCCCACGAGCATGTGATCCTGCTCTTGGTTACCTTTAGAGCAGTGAGTTCTCAGTATGATCTCCAAGAGCTTGTTAGAAATGCAAATTCTCAGGTTTCTCCCTGAAGCAGAGACTTTAAGGGTGGGTGCAGCAATGTGGTCTAACAAGCCCTGCAAGTGATCTGGAGGCCCAAGTTAGAGAACAGCTGCTTTAGAGGAAGACCTGTCACAGTCCTACCTATTCCAATCTATTCCTATCCTATAGCAGCTCAGACGCCTCTGTGTCATAGATCTTTTCCGATCATGCCCTACATACCACTGATGTCCCCTTTCCCCTGTGGCCAAAAAATGCATAGTGACTCAACACTCCTTTTGGCAATTAGTCACACACTGCCTTGTCCCTAACAGATGAATATAGTGATCATTCCGTAAACTATTTATTTATTTAAGACGGAGTTTCGCTCCTTTACCCAGGCTGGAGTGCAGTGGCACGATCTCAGCTCACTGCAACCTCCGCCTCCCTGGTCCAAGCAATTCTCCTGCCTCAGCCTCCTGCATAGCTGGGACTACACATGGTGGCCTGGTTAATTTTTGTATCTTTAGTAGAGATGGGGTTTCACCTTGTTAGTCAGGCTGGTCTCAAACTCCTGACCTCAGGTGTTCCACCCATCGTGGCCTTCCAAAGTGCTGGGATTACAGGCATGAGCCACCTCGCCTGGCCCAGTAAACATTTATTTAATCAGCCACAAATAAATGAAGTTGTAAAACTGGAGTGACAAGGACAGCCAGGAAAATATTTAACTTCAGTAATCTTTATAATGCTTCACGTAGGTCCTATGGAAGAACATTTATTTGCTGTGATGTAGAGGCTGATGTAGGAAGAAAAAAGTGGTAATATTTATAAGCTTTTCAAGGCCATTCGTTTAAATAAGAATAGCAGAAGCAGCTCCCATTTCCCAAGCACATACTCTCCATCAGGCACTGTGTGCCTTCTAAACACCATGCTATTATTTTCCCCATTTTGACAATGAGGAAATTGAGGATTAGAGAACTTAAGACAATTGTTTAAGGTCATACACTAGGTATTTTAGTAGCTGATTCAAGAATCCAATATAGTCTGTCTAACCACAAAGTCTATGCACTTTACCACTGGGCTACACTACCTTTTGTTGGTATTTCTGTATTTTATGCCAGTTAATTACTGGAAATACAGAATATAAATTATATTCAGTTACAGGAAAATGGTTATTTTTTAAGTTTAAATAATTTAACTCTGATAGTCAAGAGTCAAATTATGTAACTAATTGCATTGACTCCTGTAATTAAGGAACCGATCAAATTGATTTTTCTATTTTCTGTAAGGCATTTTGAGTGGGATACAAAAAAATTTTAGGCTTTAGTTGGGAATGTAAGACATGAAAAATTAAACAGTCTTTCAAAATAATAGAAGAGATGATACAAAGTAGTACTATATGATTCATTCTCAAATTATTTAGACAATTGTTATGGTAAAGGTTAAGTTCCACTGTAGTATAAAAACTAACTAGTGTGTTCAGGAAAAACTTTACAGAAAAATTAAGATTTAAACCAGGTCTGGAAAAAGGAAAGAGAGGAGGGCATTTTAGAGAAGAGTAAAAAAAAAAAATCATGAATGTGCAAAAGGCCAACAAAAGGTCTTTTCATGGTGAAATGAGTCATGCTTGTCCAAAACAGAATACAGAAAGGTGAGTAGTTGGAGATAAGACTAAAAAGGTAGATTAAGCCCTGTAGGATTTTAAGACTCATGATTGCAGGTCACAGAAGCTCAGCCTAAATTGGCTTAAGTGGGGGGGAAATACATGAAGGGGAAGGAGTAGCTGAGGTGAATTGAAGAAGCAAGCACTGGGAAGGTGCTCCTGGAGTCCTCGAACAGCACTGGGAGGTCTCCACCTCCCATCCCCCGTCTCTAAAGTGGCTACATTGTCACAGCCTATCTTTCTGTAGGAGCTGAAGCTCCAGTTGCCAGCAGCTGTGTTCCCTTAATTCCAGTTGGAAAAAATTCTAAGGAGGGCCACGTGTCTGCTTGTATCCATCGGATATGGCCAGGAAGACAAGGGGGATCGATCCAGGCAGACTCAGCCGGAGGCCCTGAGGGAACTCACTGGGAGCCAGGCCTGTCATTACAGGTCATTACAGCCTTGAATGCCAGGTTAAGAGGGTTGAACGTGGTCATTAGCTAATTAAAAAGCAAGGTTAAGATAGATAGTGGGAATACCACGACCCATTTTTCTACAAGCTTACTCTGTTAGTGATATATAGGATATTCTTTTTTTATTGAATATTACTGAAATCGCCCTAAGCATTATGAGTATGTTTTCATTTCTCACAGTGCTCTTTTCACTAATTAATGGTTGACAGTATTTAAATATTGGATATTTTTTGAAAAAGAAACCACTAATTCAATATTGTGGGCCAAACTGGAAGTATTGGTGCATACTGAAAGTGTATTTAGTCTGAGTAAAAGTGATGCTACTGCTTTTCTCAATTCATTGAGAGGAACAAATTATTTACATAGAAAAAGATACACTTTAGGAAATGTTTTAGAAGCTTGTCTTTTGAAAAACGTTATAGTGATACATGCATAATTAAAAACATAAGTTAGTGCGGAAGAGCTTATAATGGAAATCAACCTTCCCTACGTTCCAGCATCTTCTTCAGAGGCAACGCTTTCAGCTTCAGGGCTTTCTGGTAGTTGTAACTCCATAAACCTAAGTTCCTTCTTTTGTCAAATGAGTCCCCAGTCAAAGGATAAGGATTTGAGAAACATGCATTTTACTTTCAGTTGATTAGAAATTGCCTGATATAAAGTTTTAATAGTCCTTTATTTATAATAGGGCTCCAGTGGTCCAGAATCTTTTACTGTCTACCACTACAATGGATTGAAGCAGTCAAATTATAATGAAAAGGTATGATCATTCACGTAGTCGTCGGTCTTCAACTGGGTTAATGAAATAAGTATGTGAGTATATAACAATGTTCGATTCCCATACAATTGCTACCTAAGATTATTCCAGGAGTCTCTTTACTATGAGGACACATTTTAGAATCAATCAGTCATCTTTGGATTTGACCAGTATATGTTAGTCTGCATTGGAAATTGACATTGGACTTCAGAGCAGTAGCTTCACCACGACTAAATATACCCCCATACAAATTGTTACCCTTGGCAGTGTAGCATGTTTCTAAATCAACATTGTAGTTAGTCCAGTGAAAGTTGTTACTGATCCATTTAAAGGAAGAAAGAGGTAACACTGAGATTTTTTACTGGAAGAAATATTTTTAAATAAATAACCTTCGTAGCCAGCATTTACCCGAAATTGTATTAACTACTTTGCCTAAGTTTCACAGCACCTTATGAAGTAAGTGTTGTCTGTATATCCCCATTTTACAGGTCAAGCAGCCAGGAAATGACAGAGCTGGGAGTGAAACTTAGTCCAGCTCAGAGCCCATGCTCCTACCCATGATGCTTTGCAGCTTTCCTTTGCTAACGTTGACGAAGCACATAGGTGATTCACTGCCTAGTGTACTCAATGTGGCTTAAAACCAGAGTTCAGTTGCATCGATTTCCCCTTTTTGAGTGTCTATTATCTTTGCGTTTATTCAAGTATCAGTTACAGTAGATACTAGTTATAGTATATATGTATTAGTTACAGCTAATATTAAAGGAATAAGGTCTAACATTCCTTTTTAATTTGATCTGCCCATGCTGACTTCATGTATCTAAATTTTGGAAGGTTACAGAAAACAGATAGTGTAAATTAAGTACATAATTTTAATTAGACCAAATCTAAAAGACTAAAATTTACTGTTATCTTTACAACAAAATATAAATCAGATGTTTTTATCAGGTCTAAAGATATAGATATGTATATACACACACACACACAAAGAATATACATTGTCAAGAAAACTTGGATACTGTTTTCTAATGTGCAAATGAGTGCTTCATCTAGAGTTTGATGTTTGCACAGCTTTGTAACAGGAGGTACTTTATAATCACTAATTATTCACCTACACAATCCCTGCAAGATAGGTCAAATATTACCCATATTTTTACAGATGAGGCATCTGAGACAGGGAGATTAAGTGACTCACCCTGGGTCACACAGCAGGTCATTGGCAGAGCAGGGATTGGAACTGAGTTCCTGATTCCCAATCCTGTCCGTGGTCTGCTTGGCCACTCTACCTGTATACAGTGTAAGTTTTCAAATCATGCTTGTGACAAGCTTCTGACACATCAACAAAAAGATAAGAAAACAAATAGGATGAACTGTTAAAATGACGGTAATATACAACAGCTATCAAATAGGATGAACTGTTAAAATGACGGTAATATACAACAGCTATAAAGCAAAATAGGGATGTCATTAAGTCACAGAAGTATGTTTTGAAGTTAATCAGGAGCTAAAATTATAAGCTGCATAGCAAGGACCTATTAGAAAGGAAACAGACAAAAGGAGAATGCTGGCAAAGTGAGATGGAGTCTGAGCCACCAGGCATCCGAGCCTGATTGAGGCCATGGAGGTGGGTCATGGTACCTTGCCCAAGCATTTCTGCTCTAATGACATGAGCACGTGAAGTTCTTTGTGAAAAATAGGGCCAGTTGTATTTAACTTATGTATTTAACTTAATAACTTGAATTATATTCTTTGTGTATAACATTTCAGAAAAGGCAGTTTTGCTTTGGGGACTGAAAAGCTCGAGTTGTAGTTTCAATGTCAATTTATTTCAACACCAGAAACTAATATATTAACTAAAATAAAGATGCCAAAAAATGTATTTCACATTACAATGTATCTTTAGCACTTTCTTAGGAATGAGTAGATTCATGACACAAGATTATCTGATCTGGTAATATATTCTATTCCTGTATTTAATGTGTTCTAGAGGCAACTACCATTTAAGGATAATAAAGTTGTTGCTTTTGGCTCCTTAAATAACTTATGGCTTTTATTTTGGAAGAACATAATTACACTCGTGTATCAGCTAGCAAATGTGTAAAAATAATTTTATACTCTTTGGAAGAAGACAGTCTATATCTGTTTCTTTTAAATTATACAGCATCAGAATTTCTGTTGGTACAAAAAAGAAATTGACCACCAAGGAGTGCCTTAATGTCCACAGTGAGCCCTTGGTCATGAGTTAGGGTTTTTGTTGATATGGTATGTCCAAAATACTTTAAGTATGTTTCATTGTAAATTAATCAGAATAAAATTTTTCTTGCTACTCACCTGCCAGTATATATTTCTGTGATCATTGCCACTGCATATACATTATCTGGTTAGTTTGATCTTTCAACCTCTCTTTTACTTTTTTCTTTCTGTCCTGACATCCTTTTTAATTTTTTTCTCCATGATTTTTCATGCTGTACAGAATGCACTCATGAATTGCATTTCAGGAATATTTAATACCATAATAGCAAATTTTGATGACAAACATTCAAATTGGTTTCAGCTCTAGAAATCCAATACTTAAATTAGAAGGAGAAACATGTTCCTCAGAACATAATAGCTATATTCCTTTTATAGCTCTCCATTTCATGAGGCAGCATGAGCATCTGAGAACCTCAGTATTAAAGCAGTAGGACCTGTATAAATTATATGTAAATATGATAATTAAGCATTTCTTTCCAATGGTATAGATCCGTTGAAGACTATTTTTTTTTCTTAGAAACAGTCTATGTGTTTTAGGATTCACATGATCTTGAATTTTTAAAAATCACCTGGCCAGCTAGCAATTAAATATCGTTTACAAATTTACTTTCACATTAATCAGTAAGCAGATATTCCTGCTCATTTCTAGCAAAATAAAATTACATGTAAAGTTTCATTTGAAACTATGTAATACCTTATTTGCTAGCCTCTAAAAATTGTTTTCATTCCACATAAGAATTTGCTAAGACTGTTGATTGACCTTGGTGGCTTTATTTTGTTCAACAGGTCATGTACGTAGAAGGGACTGCAGTTGTGATGGGTTTTGAAGATCCCATGCTACAGACAGATGACACTCCTATTAAACGCTGTCTGCAAACCAAATGGCCATACATTGAGTTACTCTGGACCACAGATCGCTCTCCTTCACTAAATTAATTTGCCTAAGTATTTATAAGGAAGATCTTAATAACAGATGTTGAAAGAGGGAGTCAAGACTGGCAGTTGGCTGGATTAAGCTAAACACTGGTATCATTGATTAACTGTAAATAACAATTAAAAACACATTTTCAGTGTTTGTTTATGTTTAAATTATTTGTCCTAAAGCTTTATGTTAAAGATTATCCTATTTTAACCCTTTGTGTGAAATCTACTAGCAAAATTAAGCTTTAATCAAAGTTCATCACTTTTGCATTCAGATACTTGGTCATTTACTTACCAAATTACAAACGCAATACTACAGCATTTGTATATTGAGTATCAGACTTACTATTTATAAACTTCTACTTTTGGGTTTTATTTCATTGAGGCACATTATTTTTTTTGTTTGAATGATTCCGGCTTGTAATATATCAGCCTCTACACTGAAATGCAGAAGAGTTCATTTTTCTAAGATCTGTTTTTCATTAGAAATATTGACAAATAACAAATTGTCAACCTAGATCCTTTGACAATTGACTTAACTCTGGCATGTTCACAAAAAGTAGAAACTCTACAAGACCATTACCATTTATTCACAGATGTATAGGGGATGTATTCTAAAAACTGATAGAAATGAGAATCTGATAGTTAACACTGTTAATTTTTACTGTATAATTGCCAAATACACTTTTCCAAATTTGTCCCAACAGCCCTGTAAGCCAGCTTGCTTCTATATTTATAAACACAATAAATGCATGAGAACATCTGTTATTACATTAGTATATTGCGTTATTTATTATGATCCTAGTTGATGGCCTAAATAAACACCTTTTTCTTTAACTGTACCCTTGCATTTTTTACGTTTGTGGCTCAAAATAAACAAATACGTACTTCTAAATGTTTCTACCCAGTAACCCTGAGAGCACAGAGTACTACAAATGGCTAAGTCATACAGGACCTCGAATAAGAGACCAGGCCTTATGCTATCCTAAGAGCTCTGCTAACTCAGCCAGCCAGAAGTATGAGAACCCACATGGCAGCTGTCTAGACCAGTGAGCAAAGATGCAGAAGCCCGTTTACTTGAGAGAGAGATTTGCTGTATTCTGACGGGTTTGTGGCCCAGCAATTTGAAATTCACAATAGCCATTAATACTTCTTTTCCTCCACATGTAAAGCAGATAATTATGTAGTATCCTCTTTTTACATTTCAGAACTGAACATTACCTTCAATATTATAGTTCCTGTGTGAATTTCTGTTTGGGTTTTGTTTTCTTTCATACACACACACAATTACAATATAATTAAGCATAGGGAAAGGCATGAGATTCTGTGTATAACTTTTGGTGACATTCTGTTCAGGAATATGATACTACTTACTAAACTTACAGCTTTCAAATGTCAATATTTAGTCTAGTCTTGGCTACTTCCAAATCTGTATAAAATATATAATGCTAGAATTAGTTTCTCAAAACTCTGGTTTAATAATCCCAAATTCCATAAGGATTACACAAAATCATAGATTGTCTCATAAACATCAAGCCTACAAAATAGAATGGTCCTCTTACCATTGTTACATAACAAATCATCCCAAAACTTCATGGCATAAAACAACCATTTGATTAAATGTACAAATTCTTTGCTCAGGAATCCAAACGGGGCAAGGTGGGAATGCACAGCTTGTCTGCTTCAGTCAGCAGCCAGGGGCTAGAATTTTCTGAAGCTGTCTCTTGTCACATGGCAAGCATGACTGGACCTTAACTTGATATCATTGCTGTCCTTAATTTGATATCATTTAAACAGCCATGGGAACATTTCCTTTCCATTGCTGACCTTAACTTGGTATCATTTAAACAGCCATGGGAACATTTCCTTTCCATATGCACTTGGGCTGCTTACCAAACTAGATTATATGCTGGCAATAACATAAGTCTAGAAAATCGCAAAATCTTGGAAATTGACACACTAATGAATTACACCAAAGGGTCAAAGAGAAATTGCAATGGGAATTAGAACATACTTTCTACTGAGTGTTAATGAAAATATGACATAGCAAAACTAAAGGAAATATATAGCATTAAATACTATATATTAGAAAAGTAAAACATTTGAAAATTGGGAACCTAAGCTTTTATCTCAATAACAAACCCAAAATAAGATGAAGTAAATCCTAAAAGAATATCCATATACAAAAGAATGAATTTGGACCCCTACCTCACACCATTTGCAAAAAATAAAATGATTGATTATATATCTAATTATAAAAGCTGAAACTATAAAATGCCTAGAAGAAAACAAAGGAGTTAATCATGACCTTGGGTTAGGCAATGGTTTCTTAGATAAGATACAAGTGACAAATGACAACAAAGATAAATTGAACTTAAAATTAAAAACTTGTGTGTGTCAAAGGACATCCTCAAGAAAGTGACGTGACAACCCATAGAGTGGGGAAAATATTTGCAAGTTATATTAAGGAATTTGAATACAGTATATATAAAAAGCCGGTAACAACAACAACAAAAACTTAAATGGACAGATGATTTGAAGAGACATTTCCCCCAAAGAAGATTGGTCCTTAGAGAAATACTGATTGATCCTTAGAAAAATACCACTGAAAACCGTGAGATATCACATTGTAGTCATTAGGATGGCTAAAATAAAAAAGATCTACAAAAGCAAGTGTTGGTGAAGATGGGGAGAAACTGGAACCCTCATACATTGCTGGTGGGGATGTAAAATGGTGAAGACGTGTCGGATAAGAGTATTGCAGCTGCTCAAAAAAATACAGAGATGGCACATGCCTAACTAATCCCAACTCCTAGGTATATCACCAAGAGAAATGATGAAAATATATTCACATGAAACTTTTTGTGAATGTTCATACCTGTATTATTTCATGATAACCACAAAGTGGAAACAACCTGTTGATCAGCTAATAGATGAATAAACAAATATAGTATAGATGGTCTCCGACTTACAATGATTCAACTTAGCAATTTTTCAACTATTACAATGGGATTATCAGGGTATTAAATGCATTTTTGATTTACAATATTTTTGACTAATGATGGATTTATCAGGACATGACCCCATAGTAAGTCAAAGAGCATCTGTGTATATATACAATGGAACCTTATTTGGCATTTTAAAAGGATGAATTACTGACACAGACTACAACATTGAAGACCCTTGAAAACATTATGCTACATGGAAGAAGCCAGTCACAAAGGCTGTATGCCTGATTCCATTTATGTGCATGTCCAGAATAGGCAAACATAGTGGATTTCAGGGACCAGGAGCTGGAGGGGGGACAGAGTAGTTTAACAAGATTGAGGAGTGACTGCTAATGTGTATGCAATTTCTCTTTGGGGTGATACAATGTTCTAAAATTAGATTACAGTGAGGGTTGTACAACTCTGAATATATTAAAAACCACTTAATTGTGAGAATAAAAGATAAATAGGGAAACCAATGAAATAGAAAATATATAATGGAAAAAACTCAGCAAATCCAAAACTTAAGTCTCTGAAAAAAATCAATAAAATTGATAAATCTAACAAGATTGATCAAGGAAAAATGAGAGAGCATTAGCATCAGGAACAAAAAGGGAAACATCTGGATATTAAAATAATTGGAGGAGATTGTGAGCTATCTTATGCCAAATTTTTAAAAATTTAGATCAAACAGACAATTTGAAAATCACAACAGCAGAAGCAGAACTGACACAAGAAATTCTATATGTCTTAAAGAAATTTAATCAATAATTTAAAAACTTTCCTTAAAGAAAACTCCCTGACCTGGATGGCTTCGCTAGCAAATGCTTTCAAACACTTAAAGAAAAAATAATAGCAATTTTAGATGCTTCCAGGAAATAGAGGGAATAACTTCATAATTCCTGTTATGAATCCAGAGTGACCCTGATATAATATTTTGAAGACAGTAAAAGAAAGAAAAATTATAGACAAATATTTCCCATGATCATGGGAACAACAATCCTATACAAATATGAAACATGAATAAATTATATATACATGTATGTGTGTATATATAATACATCATGACTAAGTGGGGATTATGGCGGAGTGATAAGTTGGTTTAATATTAAAAATAAGCATTTTTCACATTAACAGAAAAAGCCATGATTCAACAAGGCAGAAAAAGCATTTGATATATAATTTGATATATAATTTAAAACATGATTTTTTAAAATCTCAGTAAACTTAGACTAGAAGGGAGCTTTTTTAATATGATAAAGTGTTTAGAAAAAAACACATTCTTAATGGTGAAATACTAAGTGCTTTCTCCCCCAAGTTCAGGATTATGACAACTATGTCCTTTCACCTCTTCTGTACAGCATTGTCCTGTGGAAGTTCTGGCCAGTGCAATAAGGCAATTAAAAGAAATAAAATATCAAACGATTGGAAAGAAAAGTGTTAATGTGTCATTCATAGGTAACATGATTCATAGATATACATACATGAACGCTTTGAATTCATAAGTAGATTCACCCAGTTGCTGGATATAAAGTCAATATACAAAAACTATTTTTATAGACATGAAACACGCAATGAGAAAAAAATTTTAACCATTTTTAGTAGCATCAAAAAACCCCACATACCTAGTAATATGAATTCATACAACGGACAATTACATATCACATAACCACTGCCAAGATATAGGGAATATTTCCTTCCCTCTCCTAGTCAATACCACCTGAAAAAGTAACACTATTCTGATTGCCATTGTCATAGGTCAATGTTGCTGGTTCTTGACTTCCATATAATTAGAATAACACACATAGTCTTTTGTATCAGGTTTTTTTTTTTTTTGGCTTAAAATTGTATCTGTGAAATTCTCCAACCCTTTGCATGCATCAGATGCATTATTTTTTATTAATATGTAGTTATTCATTGTATAAATTTGTAATACTATTTGGGATATGTTGATAGATATTTATCATTTCCAGTTTGGGATTATTATGAAGAAAATAGCCCTGAACATTTGTAATATGTGACTTTTGGTGAACGTAGCATTCATTTCTGTTGATTACAAACTCAGGGGTGAAATTGTTGAGTCCTAAGGGAGGTATAGACGTATTCAACTTCAGCTGATATGGCTAAATAAATTTGCCAAAAAGACCGCATCAAGTTATGCTCCCATCAGCAATACGAGAGTTCCTGTTTTTCCACATTGTCAGCAGCACTTTGTATTGTTACTCCTTTTAATTTTAGCCGATTTGGCTGAAGGTGTGGTAATATCTCATTGTAGTGACCGGGCGCAGTGGCTCACACCTGTAATCCCAGCATTTGGGAGGCCGAGGTGGGCGGATTACAAGGTCAGGAGATCGAGACCATCCTGGCTAACACGATGAAACCCCATCTCTACTAAAAATACAAAAAATTAGCCAGGCGTGGTGGTGGGCACCTGTAGTCACAACTACTCGGGAGGCTGAGGCAGGAGAATGGCGTGAACTCGAGAGGCGGAGCTTGCAGTGAGCCTCCAGCCTGGGAGACAGAGTGAGACTCTGTCTCAAAAAAAAAAAAAAAAAAAAAATCTCATTGTAGTTTTAATTTGCATTTCCTTGCTGGATAATTAAGTGCCATTTCAATGCTTACAGATCATACGGATCTCTTTTTTTTTGTGAAATACTAATTCGAGTCTCTTGCCCATTTTTACCTTTGGTTGCCTTTTTGTTTTTGATTAGTAGGAGTTCTTTATATCTTCTGAATATAAGTCCTTTGTTTCATACATATATAATGGAGATATATTTTTCTGGTCCCTGTATTGCCTTTTTACTCTCTTAATGTTGTATTTTAATAAACAAATTCTCAATAAGGTCCTATTTATCATCCTTTTATGAATAGTATTTTTGTGTATCTCTTTAAAGAAATCTTTGACTACTGCAAAGTCACAAATTATCCTAATTTTTTGGTTTTACTTTTCACATTAGCTCTCTTATTCATTTTAAATTAAATGTCTGTGTATGAAATAAGCCAAGTCTAAGGCTCATTATTTTCAAATAAATACTGATCAACAACATTTATCAACAAGACTAGCCTTCTATTTCATTATAGTGGAGCCTTTGTTAAAACTCAGGTGTGTTTGCGAGTCTGTTCCTGAACCATTTTGTTCCACTGGTTTATCTCTCCTTGTACACACACCACATTTAATTACTGCAGCTATACAAAATCTTGAAATCTGACACATGAATTCCTCCAAATTTGTTTTTCTACTTCAAGATTATCTTGGCTACTTTCAGTCCCTTTCACTGTCTATATAAATTGAAGAATCATATCATCAAATCTACCAAAAAAAAAAAACCCTAATGAGATTATAATTGGGATTTCACTGAATTTAAATCTCAATTTGGGAAGAATTGACTCTGTAATATTGAGTCTTCCAATCTCTGAGCGTGGTATATTACTCCATTTATTTACTGCTTTGTCCCTTAGCAATGCTTTCTAGTTTTCAGTGTAGAAAGTTGCACATCATTCACTGAATTTATTCCTTATCAGGGTTTCCACTCAACTGCCACTGAGGTGCCTGTTTCTGATTAGTGAACACCTGAAGTGGGGACCTCCGTGGCTGTTTAGCAAGGAAGAGCGAGGGCATGGATTTAGGGTAATCATGGTTGCAGTTAGCCATAATTGCACCACTGCACTCCAGCCTGGGCAATAGAGCAAGACCCTGTCGCAAAAAAAATTATATGCAAATTTAAAAGAATTGTGGGGTCAAGAGGTGATTTCAGGAAGACAACACTTAAAAGTGTCTCCTGACACAGTCACTGAGAGCAGATTGTGATAAAGAGATGTCTCATGGGCAGGAAGCATAAATCAATGGGGATGGGACAGTCAAAGAAATAGAAAAACACGAAACATAAAAAAGGCAATAAAAAAAAGTCACATTGTAATAAACATCAGCATGAGCTCCCCCAATTTGTCAAGTATTACTTTCTCAGTCTTTAAGTTATGAGTATAGATACCATTTCTTACAGTGCCTTTGAGTCAGTAACTAGGTTTGCTCCATGGCCTTTCCACAAACCTATAGCAAGAGTGTCCATGTTTTGTAAGTGGGGCACCTGAAGTGCAGAAAATGAGTTAATGCCCATAACCACACAATCAGAACATGGCAGTGCTGAGACGCGAGGCCACCTGGACGGCCCCTGTACTCTCCCTGAGTTCCTGTGAACCACGGTGTGGTGCCAAGCCATGAGGACAGTCAACATCACCCATACCTTCAACGATCAGGCAACTTTGCAAGACACGAAGCAATGAAGACCAGACCAGAGGTGAGACTCACATCTCACCACTTCCTTCCTGGTATGAATTTGGGCGATTCACTGAACCCTTCCATAAATAGAATGGAGTTGAAAATAATATTCATCTTCATTCATTCACAAGAATTAATTGAACATGGCTGTACACACTACATAAGATATTAAGCATAAATCATTCTAGCTCCTATTAGCTGGTCAACAAATGTTTGTTCTCTCTGCAGTTCTCTTCCTCATGAAGCAGATGGAAAGGGGAAGACATGATGTTACCACATGTACCTAGGAGACACTTCCAACTGCACACAAAATTTAGATCAGCTCAATCTATGGAAAATCAGAATCAATTTAACAGAAGAAAAATACATACATGGCTCACTGACATCTAACATAGTACATATCATGTCAGGTTATATAACTTAATTTCCTAAGCATGAAAAAGATCTGCTATGAAGGAATTTTGATCTGATTATAAAAACCAAAAGTACAAATATTTTTTCACTATGTTCTGAACCAGAGTTAATACTAAACATCTATACTGAAGAACACCAACTCATTCTATCAACACATTGGTTATATACTTACATACACAGTAATTTTTTCCTCCCTGTCAATTGCACTTCTTGTTCACACTGTTACATATCAATTGACTAATTATAAACAAATATTTTGAATCAAAAAGCAAATGTGAGCGATTTCCAGCTGCCTTGTGGAATTAAAACATTTTGTCTATAAATACATCTATACTCATGGTAACATTTAATAGAAGAAATATGTCCCATTAAAAATCGCACTGCTCTGGAAAAAACAAAACAACATAATAGTGTTTATTTTTATTTACTGCATTTCCTATATGTTCTTATTTACTTACTGTCACACCTTTTTAATCCACTTATTTTTACAATTTCAAGAAAGTTGGTATCTTTTCCTAGCTGGCAGAGTCCTGAAATCCTAATTGAAATATACAGCGTTTCTTTGCAAGATCCTAGGGCTAAGAAGTTAGCACAGTGGACGACTATGAGGTCAGAGTGGATCCCTGACAGACAGAGGTCCTAGCCACGCAGCCTTGGACAAGTTCCAGAATAAAATATTCAAGCTCGCCAACAATCCAACATTTTAGGGAATGGAGCAAGGAGGGCAACTGTTGCCAGCATATTTCTAAAAATGGGTTTATGGTCTCACAGTGTTAACAAGCACTGCAGTAAGTTTGGAGCCTTTCAGATGCAGCAACCAGATCGTTTTACATCTGTAGTTCTAGTAACACTTTATGAAACAAAATTGGGACTCAATAGTGTTGTGGTGAATGGTTATTTAACATTAACACCCATTTGTTATCCGTTACAATCTTCATTCACTGGAGAAGGAAATTTTCAGGAATTGATTTTTCTATCAAACTCTGGGGATATGAGTTTTTCTGTCCAGGGTAAATGTAACAGCTGGAATAACCCTGGATAGGAGAAGGCATAGAATGAAAGTAACACACTAAGATGCAACTGACTCCAGCTCCCATACACCCAAAAATGACAATATTGGGTGATTGAAATGAATCTTCATTGGTGAGATTCTCGGGGTTGGTCGCAAGATTGGATCAAGACCCCTGGCAATGAGATAGGAAAGATTGTTTTAGGTGAAAGGGTGCTGTCTCTCTCCTAATAGCGAGCCAAACCTTGAGACTTTGGTTTGGCTGCAGAAGGTTTTGATCACAGCGGAACAGGATGATGCAGGGCCCATGACCGACTTCCACGGAGGACTGGAGGTGAGCATGAGCCCAGCTGGTACCCAGATGTCTCGGGAGGACGCCGAGGAAAGGAGGAGAGGATTGGCAGGAAAGGAAGAGGGAGAAGGCCAAATGCAAACACCTAGTTAAATATTTTTAAGAAGAAACAGTATCATAACCAGGACAGGCAAGATCAAGGGTAGTTAGGAGCCAAAACCAGACAGCCCCAAAGAGGTGGAATTGGAGATTGGAGAATTTCCAAACAGCAGGAAGGAGGGGGCTGTCTAGAAAGGGAGGCTGAGGGTGTCTGGTAGAGCTCATGCTGCATCCCCGCCACACAGATGAGGCAGTAAAACCCAGAAGTGAAGGCCCCAGGTTCCACACTAGTAAGTAGCACACTGGACCTACTTGTCATTGAGCCCAGTGCAAGGCGAGACGGATGAGTAGAGAGTCCATGGTCTTCGTGGGCAAAGCACAGAGGAGATTATACTTTTCCTTCTGCAGTCAGTTCCCTGCCACCTGTATGTGCAATGTTCTAATTGGGACAGGGTGCAGTGGCTTACACCCGGAATCCCAGCGCTTTTGGAGGCCAAGGTGGGCAGATGGCTTGAGGTCAGGAGTTCGAGACCAACCTGGGCAACATAGTGAAACCCCATCTCTACTAAAATTATAAAAATTAGCTGGGCATGGTGGTGCATACCTGTAATCCCAGCCACTCAGGAGGCTGAGGCAGGAGAATCACTTCAACCTGGGAGGTGGAGATTGCAGTGAGCCAAGATCGTGCCACTGCACTCCAGCCTGGGTGACAGAGCTAGACTGCCTCAAAAAAAAAAAAAAATTCATAATTGGCTTTTCTGATTCAGCTCTACTTCTTAGTTCACGACCCAGGGTCCTACCCCGCTTTGTGTAAGAAAATGAGACAGGGAAGAGGAGGAGCAGAGAGGGCCTTTCTGGGGTTATCACCTTTGTCCAAGTGTAATATTCGTGGTGAGAGACCACGCCCTCCTTCCGCATCCTGGGTTTGGGAGCCAGTAGGTTGCCTCCCTTCCCTGAAACTAAGTGAGGGATGCATCAAAAGAAACACTTTTTGAGACAGTGGGTGTTTGCAAGAATAAGAGACCTTCTTACACAGCAGATAAGGGGGTATGCCCTGCTAAACAGGAAGGAAGAGAACTGGAGAAGGCATGGCAGGGTAGTAGGGCAGCCTGCATTTCTACTTTCTAGGGCCCCAGGGAAGGGAGCCATGCTTGACTGATCTCCAGGTGGTCTAGCTGGGACAGCAGCCAACCAGGAGTCTAGTTAATTTCACCTATGGAAAACCTGTGCAGAAGAGAGGTCCCTCAGTACATCCTAAAGAACCTTCTCGAGGCCGGGGGCGGTGGCTCACGCCTCTAATCCCGGCACTTTGGGAGGCTGAGGCGGGCAGATCACGAGGTCAGGAGATTGAGACCATCCTGGCTAACACGGTCAAACCTCATCTCTACTAAAAATACAAAAAATTAGCAGGGCGCGGTGGCGGGCACCTGTAGTCCCAGCTACTCGGGAGGCTAAGGCAGGAGAATGGCGTGAACTCGGGAGGCGGAGCTTGCAGTGAGCCAAGATAGCGCCACTGCAGTCCAGCCTGGGCGAAAGAGTGAGACTTCGTCTCAAAAAAAAAAAAAGAACCTGCCCGAGCATCCACTTGAGAGAGCAGCATTTGGGAACCCACTGAACAAACAACACCAATGGTGGCTCAGCGTTAGCCAGAAAAGAAGAGGCCACCACCCAAGAGAAGACTACAAGACTTTCTGGTCCCAGAAAGAAGGGTGCATCGCCTTCCCTCTCCTCCCTCCTTGTCCTGACACCTTGGAAGGTCAACCGTGAGTATGGGAGGTGGTTTCCTGGACCCGCCCCAAGCACTTCCCTCACCCTCAATCCAAGCAGCCAAATTCCCCATTCAGGCCTGTACTAACCCAGGCAGGATGGGATATGGAGGAAGCTGAGGTTGACATTGAATTTGAAACTGATGCTTTAAATTGATTTTAATAACTGTTAAGTGAGTGGAAAGTTAGGAAACCTTAGCATTATCTTTAATCTCTCTCTTCATCCCACAAACCAGCAAAAGAGGCTCTCAGTTCTACCTTCGAAGGATATCCACCATCCATCTGCTTCTCACCATCACACTGCTTCCATTCTGGTACAGCCACCTTAGCTATCACCCAAATGACTATACAAAGCCTCCCCCACTTACATTCCGGCTTCCCACCTTGCCCTGCTATGTCTATTTATAACACAGCAGACAGAATGATCCTATTAAACCAAGTCAGATTGTGTCACTCCCCTGTTCAAAACCCTCCTGTGCTTGTCTGACACATGACCTTCACCCACCCTCATTTCTTCTCTGATTCTACTTCCAGTAACTACCCCACAAAGACATTCATATGTTCCAGCTGCAACTGGCCTCTCTGCTGTTCTTCAGTTCACCACACATGCTGCCTCAGGGCCTTTGCACTTGCTCTCCCTCTTCTTCAGATTTTTCAGTTTTTTTTTTTTTCTTTTCTTGAGACAGAGTTTTGTTCTGTCACCCAGAACAAGGCTGGAGTGCAGTGGTGAGATCTCGACTCACTGCAAACTCTGTCTCCTGGGTTCAAGTGATTCTCTTGGCTCAGCCTCCCGAGTAGCTGGGATTACAGGTGCCCGCCACCACACCTGGCTATTGAAACTCTTCAATCAGATATTCTAAGATTCCTCCCTTTACCTCCTTTAGATTGCTTAAATGTCTCCTTCCAAAGAAGTCCACCCTGCCATGCAATTTAAAATCGAACTTCTTCTCTCCAGGTCTCCATTTCCTTCTTCACTTTTTTTTTCCTCTACTTAACCCTTATCTACATCTGACATGTTTTGCTAACTGTGGTAGAATATACATTCATGCTTTCAACTGTTTGTTTCCCCGTCCATTCAGGAGTATTTATATGACCTGCTTTGGCCAATGAAATGCAAGAGGAAGTGATGCATGCTGCCCCCTAAGCAGAAGCTCCAAAGTCATCCTATGGCTTTATCACCTCTGTTTTCCCTCTGCCATCAGACCAGCACATCCCAAGGAGGGCTTTCTTCCTGACCTTGAAGGTGATACAATGAGAGCTGCAGCCAGCCTACCAAGGCCACATAATGTAAACTCGTTGCTTTATTTAGATTGCACCATCTATGTGCATGTGGCCAGTCTTCATGGTGGGTAAGGCTCAATAAGAGACTAAATTACTGGTTGTTTAATGGGAAAAGAATCAGAAAAAAGGAAGCTCTGCATTGTCAAAAGGACATTTACAGCAAGTTAATAATGCTAGGTGTTTTCACCACTCTCTAAGTCAAAGAATATTTCCGGCCGGGTGCAGTGGCTAATGCCTGTAACCCCAGCAGTTTGGGAGGCCAAGGCGGGTGGAACACTTGAAGTCAGGAGTTCAAGACCAGCCTGGCCAACATGGTGAAACCTGTCTCTACTGAAAAAAAAAATTATATCTATATATATGTGTGTGTGTGTGTGTGTGTATATATATGTATTTATATATGTGTATTTATATATATTTATATATGTATTTATATATGTATGTGTATATATGTATATGTGTATATATGTATATGTGTATATATGTATATGTGTATATATGTATATGTGTATATATGGATGCATATATGTATATATGTGTATATATATATATACATATATACATATATATAAATTAGCCAGGCATGATGGCAGGTGCCTGTAATCCCAACTACTTGGGAGGCTGAGGCAGGAGAATCACTTGAACTGGGAGGCAGGGTTTCCAGTGAGCCGAGATCACACCACTGCACTACAGCCTGAGCGACAGAGGGACACTCCGACTCAAAAAACAAACAACAGCAAAAAAAAACGCCACAAAGACTATTTCCAGTACATAACTAATTCCAAGCTAACTCATCCAACTCTTTATTATCTATATTTTCCACCAGGATGTAGACTCAGTGAAAGCAAGGATGTTTGCTTGTTTTCTTCACTACTGTATAAACAGTGTTTAACGCACAGTGAGAATTCAATAAGCATGTGTTGAATGAATTACTCCTGCAAAGAAGTGGCCAAAAGATGGGTAAAGGAAATTTGATAAAGTATGGTTTAAGGGTCAGTGATCAAGAAAAAAAAATACAACTTAATATTTTTACCACCAGAGTTGCAATCACACAATCAACAAGTTATCTGTGTGCTTGGGGTATAGCAAATGCTGCATTCAGGTTTGCTATTGTGCCTGTTATCATTATTGGTTATACTATAATTGAAATTATGGTATAAACATCAATGATACTTTGAGAATGGAGAAGTCTTTGTCAAGGCTGGATCCCTTTGATGGTAGAAAGTTCCAGATGGCCTTGTTTGCACAGCTGACAGCTGGCCCTGGCTACTGACTGGGAGTTCAGCTGGGGTTGCATGCAGAGTTCTCAGTTCTTCTTCACATGGACTTCCCCACAGTACAGAAGCTGGATTCTAGAAGGGAGTGATCCAAGAGGACAAGTCCCAAAGTGTAACAGCCAAGCGCACTTTCACTTGTATCATGTTTGATGATGTTCCGTTGGCCAACATTAGACGCATGGCCGAGCTCGGAGTCAGTGAGGAAGGTGACCACGCCAGGACATGAGCACCGGGGAGTACGGGTCACTAGGGGCCACCAAAATCACACACAGGCCATCTCGGGGAGCATCTGCACCAAAGACAGATTCAATATCCAAAATCTCAAACTTATCTCTTTACCCGACTGTGAACTAATCAGTAGATCCTTTCACACAGACAACTTTGCAAAAGCCAGATTTGTAAAAGATAGTATCAATTTCTTGATTTTTCTTAGAAAATATGCCAAAATCTGGGCTGGCCATGTTGACTCACACCTGTAATCCCAGCACTTTCGGGGGCCGAGGTGGGCAGATCACTTGAGGCCAGAAGTTTGAGACCAGCCTGGCCAACATGGTGAAACGCCATCTCTACTAAAAATACAAAAATTAGCCAGGTGTGGTGGTGTGCACCTGTAGTCCCAGCTACTCAGGAGGCTGAGGTAGGAGAATCACTTGAACCTGGGAGGCAGAGGTTGCAGTGAGCCAAGATCGTGACACAGTCTGGGTGACACAGCAACACTCTGAAGAAAAGAAAGGGAAGGGAAAGGGAAGGAAAAGAAAAGAAATGAGAAGAAAGAAGAAACCAACAGGAAAAGAGAAGAAAAAGAAGAGAGAAGAGAAGAGAAAGAGAGACAGAGAAAGAAAAAAAGGAAGAAAGGAGGGAGGGAGGGAGGGAGGGAGGCAGGGAAAAGAAAGAAAAGAAAGAAAAAGTAAATATGCCAAGAGCAAAACTCAGTACCATCAATGTGCACGTGACAGGTCTTCACAGTGGGTAAGGGGCAGTAACAGACCAAATTACAGGTTGTTTGGAGAGCAAATAAATAGCAAAAAGGAAACTGTGTGGTCAAAAGGACACTTACAGCCAACCAGTGATGCTGGGTGTTTTCACCGTTCCCTAAGTTAAAAAGTCAAACTTCCACCTCACTCACTGAAACTGGCAATTAGAGTCGATACCATGAGCCTCCAGTACAACAGACAATGAAACCAGGTTTCACCCTCAAAATTTCTTCTGTAAGTATTTAATATGATCTCATGCAATCATTATGTCAGAATTAAATACCACCAGGTAACCAGGGACACATCATCTACTAGTTCTAGTTTAAATTGGTGGTTTCTGGAAGAAATTCAAGGATACTGGTTTCAACTACAAAATATGTACATAATGCCTCACAGTTGATTAGTGACCCTAATAGCTAATCACATTCAAATCCTGATGCTGCTTCTTTATATCAGCTGTAGCAAGTGATATTTTTGCACATGCTTCTAATTCCTAAAAGGACTGGATGCTATTTGGGCATAAAATTTGAAAACAAGACCGGGCACAGTGGCTCATGTCTGTAATCCCAGCACTTTGGGAGGCCAAGGCGGGCGGATCACCTGAGGTTGGGAGTTCGAGATCAGCCTGACCAACATGGAGAAACCCCCCTTCTACTAAAAATACAAAATTAGCAGGGAGTGGTGGCACATGCCTGTAATCCCAGCTACTAGGGAGGCTAAGGCAGGAAAATCGCTTGAACCTGGGAGGCAGAGGTTGTGTTGAGCTGAGATCACACCATTGCACTCCAGCCTGGGCAACAAGAGCGAAACTCCGTCTCAAAAAAAAAGAAAAAAAAAAAATTTGAAAACAATTGCTTAGAAACGTCAGTCTGGCATCACTCATCAGATTGTTAGGAAAAGAAAGACCAAAGATGGAAAAATAAATTAATGATGAGGCCCCTGACTAGGGAAGGGAAGAAGGAAGATGAAAAAGCACAGGAAAGAAAAATCAACAGGACGGAGTTTGAGGGTTTCATTGGATATGGGGTACAAAGAGAAGGAGGACATAAAGATGATTTCAACTTTTTTATTTCAGGGGTTGAAAATGGAATTAGAGGAAAAAAAATCATCTGGAATCAGAAGGAGTAGGAAGATAAGTTATTTGAGGGGCACATTCAGTTTCAAATATAGTTATTCATTCAACAGATGTTTTATTAGCTAACACTAAGTGCCAGACACAATTCTAAGCTCTAGGCTCCAGGGGCAAATAAGACAAGGTTTCCGCCTTCAGGCAGCTCATGTTCCACTAGAAAGAGGCATACTGCAACCATCTAAGCAAACAAAGTAATTTCTCATAACATATAAATGCTATCAAGAAAATAAAAGTTGGAAATACGACAGTGAATGGGACTGAAGGGGAGGTGGTAACTGCATGACCTGGGGAGGTCAGGGAAAGCCCGAGACGGGGATATGAATGAACTCACTAAGGAAGCATCTCACGGGGAGGCATTCCAGGTAGAAAGAACAGCAAGTAGAAAGGCTCTAGGCTGTGAATTAGGTTTGCATGTTTGAAAGTTGGAAATAAAGTTTTTATTTTCATAGAAATGATGCTTCCTGACACTGAGTATTTCCTCCATCGTAGCGTTTCTTATGCTGTGTACTCACTGCTTATTTAACTACCCTGCTTCCCTCAACAGACCCTCAAATCAAAGTGCTGAGGGTACCAATGGCCTGAGGAGGTCTGGGGTCAGCCCAAAGACATCTCAGAGTTCAGGAGGACAGAATTCCCCCGAGGGCACCAGGAGGGTGCCACACAAGACCTAACACACTTGAGAAGGTCCCTGCGCAGGGTACAGAGTGACCAGGAAGGAGAGGGCGTCTCAGCTCCCCAGAAATTCATGAACTTCTGTTTTCATTCAGGTGACACTGTGGGAAGTATGAGTGGGAGGAAAGACCCTGACAGGGAATTTGAAGTTTATTAACTGAATCAATGTATCTGGAAGGGACTATTTTAAAGAGAAAAAGACCATTATCTTTACTTGTCAAATGTAAGTGTCTTTCTGGCATCTATGAGAATGGAGGCTCGAGAGTTATGTACGTTCAAGTAAAAACAATAAGGAAAACTATAATTTGTTCCCATCTTTATATTATAGTCTATTAAATTTGACCCTGTTTTATTAATAGGGCAAATGATCAGCTCAAAATAAAGCAAGTTGGAAATGAAGGAGACAAGGTAGGAGACCAGTTTGGGGATGGCAGGCAGAGGTCTGTTGATATCAGAGTTTTAGGCTACGGTGAGAAGTTTGGATTTCATTCCCATAGTTAGAGGCGCCACAGGAGAACATGAAACATGAATGTGTTAGGATCTGATTTAAAAGATCACTCTGACTGCTCTGTGGGGGATGTAATATAAAGCACCAAAAGTGGACCCAAGAAGTAAGTTAGAATGCTACTGCAGGACTTCAGTAAGAGCTGTTGGCCTGGATTATGGGCTGGCAGCATAGGAACAGAGCACTGTCCAACTGGTAGATAAACTTTGATAGAAGAGCCAATGAGACTTGCTGATGGGCTTAAGGTGGGAGGTGAGGAAAAGAGGGTAATCTTACAAGACTGGTAACCGCAGAGCCTAAAGAGAGAGAGAGAGAAAGTGAGAGGCACTGAGGGAGAGAAAAAAACACACAGGATTTGAGAGACAGCAAGAGAAAGAATAGCAAGATTTTCAAGATGGGAGGACTCCCCAGGTACCTAGAAATACAGGGATAAAAGTTAGATGAAAGGTTAGAACTGCAGATGCAAATTGGAAACTTAGCCTAAATGTGATGGTTCAATGTTCATGCACACTAACAGGCTAAGCATAGAACAGGAACAGCAAGTCATGGAAAGGGGGGTATTCCTCTTCAGAAATTAGCAGAATGAAGGAGAGACATAGGGCCATTCACAGAGACCAATGACCAGAGCAGGGAGAGGCCAAGGTGGACTGAAGCTGTGTAAATACAGGCACTGAGTCTCAGATGACGTCATCCACTAGCAGTGCCCATTGCAGGGCCTTGTTTGTTGGTTTGTTTAATCTGAGACTTTAAAATAACTGAGGATATTTCAAAGACCCTACTGATCCAGAAGGACAAGGGCTTGGAAAGCGCCAACTAATTTTTTAAAGGAAGGCTTGGAAAACTGAAAGTCTTGAAACTGAAATCAATTAAGAAGATACCAATATATACCTAGTAGAATGGACCAAATCCAAAACATTGACATCAAATGCTGACAAGGCTGTGAAGCAAACAGGAACTCTCATGCATTCCTGGTGGTTATGCAAAATGGTACAAACCCTCTGGAAGACAGTTTGGTAGTTTTTTACAAAACTAAACCTACTTTTATTATACACCCCAATAATCGTGCTTCTTAGTATTTACCCAAATGAAATGAAAACTTAGGTCTACACAAAAACCCACAGGAAGATGTCTGTTTATGCTTAATTTATAATTGGCAAAACTTGGAAGCAATCAAGATTTCTTTCAGTGAGTAAATGGATAAATGAACTCTGGTAAATACAGACGATGGATAAATGAACTCTGGTAGGTACAGACAATCATTCACTGCTAAAAACAAATTAAGTATCAAGCCATGAAAAGACGTGGAGGAAATTTACATTCTTGACAAGGCAAAACTCTGTATACATGAAAAAGATCAGGGGTTGCCAGGAGATAGGTTTGGGGGGAAGGATGACTAGGTACACAGAGGATTTTTAGGGCAGTAGAATTATTCTGTATGATGCTACCGTGGTATATATGTGTCATAATACATTTGTCTGAATCCATAGAATGCACAGCACAGAGTGAACCCTAATGTCAACTCTGGACGTTGGGGAACAATGATGTATCAAGGCAGGTTCGTCAGTGGTAATACATGTGCCACCCAGCGGGGGGATGTCCATTAGTAGGGGAGGTTATATGTGGGTGGGGACAGAGGGTATATGGGAACTCTCTGTACTTTCTCCTCAATTTTGCTATGAACTGCTATAAAAATGAAATTTCATTAATGTTTTTAAAAAGTGAGATGAGCAGAGAAGTAGGGCCTAAGACAAAAGGAAAGAGACCCAGAACCAAAGCTAGAGCCGTCAGTAAGATAAGGATGGTTGCTATTATTTGTTAGCTCAACTCCACTTTTCCAGTTGCCCAGCCACAAACCATGGCATCATCTTCATTCCTATTGTCTCTCATCCCTCATCCAGTCCATCAGCAAATACCTTTGGCTGTGTCTTCAAAGTGCATGGAGATGCTAATCACTTCTCCCCATCTCCACCATCCAGCCCTCTCCTCTTCCTCATTTATTGCAGTAGCTTTGTAATGAGACCCCTGCATCCCACACTCCTTTGAGTACCTAGGGTCTATGCTCAATAACGGAGCCCAGCCATGGGCTCAATAACTTGAGCCAAGGCCATGTCCCCACTCAAAATCCCCCAAAGGCTTCCCTTCTCATTCAGAGAAAAACCAACAACATCCTCTCATGGCCAAAAAGCACCCACAACGGTGCAGTCCCATCTCAGATCGTTCCTACCAGCCTCCTCTCCCCTCCCAGCTCTGCCTGAGCCCCACTCACATCCCCAACTTGCTCCTCCAGGAATTCGCCAGGCATGGCCTTTGCGCTTCTTGGTCTTCCTGTCTGAAATGTTCCTCCTCAGGACACCCATGTCAGTCACACCCTCATTTTCTCCAGCTCTTTACACAATGCCTTCTTGTCTACTTTCAATAAAATATCAACAGCATGCCCCCCTTCCCCCACCCCCCCACTGCCACCCACAACTACTGGTCAGGCATTCGCTATCCCCTTTACCTTGTATTATTTTCCTCCATGGCACTTTTTACTATTTGGCATTTTCTGCCTTGAATGGTTCATTATTTTATTGTGTGTCTCTCCTCCCTAGAATGTAAGTCTCATGAGGGCAGAGGCTATGATCTACCCGCTGCTATGTCCCCAGCACCTAGTGTCTGGCACAGCCCAGGCACTTGAACACTCTTTGTTGAATGAATTACTGACTGTGCAAATAGAAGAAATTTCCAAATGTTTGAAAGCGGACACGAAAAAGAAATGGAAAAGTGAGCAACGGAGGCTTCTGGAACGTCTCCTATCACAGTTTTGCCACACACTTTTAGAATAAATGGCACATTCCACTATTTTATTAAGAAAGTTCCTGCCTCTTTTTATTATTGTGCACTGACTGTCTAAACTGATGTATGTTTTATATCTTTCACTGATATTTGACTTTTAAACCTCATTTGTTTAATGCAGTCTTTATGAACTAAATTTTTTTAGGATGCATGGCATTGGATTATAAGCTCCAACAAAGCCTGAATCGCAGCTGTTTGTCTTTTAGGCTATTTTCAGATGCCTTTGCTTGTAGACTGTATCACTACATGTAAGTGAAAAAAAACAAAAAACTCTACCCACTCTCAAAGACTTGAACACAGAACAACTGTCATGTTTATCAAAACCTGATAAACTTTTCAAACTACTATTATTAGTTCAATAGCCAAAGCAAACTGCAAACAAGCCAGGCATGTTTTTGATAAGACATCAATTTGCTATCACTAAGAAATTATAGCAAAATGAGAAATCACTTGTCTCTTTGCTCAGCACCTTCACAAAAAAAAAAAAAAAAAAAAAAAAAAAAAAAAACATGAAATAGCTTCAATTACATTTACCGAGCAAATAGAAAGAAAACAGCTTTAGGTTCTTATGAGCACCACTAAACAAGGAAACCATCTATTGCTACAACTAAGCAGCGTCACTGATATTTTCATTTCTATCTTTAATAATTGTCGATACCATAGTAAGGATGAAAAGGAAAACTAAAGATGAAAAAAGAATACTCAGAATACTCCATTAAGCCACTCGAGAAGAGGACCAGAATCTCAGATTTTGCGATACCCTTAAAATTGCAGCTACTTGCTTTCTGCAGTTTTGTATCACTGTCCTCATTATCTCTTCAAAAGTTCTTGTGTAGCCAGAAAAGAGAAGGAATCTAAGGGAAAAAAACAGAAGAGTTCCAAACCTTCCACATGAAAAAACACTGTTCCCTCCCTGTGTGGTGCTATGCAGCAAAAAACAGACAAAAGGCTTTATGAGCTTTACAAAGTTAAATCTTATTGTAGGTCTCCAAGGCCTGTCTCTATGGGAACTGCAAAACATCAGCATCATCAAGACATGACTTTGAAACACAGACTGTTTCCCCCATGGAACATCCCCAGACACATAAGGTAGGGTTGATTTGGAGGAAATCTTTCATGGCTAAATTGTTACCTACAGGTTCATCTTTACCCTCAAATTTCCTAGGGTTAAGTAATATATATATATATTTTTTAATGAAGCCTCACTTTGTTGCCCAGGCTGGAGTACAGTGGCACGATATTGGCTCACTGCAACCTCCACCTCCTGGGTTCAAGTGATTCTCTCTGCCTCAGCCTCTCAAATAGCTGGGATTACAGGTGTCTGTCACCACACCCAGCTAATTTTTGTATTTTTAGTAGAGACGGGGTTTTGCCATGTTGGCCAGGCTGGTCTTGAACTCCTGACCTCAGGTGATCTGCCTGCCTCGGCCTCCCAAATTACTGGGATTACAGGCGTGAGCCACTGCGCCTGGCCAAGTAATACTTCTTCTTCCTATCCTGTCCTTATCCTCGGGCTATAATAATTAGCATAGTATGATACAGGTTCTGAAATAGACTGATGGAGCAGAACAGAAGGTATAAAAATGTGTTCATGTATGTGGACATGTGTATACACATGTCTGTGTGTGCATGTGTTAAATATGTGAATTTTAAATCAAAGGGAAAAGATGGATTATTTGTCAACCTGTACCCATGAGAAAAAAACTTAGTTAAATCCCTACCTTGTATCTTATACTAAAGTATATCCCAAATGCATGTGACCGTAAGGATTCTGATAAAAAGTTACAAGTCACTTTTTATATGGCCTTAGGCAATAAGACTTTCTAAAGCATCACATAAAATAGGAAAATGATATCACGCCTGTAATCCCAGCACTTTGGGAGGCCAAGGTGGGTGGATCACAAGGTCAGGAGATCAAGACCATCCTGGCCAACATGGTGAAACCCCGTCTCTACTAAAAATACAAAAAACAAATTAGCCGGGGGTGGTGGTACACATCTGTAGTCCCAGCTACTCAGGAGACTAAGGCAGGAGAATCACTTGAACCCAGGAGTCGGAGGCTGCAGTGAGCCAAGATCGCGCCACTGCACTCCAGCTTGTGGCAACAGAGTGGGACTCTGTCTCAAAAAAAAAAAAAAAAAAAAAAAAAAATAGGAAAATGATAGCACTAACACATAAATGATATAATGTCTGTATATAGAAAACCCCAACTAACATTTTTTTTAAATGACAAACTAGGAAAAAACATGCATGTATGTGTCTAAGAGTTTACATCACTACTCTACCCCAACAGGAAAATAAAGTTAACATTTTAACAGGACATTCACTAATTTAAAAACACCATTCTGGCCGGGTGCAGTGGCTCATGCTTGTAATCCCAACACTTTGGGAGGCTGAGGCGGGTGGATCACCTGAAGCCAGGAGTTCAAGACCAGCCTGGCCAACACAGGGTGAAAACCCATCTCTACTAAAAATACAAAAATTAGCTGGGGATGGTAGTGGGCGCCTGTAATCCCAGCTACTTGGGAGGCTGAGGCAGGAGAATCGCTTGAACCCAGGAGGCAGAGGTTGCAGTGAGCCGAGATCAGGACACTGCACTCCATCCTGGGCGACAGAGCCAGACTCTCTCTCAAAATAAATAAATAAATTTTTTAAAAAATAAAAACACCATTCTAAGCCTTGGCTTCCCTCCTTTTTTATTTTTCCTTAAGAGACAAGGGCTTGCTCTGTCACCCAGGCTGGAATGCAGTGGTGCAATCATGGCTCACTACAGCCTCAAAACGCCGGGCTCAAGTGATCCTCCTGCCTCAGCCTCTTGAGTAACTGGGACTACAGGTGTGTACCACCACACCCAGATCATTCTTTGTAGAAACTGGGTCTCACTACGTTACCCAAGCTGGTCTTCAACTCCCGGCCTCAAGCAATTGAAGACTTGGCCTCCCAAAGTCCTAGGACTACAGGTATGAGTGCAGCTGGTTTCCCTCTTGAAAACTGAGAATACTAATAATGCATAGAAACATCGAAAAAGCTTAGTGTTGCTTGGCCCTGCCCCTGAGTCCTCAATAAAATAATTTCACTTACTATGGTGTGGGTAAATCTGTGCATGCACATGAGTCTGTCTATATGACCCAGTTCTCCCAGTTTACCCAACGCTGTCCAGTTTTAGATTTGAAAGCCCAGTAACCCAGGACATTCCTCAGTGCCAGGCAAGCTGCCACAGTCGGTCACTCCACAACACACATACCCAGCCAAGGACGTGGCAAAATGTACACCAAGGCTTTAATAGTATTTAATTCTGGGAAAGAAGAGTTATTGGTTTTTTTGTTTGTTTGTTTGTTTTTTTGAGACGGAGTCTTGCTCTGTCACCCAGGCTGGAGTGCAGTGGCACAGCCTCAGCTCAGTACAACCTCCGCCTCCGGGATTCAAGCAATTCTCCTACCTCAGCCTCCCCAGTAGCTGGGACTACAGGCACATGCCACCACGCCTGGCAAATTTTTTGTATTTTTAGTAGAGATGGGGTTTCACTGTATTTTGGTCTCCTGGCCTCGTGATCCACCCGCCTCAGCCTCCCAAAGTGCTGGGATTACAGGTGTGACCCACCGTACCTGGCTGATTTGTTTTATTTTTTATGCTTAGTTGTATATTCTAATTTTTCCATAAATATTTATGTTGATTTTATGATAATAAAAATACATTTCTCTCAACTGGACCTTAAAAAATGGAATATGGCCAGGCGTATTCCAAATACCCAGTCTTGGGTATTTCTTTATAGCAGTGTGAGAACGGACTAATACACCCACATTCCCTTCCCCTGAAAATGATAGTTCTAGGCTGGGCATGGTGGCTCACACCTATAATCCCAGCACTTCGGGAGGCCGAGGCAGGCAGATCACCTGAGGTCAAGAGTTTGAGACCCGCCTGACCAACATGGAGAAACTGTGTCTCTACTAAAAATACAAAATTAGCCAGGCACAGTGGCACATGCCTGTAATCCCAGCTACTGGGGAGGCTGAGGGAGAAGAATCGCTTGAATCCAGGAGGCAGAGGTTGCAGTGAGCCAAGATCGCACCATTGCCCTCCAGCCTGGGCAACAAGAACAAAACATTGTCTCAAAAAAAAAAAAAAAAAAAGGAATACAGTTTTGCAAATACTAACGTGTAGAAAATCTTCCCAAATATTGACTATTATTGTATATTATATATATTATATTAACATAATTAGCTATTATATTAGCAAAGCAGCCAATATGATAAAATCTTCTGCCCCTCAAGACATGACAGGGTCTTAATTTGCCAGCACTCCAGAAGTTCTCCCTGGGTTTATGTTTTGCACTTTCATGCCTTGACAGTTGTCATTGGAAATACAATACAAGTTGTTTAATGAATGGCGACTCACGCCATTGTATTAGCGTATGTTTTTGGTGCTGTCAGTAAAAAATGGGAGATTCTCTGTGAATCTGATCCGTTCAGTACAATTACATGTGTGATGTCACAACTTCAAAGACTTACTGACATGTTTCAAATTTGTCCATTGGCTGCCAAGATTATATGATTACGGTAGCAAGTTGGTAGCATAATGACAGATGCAATTTATACTTAAATGGAGATTTTAAAACTTTTTATGTATTTCACTTACAATATGAACCGTTCTTGATTTAAATATACACGTTGAACTGGGAGGGGTCGGGGAAGAAGGGGAGTTGCCGAAGAACTTTGGTAAGAAACAAAGGATGTTTGGTTATTCTTTCAGGACACAGCTCACGAGAGCTGCCAGCTGTGTGCAGGACAGATGTGGTGGGGAGGACAAACTAAAGGGCAGGCAGCCTTGTCCTGTGACTAGGAAACCTTCTCAGTCCACACAAACGTTCACAGTACCACTGAGATCGTCTCTCAGTTCCTTATTTAGTGCCAGCAAGCTGTTAGTGGCTTGGCTGAAGTCTTTCCAGGGACTGTATTTTTGAATGCTTCCACATGAGCCCCAGAATGTCTCAGCTGTGAAAAGAAATAACGTATTGGCTGGGCGCTGTGGCTCACTCCTGTAATCCCAGCACTTAGGGAGGCCGAGGCGGGCGGATCACCTGAGGTCAGGAGTTGGAGACCAGCCTGACCAACCTAGCGAAACCCTGTCTCTGCTAAAAATACAAAAATTAGCCGGGCGTGGTGGCACCCACCTGTAATCCCAGCAACTCTGGAGGCTGAGGCAGGAGAATCGATTGAACCTGGGAGGCGGAGCTTGCAGTGAGCCTAGATCAAGCCATTGTACTCCAGCCTGGACAACAAGAGCAAAACTCAATCTCAAAAAAAACTTGTAACACCAAAAGAAAAAAATATAAGACAGGCTCTCATAACCTACCTCTTAGAGCTAAGCTACGCGTGCACACACACACACACACACACACACACACACACAAGCAGCTGCTGTCCAGAACTTCATGAGAACAGATGTAGCTCAGCCCTATTCAGAACCCAAGACCTCTGATTTGGGAAAAATCACCTAAAGAAGATACAATCTTCTGATAATAGCACTGCAGGAGAAAGTAAGTCACACAAGTCCCTGAAGATACATACAGGCTGGCAGCAAGCAGAGTTCTCCATGAACTGGTGGTAGAAAGTTTGAAGGAAAATAAGCAGTCACACGGATTGATCAGTCCATAAAACCTGTACCCACAGGGACAGGCTGGGGCTCAGGCCAACCTCAAGAACCAAAGACCGAGCAACGCATGAGTCCGTGAGCATAGCAGTTGACCTCTTGTCAAAAAGCCTCACAAACTCAGCTCATTAACTCAGAGCCAGCCTCCAGCTTCTCAGAGTTTCTGAGTGTTGGCGGTGGTGTCAAGGTTCTTTTGAGGGTCAGCCAGGCATGGTGGCTCATGCCTGAAAACCTAGCACTACTGGGAGGTCAAATCAGGAGAATTGCTTGAGCCCATGAGTTTGAGACCAGCCTAGGCCATATAGCAGGACCCCATCTCTACTAAAAAAAAAGACAAAAAAAAAAAAAAAAAATTTGTGGGGCATGGTGTCGCACCATTGTAGTCCCAGCTACTCGGAAGCTAAGGTGGGAAGATTGCTTGAGTCCAGGAGGTTGAGGCTGTAGTGAGCCATGAACATACCACTGCACTCAAGCCTGGGTGACAGAGTGAGACCTTATCTCAAAAAAATAAAAGATCCTTTTGAGGTTCCAGGTACTTAATCTTTCCTCTCTCATTCCTTTCATTCCCAGGTATTTCCTTCCTGTTACATTATGCCGCCATAAGACCCAGCTGCCCCAGTGAATTCCTCACCAACTTTCCTGCTTTCTACCTCCTCCTACATTCTCTTCCACCTGCTACCCTGTCTTCAGAAACGATTACTGGCTCTGCAATGATTACATTATATTTATTGTTTTGATCACATCGAATTGATTATGGGTTGTAGAGATACTTCTTATGTACTCTTTACCCTCATCATCAAACAACCTTAGTCTCCAATTACAAACAGGAGTAGCAACTCTCCTTCTCTTCATCCTCCTGTTAACCACGCCTCCTGCAGGCCTGCCACATAGCCCAAGTGAGTGGATGGTGAGAATACTTCGAACTGTTTCATTCCCAGCCACAGGGAGTGTCACAGCAGCATAGAGGAAAATCCATTTTCAACTCAGACTGCAAGCAAGCAGCAGCTGCACCCACCAGAGCTGTGTAAAACAACTGCACACAGTATGTTCACTGGGCAAAGAGATCCTTCTTGCCCACAGAGAATAAAGCTTGCAAAGAGAACCCAAGCAGAAGTTCATCTAGGTAGAGAAAGAGAGAGATGCAACATTCACTTGAAGAGAATATAGCCAGCATTTTGCATAACACGCTGGGGAAAAAAAAATCTTTTCCTAAAAATCAACAGGTAAAGATTCATGACTTACAGGCTGTGCTAAAAGCAATTACATCAGAAAAGACCACTTCCTTTCTGTGCTTAGTCATGTGGACTTTGATGGGGGAAAATAAAAGATGTCACAGCACAACTGGTGCAGAACAAACCCCAGGGCCTGGAAAAAGATTACATGCAAGAGTCTGAGCCCACTCCGGTGAATGCCCTCACAGGTTCACGAATGAGGAAGAACTGAACATGATTACAGCCATCCAGCAGATGCCCCTTATTGCTTTGAGGGGGAGATCTGGAAAAATCTATAGGAAATTGCATATGGTTCTCATTTGGGATATGAACTCAGTCATTCTCGAGAAATCCTTCCATTGCATTTGTCAGATGCTCTCCCTGATATCCTTTAGCTGTGTCCCCACTCAAGTCTTATCTGAGTCATAGCTCCCATAATTTGCACATGTGATGGGAGGGACCCGGCAGGAGATAATGAAACCATAGGGGCAGTTTTCCCCATATTGTTCTCATGGTAGTAAGTAAGTCTCATGAGATCTGATGGTTTTATAAGGGGAAACCCCTTTCACTCGGTTCTCATTCTCTCTCTTGCTTTCTGCCGTGTAACATGTGTGTTTCACCTTCTGCCATGATTGTGAGACCTCCTAGCCATGTGGAACTGTGAGTCCATTAAACCTCTTTTTCTCTAAATTACCCAGTCTCAGGTATGTCTTTATCAGCAGCGTGAAAATGGACTAATACACTCCCACTCCTGTGAGGGCTGAGCAGTCCCTCCCTGCCACTGACTCCGTCTAGAAGCCTCTGATTACCCAACCAGCACATCGTACCTAAAATCACAGAAACCCCTGAACCCAACACATTTACCTCCATCTTTGCGTAGAGAGGGCACTAGTGATATTTGTTTGCCTATTTCACAGCGTCTATATGTATTGATAATTATTTGATCCCCTATTTGAAGTAAAAGGTTACACTAGATACTACGAAGAAACAAAGTTTAGGTAGCACATTATTGCCATCAGAGAGCTAACAATCTGATCACATGAAAGAAGACGAAAAATCATAAATTAAAATGATGCAGCAATTAAGAAAGAGCTCAGGACTGGTGGTCACAGCTTGGGGAATTGGAGGGAAGACTCCCACTGGGATTAAGTGTTCTTCTGCATTTCCTTCCCTACATTCGGGAAGGGGTATTAACTTTTCTTACTGAGTCCTTGGGGCTAGCCCCTCGACCTACTCAAAAAATTAGAGTTTGGGTACTAGGCCTGAGCCATGATGTCTTACTCCAGGAGGCCAGAAAGGATGTTAGGGGAAAAAGTCACTTGACCACTGGAGACACAGGAAGGAGCAACTTTAAATCAGAACCCGGTAGGACAGCCGAACAGGAACGCAATCCCAGGCTAGGATTCGGGGGAGAGAGAGAAAATACAGATGCGAGGGAGGCCACCAGCTGGAAGCCAATGAAACCACGGTTAAGCGCAAAGGTTTGAACCAGGGGGTGGGCACAGAGTCTGGGAACATTCTCCAAGTCAAAGAAAATAGCTGCAGTGAGTAGCTTTTATTAAAGATAATTGCACCTTTGGGTTTTAGTAGGATGAATTATACAAGGGGCTCACTGAATTCAGACACCACCTCCCACCAACAGGAGAGGGATTTTGCTCCCCCCAGGTTTATGCAGGGCAGGCCCTAATGTTCCCCAGAACATTTCTGAGGTGGGAGAAGGATTTCTTCACCTAGCTGTTTGACCCAGTGGTTGATTTTAATGCCACTGTGTTCCCAGAACCTCTTCTAACACATACATAAGGGTTCAAGGTAGAGAAGGGAGTCTTGAGTCTAGGATGAGCATGAGTAGAATGCTTGGGGTGTAAAGACCTTGAAGATAGCATCTGTTGTTTCCTTGGAGAGTCAGAAGTTGTGGTCTTCCAGCAGCTGGCTTGCGCAAAATGTGCGTTGTATCTGGAATCAAGCCCAGACTCACAAATCTCCCCCCAGTCCCCCAGGGCCCAGCACTAGTTATTGAATTCCTTATATGTATATGATGACAGCTTAATATTGACCAGCTGTTAGGGTAACAGTGGTGCCAGGGGTGGCGGAGGACCAGTAGAAGGGGAAGAGTGATGGATTCCAAAGGGAGTGTTCTGGTCAGTGAACTATGGTGAGTCATCACAAGTGAATTCTATTGGGAATACATAGAACATTTGTCTTTTTTTTTAGTAAGAGGTGCTATTCTGGAGTTACCATTTGAGTATGAATTGATCCATTCCATATGGCTAATGGTCTGTACACAACAGGCAGTGAACATGTGGGACAAGACTTGGAAGGTCTAGGACAGTCGGCTGTTTGTTCTGACAACGAATCATTGGAGTTAAGACTACAGACAATTGACCTCATCCTAAGTTTTTAAACTCAAGTTTAAACTCAAGTTTTAAACTCAAGTGATTCTGAGGCACAGCCAAGGATGTAAGTAAGCCTCCACTGTAGAACAATGCTTTCCAAAATTGAGAGGCAAAACGATGGCTGATTTCTGATATTATGTGGTCCATGAAGCTGAAGCCAGGTCATCTGTGGAAATGTTTTAGGCTTAGAACGTCTGTGGAGGCAGAAGGCCAACTTCACAGACATGGTGGCAGTTCTGACACAGAGATTAATGGGAGATAAATGTACCTTCGCCATAGGACTAATGGGCAATGACTTCCACTTCTGTTTGAGATTATTTCACTTTAGGAGGTACAAGGGGAGAGAAGGACAAATTTTAGTCCATGTTCATGTTATTTCACGAAGAATATTATTTGGATTATTATTTCTGTTGGAAGATAATTGAGTCACATTGAATACGTTTAAGCTTAGATATTGATAATATTTTAAAACATATAATCAATCATAGATAACCTTGTTCTGGTCACCTTGACCTAGCCAGATACACCCTGGATTCCTAAGTATTTAATTCGCTAAGTTAAATGAGGTGGGATCAATAGGCTTTGTATCACTACTCTTCTGACTGCATTTTAATAAACAGGTCACTGGCTCATAAAGACTTTCTAACTGAACAGGAAGAGGTGCTAGTGAAAGTGAGGTTCTGCTCTGATCACAATAGGAGTGGAGGGACAGGAGGAGGTGAAGTGGACGCCATGAGAAAACAGAGCCCTTTGGGAATGGTACCCACTGCAGGGAACATGTTGATGAAGAAACTCAACTTCTTTAGCAGATTTCCCTATAGGGAAAGCAAGGAAAAACTGATATTCCAGCAGCAATCAAGCCAAGCACAAAGGGATTGTTAACATCATGTGCCAGCCACCTACATCCCACCCATGAAAGTATCTTCCTAGGGAGCTTGGGTGGAAGACTGGATCATAGATAGTCCACTGTTGTCTCCACTTCCTTCTTTTACTACAATTTCCAGTAAGGAGATCACATTTCATTTCAAAGTTCCCAGTGTTGACTGCTCAATTGGATCAAGAAGAAGATGATCCAAGGGTCCAAATTCCTCTGACTAGTCAGTCAATCCACAGACACACCCACTAGATGGCAGCATGCTGAAATGTCATGACAGATACAAGGCCACCAAAAGTCTCTTTGGATCACATTTAACGTTTTAAATAGGCCCAGTGGTCAGCAGGTGCAGTGCCATGACACAGGCCAAGTACCTGGGCTGGGGCCTCCTTGGTTGATACCTAGGGCCACTCTCTCTCCCTCTTATGGTTTAGATGTTTCTACCCTCCAAATCACATGGCAAAATATTATTCCCCATGTTGGAGGTGGGGCCTGCTGGGAGGTGATTGGACCATGGGGGCGAATCCCTCATGAATGGTTTGGCACCATCCCCTCTTAGTGGTAAGTGAGTTCTTGCCCAATTCACCTGAGATCTGTTTGTTTAGAAGAGTCTGAGGCCCTCTCCTCTTTCTCTTGCTCCCGTTCTCACCATGTGATGTACCTGCTCCCTGTCACCTTCCACCACGATCGGAAGGTTCCTGAGGCCCTCACCAGAAGCAGATGCCAACACCATGCTTCCTGTACACCCCACAGAACCATGACCCAAATAAACCTCCTTTGTCAATTACCCAGCCTCAGGTATTTCTTTATAGCAATGTAACAATTGCCTAACACACTCCCCATCCTCTCCTCTGCACTCTTCACTTCCCATGACGGCCTTCTTATTTCAAGGCAGGGTCACCACACCTAAGCAATCTATCTGCTATCCAGAGCTACAACATCACAAAGTTTTGGGACCAAAGGACTCCCTGTGAGGATATCTTGGTGGCCTAGACATCTGTTGACCAAACGATCAGTCTTGGCACTGAGTGGTGCCCTCATCAGCCCAGAATACCACACTAAGCACTGGAGAGTAATCAACAGGCACCGGGACTCAGCGACAGGTTTGTCGCCATCCGTCCGGGCTCCAGAGGGATGGCTCAAAGAACTGAGTGCAGACGGGCCCCCAATCTATAGGAGCACTACTCTGGCCAGAATGGTATTTATTCCTTGTGTGGGCAAGAACTGGAAAGACCAATAGTGTCATTTGTAGAAAGCCTTTGTCATCTCCAGGGTATGTTAGTCTAGGGTCCTGAATGAGAATAGAGGAACATGTGCCAGGTCTCAAAGCATTGGAGCAAAGTATAGATTGTATAGGGTGAAGGGAAGTATGGAATCTCACATGGTTAAAACCTCATTCTGATGGGATGTTTGCCTTTAAGTGCTTTGAAGCCTGTATCCCATGTTTTTGAAAGAGAAAGCTTGCTTCATTTGTTTTCACAGAAATTGAATGAAGATATTTCTGGAAAAAGCCTTAGCAATATGATGAATCACATCCACCTTTATGAGTTTCACAGGAGTACACACAAGTGGGAGAGAGCCCCTCTTGTTGGAGAATTTGGCAAAAAAGATATTGTTGTGGCTCAGTGAGGTGTGGTTAAGGTTACAGCTGTCTCTCTGTTGAAAAGTGATCCCACACAGTCAGTGAAATCAGCAGCAACCACAGACAGGTCATTGTTCAGCAACTGAGGGAGCCACTTGAAGGGACCTCACCACACCCCAGGGGCTTTGAAATCAGGAGTTCAAGTTTGGTTCTGCTGAGCAAACCAAACCAGCTATTTCTAGGACGTACCTGACTTGAAGGAAATTAGACCAGGCGTAAGAGAAATGAGGCAGGTAGTGATGGAATAGATCCCCCATCTGCCGTCTCCACAGTACATCCCAAATTCTTCAGGGCATGGGATCTGTCCTGGGCTCTGCTGTGTCCTCAGTGCCTGGCAGCTAACAACCTGTGCTCAGTAAACATTTGTTGACTGACTGATGGATTAAATAAAGGCCAAAGCAATCTTCTTCAAAGTACTGATGCATATCCCATTACTGGGTATATACCCAAAGGAACAGAAATCATTCTATTATAAAGACACATGCATGCATATGTTCATTGCAGTGCTATTCACAATAGCAAAGACATGGAATCCAACTAAATACCCATCAATGATAGACTGGATAAAGAAAATGTGGTACATAGACACCATGGAATACCATGTTTGCCATAAAAAGGAATGAGATCATGGCTTTTGCAGAGCTGTTACCCTTAGCAAACTAAAGCAGGAACAGAGAAACAAATACAACACGTTCTCACTAATAAGTAGGAACTAAATGAGGAGAACACGTGGACACAGAGGGGAACACACACTGGGGCCTGTTGGAGGATGGGAGGGAGAGGATGAAAAAAACTAACTGGTACTATGCTTAATGCCTTGGTGGTGAAATATGTATGACAAACCCCCACGACACAAGGTTACCTATGTAACCAACCTGCACCTGTACCCCTGAACCAAATATAAAAGTTAAAAACTTTAAAAATAAAGTAAAAAAGATGTAAAAACAGTATTAATACATCCTCAAGTGGTTGGAAAGGAATGGGGCTTTTTTGGAGGTGGTGGGAGAAATTGGAATATTCTCAGGATGAGTTTTTTTTTTTTTTTTTTTTTTTTTTTTTTTTTTTTTTTTTTTTTGACAGAGTCTCACTGTCACCCAGACTGGAGTGCAGTGGCACGATCTTGGCTCACTGCAGGCTCCGCCCCCCGGGGTTCACGCCATTCTCCTGCCTCAGCCTCTCGAGTAGCTGGGACTACAGGCACCCGCCACCTCGCCCAGCTAATTTTTTGTATTTTTAGTAGAGATGGGGTTTCACTGAGTTAGCCAGGATGGTTTCGAACTCCTGACCTCGTGATCTGCCCGCCTCGGCCTCCCAAAGTGCTGGGATTACAGGCGTGAGCCACCACGCCTGGCCAGGATGACTTTTAAAAATGAATTTATTTGTAAAATGGTCACCATCTATGTAGTTTTGCTTTTCTTCTATAAGACAAAACTGAGAAACAGCTTATTTAGCACCCATGGAAAGGTCAGGGACATCACGGGATAAATATGGCAGAATGGGTGGTACCCAAACTATTCATTTTCAACAGCCCTTTGCCTTCCTTGCTAAGTGACATAAGGTCCTGGGGGATCCTGCCAGACTGTTTAACCTGCCTAGATTTTAATTCCTGGAGGGTAGAGACTGTGCGTCTCATCCCCAGCACCCAGCATATTGCCTGACACGAACCAGAGTGTGTTCAGGGGATGCTTGTTCAATGCTCATGGTCTTGGTCTTTCTTGCCGAGCAAAGACATTGGAGCATGGGGGAATTTAAGGAGGCCTTTGACAAGACAAACCTGGTTAAGTGAGCAAAGATTAGAACGGACTATCAGAAAAAAAAAAATAAGAGGAGAATTTAGAGGAGTAGCAGAGGAAATTGACAAAGGGAAAAACACCTGACGAGAGTCAGTAAGATATTGATTATGTGGAGGCAGGAAGAAGACAAAAAGCAAGCAAGAGAACCAGACCCACAGTAAGCACTTTTGCTACCTGGCTGTGGAATAGATTATGGCGGATATAAAAAAAATGGAGACCAAGACGGTAGGTCTTTAGGGAAATTCAAAGAACAAGGAAGGTAGAGCAGCCAGTCTCAAAGAGCACACACACCATACTTTTTCATTAACAACACTTGGACATAGTTTCTTAGCAAGAAATAATCATTTAATAATCAGGGCCGGGCATGGTGGCTCATGCGTGCAATCCCAGCACTTTGGGAGGCCAAGGCGGGTGGATCACTTGAGGTCAGGAGTTCAAGACCAGCCTGGCCAACATGACAAAACTCCATCTCTACTAAAAATCAAGAAATTAGCTGGGCATGGTGGTGCGCATCTGTAATCCCAGCTACTCAGGAGGCTGAGGTAGGAGAATGGCTCGAACCTGGGAGGCAGAGGTTGTGGTGAGCCGAGATCGTGCCACGGCACTCCAGACTGGGTGAGAGAGTATGACTCTGTCTCAAATAATAATAATAATAATCAGGAATTACTATCAGCTCTGATAACTTACATGTTCATATACCTTTTAATACCTATAACATAATTATGTATTTATAACCACATTCCCCTTAATAAACTGCAAGAATATGCAATTGAAACCTCACAAGTATCGTATTTAAATTTTGCTTTTGTCATCTTAAAACAAATTGAGACATTAGTACTTTCGAATGAGTATGTACCAAAGTCATCATTATGGATGCTGCTGAAAAATCTCTAGCTCTTCTGAAAAACCATCCATCACTCTCTAACTATAAATGCACCCATACTCTCAGTCTTTGTAGAACAGTGAATCTTGACTTTTCTGGGGATATCAACATTTTGAAGAGCTGATCAAAAGGTAGGTACTCTCTCTGAAGAAAAAATGTTTATATATTTGATTTCATTCTAAATGTGTTTTGCTGACATACTCAGATTATACAAAGGTGTACTTATGATTTTCATGAAAAAAATGAAGGTGTACTTCCTAAAATAGAAATTGAATTTAGGGGCTGGGCGTGGTGGCTGATGCCTGTAATCCCAGTACTTTGGGAGGCCGAGGCGGGCAGATCACCTGAGGTCAGGAGTTTGAGACTAGTCTGGCCAACATGGGGAAACGCTGTCTCTTCTAAAAATTAATTAGCCGGGTGCATGACTGTAATCCCAGCTACTCAGGAGGCTGAGGCAGGAGAATCGCTTGAATCTGGGAAGCGATGGTTGCAGCGAGCTGAGATAGCGCCACTGCACTCCAACCTGAGTGACAGAGCGAGACTCTGTCTGAAAAAAAAAAAAAAAAAAAGGAACTTAAGACGTATAAAAAATAAAACATTCTGCTCATATTTTGATAAGAAGGGGGATTATTCCACTACACAAAACTCTGTGGTAGTCCCCAGAATCAGAATTCTAAAGCTCACTGTGTCAGAAGAGTCCAAGCTCACATTCATTGGACATGCCCCACAATTCTTTCAGTTGAATACATACCCCATCATTTCCTTTGCCAACGAAGTGACCCGAGGCAAGGTCTGCGTCTTTGATGTTGCCAAGCGGAGACGTTACAACGTATGCTGTTAGGAGCCACAGACTTTCTCAGCCCCTGACTGGCTCACACTCCCATCCCCCTCGGTGCTAGTTCCTTTCACACCTGAGTCCTTGTCTGTTTCCGCTCATCAACAGCCTCCCCCACACTGCTCTAAGTAAGCTCCTGGGTAACTGCCAAGGAACTCCCAAGCTCAGTGCAGCCGGGACAAACAGCAAGCCAAGTGTGAAGTCCGAACCATTTCCCCCCAGAAGCAACCCTGACACACTGTTTGGGCTTTGGGTTTTACTGTTTTGCTATTGAAGCCATTCTGAACAAGCAGGCTGACTTTGTGACCATCCATGCTTGTTCGCATCAGAAGATGTGCTCCAAGTGCCAATACAACCCTTAAAAGCTGACTTCGGGAGCACAGTCTGCCTAGAGCCTGGGCTGTGCTTGCCTATGATGTTTTTATACTCACACTCAATGTGAGTTTCATCCTCATTAGTTTTAATAGAGTTCCACATGTATTTTATTCCTAAGGGAATAAATTTATGATTTACGTCTATCCACATCCCAAATGTCAGATACAGTAGTTAATGTTAAAAGAAATAAAAATGGAAAAAAACTTCTATCCACTTCTGTTTATTTATTTTTACCACTGTCAGGCCAACTTCTTTTTAGTTTTTTTTCTGACGGAGTCTCGCTCTGTTGCCCGGGTTGGAGTGCAGTGGCACAATCTCGGCTCAGACTATAGACGCCTGCCACCACGCCCAGCTAATTATTATTATTTTGTATTTTTAGTAGAGATGGAGTTTCACCATGTTGGTCAGGCTTGTCTCCAACTCCTGACCTCAGGTGATCTGCCCGCCTTGGCCTCCCAAAGTGACTTCTATTTTCTTAGTATTTTGTTCTAGGAACAGAGCAGAAAGCTGCCAGCTTTGGGCCAACAAAGTGAATAATGAAGCTGAAAACGTAATGGGATGTCTTCGTTAGAGAGCTAACTCCTCGGCAGACACTGTGTCCCCAGCTGGGTAAAAGCTGAGCTTTGTTGTGCTACATCCCAAGGATTCTCGATTAGCTTTGGCCTTCTCTCCTGCATAGGCTAAGGTTCCACGGAACATTAAATTGGCTGTGGAAGGAATGTCCTTGGACGGATACAGACTCCAATAGAATGCAACTTCCCATGCATTTTAAAAGCCCAATCACATCACTATTATCTTCACTCTTGGTTGCTAGCTATTGAGAATAAAACTATGCTTTTAAATGTAGTGAGTAGTGTGTGATAAACTAAACACAGGCAGGCTGATGTCTTCCCTCTCACATTATTATAATCTAATGGTATTCTGTGGTCCCACAAAAAGAACAAAACTTCCTCACAGCAAGCTCTCTGTTTGTGGTGGCAAACCTCCAAAACAGTATTGTTTGGCAAAAACAGGAGTGTTTTTAGCAACAAAATCCAAGACAACTGTACACGACAATCTGAAACCAGCATGCTGTGGGCCAATTAAGTGAGCATCTGTTACATCTGGCCCCAAACTATCAAATCACAATCTTGATTGTCTTCAGATGTGAAGCAAACAAATCACCCAGGCTATGGGTATTTTATTTTCCTTTTTTTAATTATTATTATTATTTTGCACATAAGTCAGAGATCCAAATTTGTTTGCAAATGTTCTCTGGATATTTGAAGCCCTCTGGATAATTTAGATTTTTTTAAGTTTCTTGTGAGTTTGTTTTTTTAAACCTACTTCAATATTTAGGATATACACGCCTAAAATACAAGAAATTATTTGTAATCAGATAGCATGTTTTGGAGTGAAAGTATAACAAACTGCAATTCAAAATGACTTATACAAATACAATAAAGAGTATTTATAACTCACATAACTGAAGAGTCCAGAAGAGAGGCAGAAATCGGGCGTGGTTTGGTGACAACGCTGACTCCACTTACCCATCCTGCTCTCACATTCCATGCGCCTCCTGATAGCTGCAAGCAGCTACTGGGGTTATGCGCTTCCTCTTTCCCAACCAGGAGAAGAGGGAGCCTCACCTCTCTAGTTGCTATTTGAATCTGAACGAGTCATGGTGGTGATTCGAATGCCAGGCACTGATTGGTTCATGCCTGAAGCACTAACCTTAGCCCTACCAATCATTGTGGCCAAAGGAATAGGACATTTGTTTGGCTTATGCCAATCAGAGCCCACCCATAGAATTGATGGTGGGTTCATCCCACCTGGATGCTCTGTAAAAGGGCAAGGAGAAAGGAGGGGAAGGAGAGCTTCACCATAGAAATGAGAAAGAGAGGTGATGGACGCTACAGAAGCAGCTAGTGAATGCCTACCGCACCATTTTCCTTAAACAAACAAATAAAAAATAAAGCTGCTTTTTCTTTTAGAATTTTAATAAAGGAACACTACAGGTATATATTCTAATCATAATACAATGTTCTAAGTGGAAAGAGAAAGAAATAGAATAGTATTTATCAACCCTAAAATAACAATTTTATCAATATGATAGTGATTAGGAATCCTAGTGTTCTGGCATTCAAGTCCTTGGCTTTATTTTTATTTATTTTTTTTATTTTATTATTTTTTGAGACAGAATCTTGCTCTGTCGCCGAGGCTGGAGTGCAGTGGTGCAATCTCGTCTCACTGCAGCCTCCAGCTCCCAGGTTCAAGTGATTCTCTTGCCTCAGCCTCCTGAGTAGCTGGGATTACAGGCACATGCCAGCACACCTGGATAATTTTGTGTTTTTAGCAGAGATGGTGTTTTTCCATGTTGGCCAGGCTGGTCGTGAACTCTCGACTTCAGGTGATCTGCCCTCCTCAGCCTCCCAAAGTGCTGGGATTATAGGCATGAGCCATTGCGCCCTGCCTATTTATTTGTATGTATTTGAGACAGGTTCTCACTCTGTCATCCAGGCTGCAGTGCAGTGGCGTGGTCATGGTTCACTGCAGCATCAATCTCTGGGGCTCAAGCAATCCTCCCACCTCAGCTTCCCAAATAGCCGGGAGTACTGGTGCACACCACCATGCCCAGCTATTTGTTTTTTATTTTTAGTAGAGACAAGGTCTTGCTACATTTGCTACATTGCCCAGGCTGTGTCCCTGGATTTAAATGGTACCTCCATCACTTACTGATTGCATGACGTTGTTTGTGTGAGTCAGTAAACCTCTCTGTGTCTCAGTAAATGAGAATAACAACAGTGCCTATATCATAAGGACTGCATTCAATGATACAGGAATTATTGTAAAATAATAATCCCAGCACTTTGGGAGGCAGAGGTGGGCGGATCACAAGGTCGGGAGATCGAGACCATCCTGGCTAACACAGTGAAACGCTGTCTCTACTAAAAATACAAAAAATTAGCCTGGCACGGTGGCACACGCCTGTAGTCCCAGCTACTAGGGAGGCTGAGGCAGGAGACTCACTTGAAGCTGGGAGGCAGAGGTTGCAGTGAGCCAAGATCGTGCCACTGCCTTCCGGCCTGGGCGACAGAGCAAGAATCTGTCTCAAAAAAACAAACATGCAAACAACAACAACAAAAAAACAAATGAATAAACAAAAAACAAACAAAAATAATAAGTGCTCCCTGATTATTACCCATCCATTAGAATGTGACCTCTCTATGGATGGGGACTCGGCCTGCATTCTTCACTGCCAGAACTTCAGTGCCGGGCACAGTGTGGCTGCTGTATAATAATGGCTAATAGTTGTGGGGAGAATGAATGAACCTCCTTTCCTCCATCTCTAACTCTCAAAATGAGAATAAAGAAGAGGAAAGGGTTAAGGAACTCAGAGGACAGGCGCAGCTGCAGCAAGTTCTTGGTGGAAGGCCAGCACTCAAATCCAGCAGGAATGGGGTTGGGAGTTGTGGATCTGCTTTGAGTGTGATTGGAATAGTGCAGCTGACAATATCTGGAAGAGAAGAGGTAGTAGTGTTTGTTAAATCTCCCAGCACGGGCAGGCTTTTTTTTTCTTTTTCTTTTTTTTTGTTTTTTTGGTTTTTTGGGTTTTTTTGTTGTTGTTGTTGTTGCCTGAGAAGCAAAGGATCAAGATGGATCATCTGGTTCAGTAACATAATCTTAAAGTGAAAAATCTGGGGGTTTCTCTATGGGAAAAGAGAGAGAGAGAGGATTCAAAGGAAAAAGACAATAGAGGATTTAATCCAAAACATCTAAAAGCAAATATTGTTTTCGGGGATTTTCAGAGATTCTCTACAAAAGGAGAAAGAGACTGACTACCGAGGAGGAGAGCGATACAACTGTGGAGAGGTTTTATATGTGGGGACTCCATGTCCATCTTAAAAGATGGCTGCAGGACTTCCTCATTGACACAGATAAACACTACGTTTTCAGAAGGTCCTGCCCTTCCCCAAGCCTCCCTTTATTCCCAGGCTTCTGCCAACATGTGGCAGAATATTGACCACAAGAATGCAAGCCAGGCATGATGTCTCAAGCCTATAATCCCAGCACTTTGGGAGGCCAAGCCGGGAGGATTGCTTGAACCCAGGACTTTAAGGCTAGCCTGGGCAACATCATGAGATCCTGTCTCTACAAAAAAAGTTAAAATTAGCCTGGAATGGTGGTGCATGCCTGTAGTCCCAGCCACTCAGGGGACTGAGGTGGGAGGTTCACCTGAGCTCAAGAGTTGGAGGCTTCGGTGAGCCATAATCATGCTACTACACTCCAGCCTGTGTGACAAAATGACACTCTGTCTTGGAGAAAGAAAAAAAAAAAAAGGTTAGGATCTGCTCAATGAGAAAAAAACAAAAACAAAAAAAAAATGCAACTTCGTTCCCAAGATAAAGCAATAAGTATTCTCTTTGGAATATTCAGAGAAACAATATAAAAGGTAAGTTATCTTGGGAGGCCGAGGCAGGCAGGTCACCTGAGGTTGAGAGTTTGAGACCAGCCTGACCAACATGGAGAAAGCCCATCTTTACTAAAAATACAAATTTAGCCGGGCGTGGCAATGCATGCCTGCAATCCCAGCTACTTGGGAGGCTGAGGCAAGAGAATCGTTTGAACCCGGGAGGCGGAGGTTGTGGTGAACTGAGATTGCACCATTGCACTCCAGCCTGGGCAACAAGAGCAAAACTCCATCTCAAAAAAAAAAAAAAAAAAAAAAGATATCTGTAAGATGTAACAACTACATAATTTAGCATTTTGCTGTAAACATTTTGCTTTGAAATCATTTTAGGTTTACAGAAAACTTACAAAATATAATATAGATCATTTCTATATGTATCCTGCCTCAGTATCCCGTTCTTATGACTTTACATGGGTATGATACATTCAACACTACTAATGAACCAGAATTGGTATAGTATTATTAACCGAAACTCATGCCTTTTCTTATTCCTCATTTCCAGCAGGGTTGGAAAAGCTCCTGCCTTATTCAGATGTTGTTAGTCCTTTTTTCTGTTCTAGAATTCCATCCAGGTTACCACATAACAGTTAGTCTTTTTATTTCCTTCAGTTCCTCTGGCCTGTGACAGTTTTTCAAACTTCACTTCTTTTTGATGACCTTAGTACTTTTGAAAAATACCAGTCAGATATTTTGCAGCGTCTCTCAATTCATGTTTGTCTGATGTTTTTCTCTCCATTGGATTGGGCAGTAGATTTGGGGGAGGAACACTGCAGAGGTCAACAGCCATTCTCATCACATCATATCTAAGGGTACATTATCAACATGACTTCTCGCTGGTGATGTTAATATTCATCACATTTAGCCCCACTCCATGGCACCCTCTTTGGAAGACAGTCCCTACTACGTATAGCCCACATTTAAGCAGTGGGGAGTTAATGTTGCATCTCCTTGAGGGCGAAGTACCTGTACAAATTTCCTCAAATTCTTCTATGTGCGAATTTGTCTTTTCTCCCCCCATTTATTTATTTTTTAATGACTGACTTACATCAGTATGAATTCATGGATATCTATTTTATATTTTAGGTTATAATCCAGTTCTATATTATTTTTTCTTGTTCAAGCTGTTCCAGATCTGGGCATTGGGAGCTCCTTCGGTTGACTCCTGTGTCCCTTTGAAATACCACATCAGTTTGTTTCTTGATCCCTTCCTTTTTTTTCTGCATTACAAGACACACCAGGTTAAACTTGTATATTACCTGCCCCAGCCCTAGAATAAGCCATTCCTCTAAGGGACCTGGATCTTGTTTTTGGAGAATGGTATTAGAAACCAAGATCTGGGTCCTGGGTGTGCTTGTTGCTACTGGAGTGTTGCTGTTTCTAGGCCCACTCAGTGGTAGCACTTTTTTTTTTTAAGAGGCAGGGTCTCACTCTGCCATGCAGGCAGGAGTGCAGTGGCATGATCATGGCTCACTGCAACCTCAAACTCCTGAGCTCAAGCAGTCCTTCCACCTCAGCCTCCTGAGTAGCTAGGACAATAGGCCAAGCACCACTGCACATGACTAGATTTTTTTTCCTTCTATTTTGTGTAGAGATGGTGTTTCACTATGTTGCCCAGGCTAGTCTTGAACTCCTGTGCTCAAGTGATCCTCCCACTTTGGCCTCTCAGATTACTGGGATTATAGACATGAACCACTGCACCTGACTGGTAGCACTTGTTTTAATGCCCCTTATTTTGAATTTTCAAGGTCTGATGGTAGCGCCTTGTCTCAAACTTACAAAACAGAAATGGAATAATCAAAAACATAGACATTCTGTGATTTACCTTAGGTGTTGCTGCTTAGCAGACATGGAACTTCCTGCAAGTTGCTTAACTCCATTAAGCCAAGGGCTTATCATTTTAAAAATGAGAACACTTTAAAACATATTAAATGATATGATGTCTGTAAAGGATAAAATAAAACATCAAGCTCATGACCGATAAACATTAGCAACCCCTTAGTATAAAAGGGTCACTCATTCTTTCTTCACTTTGGACCTTTCACAAGAAATAATTGTTTTAGTAAATATGTTTCTCCACATGTAAAATCTAATGCAAGAGTCACTTAACTTATTTATTGAGATTCTGTCCTGTATTTCAAATCAACTACATGTTGAGCATCCGAAATCTGAAAATCTGAAATCTAAAATGCTCCAATGTGTATTTCCTGTAAGTGTTGTGTTGGTGTTCAAAATATCTTTTATTTTGGAGCCTTCCAGATTTCAGATTTTCAGAGTTGGGATGTTCAATCAATAAGTATAATGCAAATATTCCAAAATCTGAAAAAAATTTAAAATCCAAGACACTTCTGATCCCAAACATTTTAGATAAGGAATACTTAATCTGTATGGAACAATGCCACATGGGTGTATAAATGTTACTTCAAATTCAAAACATTTAAAGCTAAATTATTTTTGTTAAACCAAGTCCCACATTAGGATTTTACATTTCTAATGGAAGCACAATAATTCGCTCATGTTTTTCAGACTCAAAGTCTTTAGCTTTTGGTAATGTCAAACTAGATATTTCAGACTAACACTCTTGCTGTGAACAACTAGAAAATATTCACAGAGTATTTCTTCAATGTTCTTAAAGATACAAGAGCATTTATTTATAAGTCACTACAGAAATTGTAAGGCCAGTGTCTAAAGGAAGAAGGAAATTCAGAGTTAGGAGCCAATATTTGGAGTTATTTTTATCTGTAAGAAGCCTCTATGCTTCTACTGAAATAAAGTACTTGGAGATGGGAGTGGGAAGGACTTGTGGCACTAGAGGGAGAAGAATTGTAATCCAGGGTCTTGAAAGGATTCGGTGATAAATACCTCACACTTGGTCTATGGTCTAGGACAAATGATGAATGGGAAATAGACGGGCCCTTCCAGCAAGTGAAGCCCACCTTCAAACCATCTCAATCCTTGACAACTGATTAAAGTGGTTGCACAGTATTAGTGTTCATGGCAACTTGCCAGAAATAAGTGTTAAACTCCATCTGGAAGAAGGTGGCATCATTCTAGGCTTAAATTTTTCATACTTTTTTTCATACATGGGATCTAATATTTAATTTTTTAAATGTTTTTATGTGAAAAGCAAGAACACAAGATAATGTGAACAAAACTCAAGAGAAACAAGAGAAAATACAAACATACCCTACCCTAGAATGCACACAATAGACACAGTAACAGACATATCATTAAAATAACTCTGAAAATGTTCAGTGAAATAAAAAACAATGTTTAGAATTTTGGCAGAAAATTGGAAACTAAAAATAAAATAGCCTGTGGAAATTCTATTTAGGATATGCAAACTAAAATTTAGAACTTGATGGACTGATTGAGCAGCACATTAGTCACAATTATAAACAGAATTAGTCACAATTATAAAGATAAATCAGAAGAAAATATTGAGATAAAACACATAAATGAAAAATATAAAAGTCAAAATATGAGCTATACTATGAGGTTGTCTAATATCTCAGTTGGATTCTCAAAAGATCAGCGATATAATGAGACAGAAATAATATTTGAAGAAATAATAGTTGAGAATTTTTTAAAAACCATGAAAGATAGTATTATCCCACAGATACAAGAAGTTCTATACCTCAAGAAGAGTAAATAAGAAAATCACAACTAGGCATGTTGTATTAAAATCACTAAAAGTCAAGGGCAAAGGGAAATATTAAAAGCAGGCAGTTTTTAAAAAATTACCTTCAAGGTCACCGTTAGACTAACAGCTGACATCTCAAAAAAAAAAAAAAAAAAAGAAACCAGAAGGCAATAAAATGATAACTTCAAAGTGAAATCAATCGATAAAAATTGTGAATCCCAAAGTTTATACACAGCAGAAGTATTCTCCAAGGATGTAAGTGAAATGAATCCATTTTCAGACAAACCAAAACCAAAGGAATTCATCATCAGTAAATCCCAACAAAGACTAAAGGATATTCTTCAGGCGGAGGGCAAAAGACCACAAATGGAAACTCAGAAATTCAGGAAAGAATGAAGAGCAAAAAACAGAGTAAATATGTCAACAAATGTAAATAAATAGTTTGTCTAAAGTAATAATAACATCTTATGGAATTATATTTTTGAGAATTAAAATATATGATAACAATAGCATGTAAGTTGGGAGGGGATAAATGGCCTTAAAGTACCCAAAAGTCTCTGAAATTTTCTGAAAAGAAGTGAAATGTTGATTTATAGCAGAATTTAATATGAAGTAAATTTGCATCTTTAAAAGACTGGTAAAAAAGTATGAAATTATAAAGCTAATAGAGGGAAAAATGAAATAATAAAAATACAAGTATAAAATAAGGCAAGAAAAGAGAACAAAAGAATATAGAGTGAGCAGAACAAAGTAAATAGTAAGGTAGTAGATTCAGATTTAAAATCTATTAATAACTATATTAAATGTAAATATACCAAGTGTTCCGATTAAAAGGCAAAGACTAACAGATGGGGTAAAACAATAGAATCTACCTGTGAGTTACTTAGTACAGTCACATCCAGATTAAAAGATTAAACACAAACAGCACTAAACAATACCTTATGACATAGCAATTCCATGCCTTGATATATTCCGAACCAAAATGCATGCAGATGAGTACTATGAGACATATGCATAACTGATCATAGCAGTACCATTTATAGGAACCCCCAAATGGAAACAATCCAAATGTCCATGAATAGGTAAATGGATAAATAAATCATGGTGTATTTACACACTGCAGTAGTACTTATCAATATAAAATAATGAACCAGTGATACAAACAGTAATATGGATGAACCTCAAAAATATCAAATAAAAGAACAAGGCCTAGCACGGTGGCTCACACCTGTAATCTCAGCACTTTGGGAGGCCGAGGTGGGTGAATCATGAGGTCAGGAGTTCAAGACCAGCTTGGCCAAGATGGGGAAACCCCATCTCTACTAATAATACAAAAATTAGCCAGGCATGGTGATGGGTGCCTGTAATCCCAGCTACTTGGGAGGCTGAGGCAGAGGATTGCTTGAACCTGGGAGGCGGAGTTTGCTGTAACCTGAGATCGCACCACTGCACTCCAACCTAGGCAACAGAGTGACAGAGTGAGACTTGGTCTCACAAAAAAAAAAAAAAAAAAAAAAAAAAAACAGACACAAAGGAGGTTCATACTGTAGGATTCCATTGATATAACGTTCAACACAGATTAAACTGAGCTATGCTTTGTAAGTCAGGATAATCAAGTTTGAGGAGAAGAGAGGGGTATGATGGTAAGTGGTACTAGGGGAGATTTGGGACGCAGGGAGTATTCTATTTCTTGATTTGGGTGGTAGTTACGGGGGTATTATGCTTTGTGAGAATCCATTATGCATTATATTTATATTGTGTGATTTTCTTGTATTTGTTGTGCTTCAGGGTTTTTTTTAAGTTTAAAATTAAAGAAAAACATCTCTTGCTTGCTCTTCCCACTCTTTCCTGCCAGCTAGTCACAGAGCTCAGTTAAATCTTCCTTCACAGCCATCATATCTCCCCATCTCCATTGCATTGCACCATCCTAATTCTGATCTTTATTTTTTCACATACAAATACAAGTATGTAATAACTATTTTCCATTTTTCCCTCATTCACATAACTGTCAGATTAATGTTTCTAAAACATTTGTTACCCCCAACATACTCTAAATAATGTGGTAACCTCTCTGCAACCTGCTACAGTATTTCACCCTTACCTGCACGGTACACGTTCCAAGATCCTCAGTGGATGCCTGAGACCACGGATGGTAGTGAACCCTATATACACTTTGTTTTTTCTATACATACATGCCTATGATAAGGCTTAATTTAAAAATTAGACACAGTAAGAGATTAAAAACAATAGTAAATAATAAAATGGGAAAATTATAACAATCTACTGTAATACACGTTATGTGAATGTGGTCTCTGTCTTTCTCTCAAAATATCAGTATTTCCAAACTGCGGTTGATTGCCCGTAACTGAAACTGCATTACTGCATTACTGAAACTGTAGGCAAGGGGGGACTGCTACATTACCAGAGGAGTATTAACTGAGAAGGCTTGACCAAGACAGCAGGGAACTGTACTCAAGAGTATGACAATATCTAGGCTAAGTTCTGGCAAATAGTGAGCACTTGACCCTGGTGAAGGGCAGGTACGTGTGGACAATCGAAAGCAAACAATAACATTATGCCATTAGCAATTCATAGCCAATTAGAAATGCAAGTGACAATACTAGCTAACACATTGCTTTTCCTATGGAATCTTCCATACATTTACATATTTTAATTCATTTAGTCCTCACAAGTCCATGTGATACATTGTTAGCACAGGTTGAGTATCCCTTCTCTAAAATGCTTGAGGCCAGAAGAGCTTCAGATTTTGGAATTTGGGGGGCTTTTGGAATATTTGTATATACATAATGAGATACTTCGGGATGAGACCCAAGTTTAAACATGAAATGCATCTATGTTTCATATACACCTTATACTCACAACCTGAAAGTGATTGTATTTTTCCTTCGGGAATACTGAATAAGCTGTGTTATGCAACTGCATTTTGACTGTGATCCATCACACGGGATCAGGTATGGAATTTTCCACTTATGACGTCAGGTTTCGTGCTCAAAAAGTTTTGGATTTTTGAATATTTCAGATTTGGGATTTTTGGATCAGAAATGTACCTATAAACTGCAACCTATACCTGCATTTTACAAATGGGGAAACTGAGGGATAGAGATGGTAAGTAACTTGCCCAGGGTCCTACAGGTAGGTGGCAAAAACAGGCCAGGGAACTAAGTATCTGGCTTTAGAATCCATGCTCTTAATGGTCATGCTCTGTTGCCTTTCCGAGGATGAACAGCACTGGTTTCCAAACAGAATCACACCATAACTACACTGGGCAGGATTTAGAGCTCAAGAGAGAAAGGCTCATACATTTAGAGTTCATCTCTCACCTCCCACAAGTGAGATGCAGATGAGTAAGATCACACAGTGACTAAAAGCCAGATAGACCATCCTGACCTTCCTATGAAAAGAACTACAATTTGGATCCCTTCTGTCTCTGGAATTACCATTATTATGCTGATTTGGTGTGATCATATGTAGTGGCAAATAGTTTTTCAGGAATTTTGTAGGAAGTCACTCTAACATCTTTGAGCAAGTCCAACTGGAAAATTGAAAAATGGGCTAAGTTCAATCCATTTGGCTTATTTTTTTTCTCCTTCCAATAATGCTACTTGGCATCTTCTTTCTTTTTGAGAGTATTTTAACTTTCATCTACAGGTTTTAATTTAACTTGTCATATTTCTATTTTTTTTTTGTACATGGGACCAGACGCCTTTGGGAAAAGGACTCAGTTTTTAATACATTAACACAATAAAAACAAGGAAGATCAATTTAAGTCAATGAGTTACGTTTTAGGCAAGCTCAGTAGAAGACAGGAATTCACTTCCAACTTTCAAGTTGCTCAAAGACTTCTAGCTCTAAAAACAGGCTAAGGCGTACTTACACAGAGAGAATTAAAATGGTCAAGGCCATCATCTTGGATAACTTAGGAAGATGCCATCATGGAGACTGTTACATAATAAGTAAGAGGCCCTTTTATGTAAGTTACACAGAGAACAAAATGCAGATGCCATGCATGGCGTATGGCATTTTATGGGGGCAGTAAATGTCTTAACTTGTGTATTAGTCTCTTTTCATGCTGCTGATGAAGACATACCTGAGACTGCATAATTTATAAAGAAACAGAGGTTTAATGGACTCACAGTTCCACGTGGCTAGGGAGCCTCACAATCATGGCAGAAGGTGAAAGGCACATCTTACATGGCAGCAGGAAACAGAGAATGAGAACCAAGTGAATAGGGAAACCCCTTATGAAACCATCAGATCTCACGAGACTTATTCACTACCATGAGAATAGTATGAGGGAAACTGCCCCCATGATTCAATTATCTCCCACTGGGTCCCTCCCACAACATATAAGAATTATGGGAGCTACAATTCAAGATGAGATTTGGGTGGGGACACAGTCAAACCATATCAACTTGGTCCGATGTGCTCAGATGAATTCTGCTAAGGTTGAACTTCTCTAAATCAGTGGAACCAGACAAGCCATAGAATTCCTTGTTTTCCAGATCTGAGTAAGGAGTGTTACAATCACAGGCGTATATTTTTTAAGTCATGCCGTGAACAGTTTGTTTTATTCTCTGGCTTAACACATGGCTTTAGTCTTCTCTGATGAAAAATATCTCATAAAGCCTTCCCCATCTTACCTCCAGCCCCATCATTCTCTCACACCACACCCTGTTAGTTTCAATCCTGGCATTTATCCATCTGGTATTTATCCATTTAATTACATTCTGCTCAGTTTGCTTGATTATTCACCACCTAGCACCTCACTAGACTGTATGCTCATGAAGGGAGGAACTATATCTTTTTAGCTTAATACTGCATCACCAGAGCTTGCACGGTGCCTGAGACAAAATTGGTGCCCATATTTGTTAAAAGGATAAAAACAATGAATAAGTAAATCAAAATCAGGAAGACCAGTGAGGTTGAGCAGGACATAGTCTTTGCATGGATCACAGTGACAACTAATTTGGACTTTGTCATTAGTTGGGAAAATATTATTTTTATTTTCATGGGACACTTTCTCCCTCCATGTCTCTCTGCCTGTCTTCCTTCCTTCCTTCTTTCCTTCCTTCTCCCTTCCTTCTTTTCCCCCTTCCTTCCTTCCCTCCTTTCCTTCCTCCCTCCCTCTCTCCCTGCCAGTGTTCCTTCATTCTTTCCTTCTTTCATTCCTTGCTTCCTTCCTTTCCTCCCTCCCTCCCTCCCTCCCTTTCTCTATTTCTTCTTTTTTTCTTTTTCGCCTAATGATTTGCAAAGCTATAACAAGGAAATAAAAATCTTAATAAATGTGGGAGAGATTAAGTCAATGTTTGTAAACTTTTTAATAAAAAATATTTTTAAAATCCATTTGTAAGAATTATCAAAATTGTAAGGCCAAAGCATTTTTCACAAGGAAGGTTTGTATTATTCACGGAAAATCCCCCACACTTGAATAAGATCACAGACACTAGAGGGCAGTCCTAGACACCCTGTGGTGCTCCTAAAGGCAAGCTAAGCACAGCAACTTAGCCTGCGGTTTTAAACACACTCTTATCAATACATCAGTTGCTCCAGCCTTCACCCCCTTCTGCAACTGAAGGACTTCCCCACTTATTTGTAGGAGGCATTGGGTGTGTCATCTGAGTCCTGTAGCCTCCCCCAGGAGCTGAGTAAAGTGGTGTTTGGCTGCTTTAGAAGGCTATAGCTCCCTGATTGTCCAGAACCACATCTATTGCTGCTGTCACCTGGGGTCCATGAAGGTGCCTGCAGCCCTGTGTTCACAGAGGTCTACACTTTCAAGTCCTGGGGTGTGCAGGGGTGGGAAGAATGCCCCACTTCCCATCTTGCCCTTTTTGCCAAGGACCAGGGTGGTGCTGCTGTGAACCCTAGCACTTTATGGTGACTTAGTTTTTTTGTCATAAAATAAAAACCTTGAACATTCCTGCAGGCCCCCTCCCCACCCTTTGCACTGGACTCCAACATGAGTCCCTTGGGGAATTGGAATTCTCAATTGCCAGACTCCTAATTTACGGCTTAGATGCTATGAGTTCCCTTCTCTCTCAAAAGTTTCCTGTAGTCATTTTGGCCAATAGTTACTAAATGATCCAGCCCACCAACCCATCACACATGTGTAGGTCTTTCAGCATTCTGGAGTGAACTGACCCTGACTGAAACATGTAAATCACTCAAGATCCTGATTACAAACTCAGCCCTCCCCACCCGCAAGGGCTGTGAATCTCAGGAAGATTTATCCTCAAATGTCAATGCTTTGGAAGAACATAGCTTTCCACAGTTACCTTCCCTTTGGATGAAAAATTCTTTTACTTTTATTTTTGTTTAAAGCAGAGCTGCTTTTCAAGACTTGTTCTAAAAAGAGATCAAATTGGAGTCTGGTTTTGACTAGTGGGAATTTTCCTTCAGCTAAACCAACTGTTGGCTGTGCTTGAACTCCCGCCAATACAGGGGCCAGTGCTGCAGCACTTTTAAGTTAAAAGTGGCTAATAAAATCATGAAGGAAAACCATAAAAGAGAATTACAAACGAAATCATCAAAAAGAAAAAAAATGGCTTTACTCTGGTGAAATTCACCCTCCAGGGACCGAATAGAAAATTTGCAGACATGAGCTGATGTCAGCAGAGACACCTGACACATTTAAAAGTCTTTTCCCCTCAGTAAGTTCAACCATTCAGTTTCTACTAATCAGTTGTTTCTAATATTGAAGGAAAGCTGAGATCAGTTGGGCAAAAGAAAAATCTGAGATAACCTCAATTATCAATTTTATAAGTAGAGGCTGGAAAGCTACCTTCCATTTCTAGTGCATTGATTTTTAAAGTTGATGGAGCCTCTGAGCATACATTGCATTCACACTGGCTTATTCGGTAAATAGTTTAAAATATTTGAAGTGTGGTTATATTAATGAAATAATTATACTGGCACTCACACCTCTTGATTTTGAGGCATGATCACATCATATAAAGAAACAGATTGAAACACAATCAGAAATAATAATTGGTCATTAAGTTATACATGTTTTTTAAGTATGCACTAACTGGTTAAATGGTCTGGCATTTCTATTTTTAAGTACTTCGTACATGGCTACAACTCAGACATCATTTTTTTCCCCTGTGGTACTCTTTACTTGTTTATTTTTGGAAAGTTTGGGCCAAATCTGTTCCATCTTTGACCTTTGGGTACTTTTCTTTTCTTTTTAGGGAAAGAACTATGTATACCTTTCCAGTACGAAGCATACACGTGCTCACATGGATGATAAACAACTCCCAGACTTGCTTTTCTGACAAATAAATCAGTGCTGGTAGATCTTTAAAATGTCAAACTTCTCATTCAGCATGAGACTTGTCACTGTCCATGTGTTTTTTTGACGATTCCCCAGATCTTACCAGTTGGCCCGGTTCCCATACATCAGAATGATGAAATGTACAAGACACCTATTCAGACTTATCCCTTCTCTGCAATTATTGCAACTGGGTCTTTTTTTTCCAGCTTCTTGGAAGGTTTACTACTCTCCCAGGCTTTTGGCCTCCCAGGGAGGTCAAAGAGCTTGGAGTTAGTTTGCGTTCCCTCCAAAATACCAAGGTGCAACCAAACCTTTTTCCACGACCTCTCGGAAAAGTACACAGCAGCTTTATGCCATCTCTCAAGGACTAGTCATAGGCATGCCCAGAGGGCAGCCCAGAATAGCTTATTACTTCTAGAAAGGTGGCTTCTCATTATTATCATGGCTTTAAAACCTGATTCCTTATAGATCTAGTAGCATAAGGAAGTGGTTTCGGCATTTGATAGGGTTAAAACAGTACCACTTCCTTGCCCTGTAAACATGTGTATTATTATACCTCCCCAAACTTTAATGTCCTCATCTGTAAAGTAGAAAGTGACCATATTAAGAATATAGACTTGTGTAAGTCAACAGCAAGTGTGTTTTAGAACACAGAAATAAGAATATACCTAATTATGTGTCAGTAAACAGATTTTTTTTCCTTGTCTACTCTATTTTTGTTGTTGTTTTGAGACAGATTCTCACACTGTCACCCAGGCTGGAGTGCACTGGCATGATCTCAGCTCGCTGCAACCTCCGTCTCCCAGGTTCAAGCAATTCTCCTGCCTCAGCCTCTTGAGTAGCTGGGATTACAGGCGTGTGCCACCACATCTGGCTAATGTTTGTATTTTTAGTAGAGATGGGATTTCACTATGTTGGCCAGGCTGGTCTCAAACTCCTGGTCTCAAGTTGATCCACCCGCCTCTGCCTCCCAGAGTGCTGGGATTACAGGCGTGAGCCACCATGCCCAGCCTCTCACCCTATTTTTGAACAAAAAGACGAAAAAGTTTAAGAAATATGCCAAGGAAGTAAGCAAGTGGGTACAACATGGGATACCCTGGTGATGTGCTTCCCTATGCAAATCAAAGCATTGTGTAATATATAGCTAGTTCCACCTAGTAAGTCAGCACACAGGTCAGGTGCATGTCTAGGATCATTCTATCACCTTCTACCTATGTAGATGTTTCTCATCCATCTCAGGCTAGCTTGCAATAGGACAGATTTCCAAATTTCAGCATGCCAGTGTCAGGAAATGATTGAATTGAGGTTATTTTCCTAACCTCAGTGTCCAACACAGTTGTCAACTTTCCTAATTGTATGCTGCCCATGAATTCCTCATTGAAAATTACTGAAGAGAACACCACTTTGATGAACAACAGTAACTTGATCAGAGTAGCAGACTCTGTGTTCAAAGCAAATGAACTTTTAAAATGAGAAGCAAATTAGTCTTCTACCATCTACTCCTAAGTCTTTATCTGGGCAAGGAATACTCAGTTAGGAAATTATCCAGATGTGACAATTTGCCAGGGTAATTTTTGATAGCTTATTTATTTGTATTATTTTTACAGGGGCATGACAAGTAAAGATATAACATTCAAATCAGTCTACTGAGTGGGTTCTGATGTAATGGAGACAAGAAATCCAGCTTTTCAGTAAGTTCAGAGGTTTTTTTCTCTGGATAGACCCTCTAATCAATGGACAGACTGACCACTCCTGAAACTGACATCTACATTGCTAATCGCAGGCTAGTGACTCAAATCACTGAGCCCAGCATCTAACTCACCTTCTACTTCCCAACCTGCTGTCCTAGCCCCACTGCTACCACTCGTTATTCTTCTTTTCTAGGTTAATACCTTGAGACACCTTGAATTTTTTTTGAGATGGAGTCTCACTCTGTTGCCCAGACTGGAGTGCAGTGGTGCAATCTCGGCTCACTGCAACCTCTGCCTCCTGGGTTCAAGTGATTCTCCTGCCCCAGCCTTCTGAGTAGCTGGGATTACAGGCACACGCAACCACGCCCAGCTTTTTTTTTTTTTTTTTTTTTTTTTAGAGAGACGGAGTTTCACCATGTTGTTCAGGCTGGTCTCAAACTCCCGACCTTGTGATTCTCCCGCCTCAGGCTCCCAAAGTGCTGGGATCACAGGCATGAGCCACCGTACCCAGCCTGTCCTTTTCTTTAGCATTTGTGGCCCTCCCCTCCCTTCTGTTAACCAGCTTGAGGTCCTCGCCTCCCAGTGTATCTGGGCAACACCTACTTTGCTTTCCCTTCCTTCCAACAACTGCCCCCCACTCCCAACCCCTAAACTTTTGGAACCCCAGGAGGTACGTCCCGTCTCTGCTCTAGAACTGGCTCCCTTTGCCTCAATAAATGTTACTGTTATTAAGATCCTCTTCCTGCAGATCCATTCAACCCTATTTCCCACCACTTCCTAACCCACCCCTTTTATGCCAATCCCATGCACAACCATTTAATCTCTGTCTTTTCTAAGTATTAATACCTTCCCTCAACTTCTCCCCCAAAAATGCCCAAATGTAAGCCCCCTATTCAAATCCTGTGTAAATCTACATCTGCCACCAAATCCCCTTACAATGCTTCAGAAACAACTTAGCTCTTCCATCTCTAAACGTCATATCTGTTTAACCTCAGCCCCTTCCAGTTTCATGCTGACCTGTTTTGTTTAATGTTAATGAATGACCATATGTTATGTAAGGGGATCTATACTCCTTTCTCTTCTCTGTCCTCCCCTACTCGAGCCTCACTTCCTCTCCGACACAGGAGACATGGGAAGAGATTGACAACACCCATGGATCAGAACCGAAATCTGAACTCCTGTAGACTGTGCACTACACCTTCTACCCCCTCAGAATGTAAACTGTAAATTCCAACATTCTTAACTTCGCCAAACTTTATCACAGTTACACAGGATGGAGATTTACTACTAAGTCATTTAATATTGTCCAAGATGCCTTTAAGGAAGATTTAAATAAAATCTCAAGGGCTGGGCACGGCGCCTCACCCTGAAATCCCAGCACTGTGGGAGGCTTAGGTGGGAGGATCGCTTGAGTCCAGGAGTTCAAGAGCAACTTGAACAACATGGTGAGACCCCCATCTCCTTAAAGAAGAAGAAGAAGAAGAAGAAGAAGAAGAAGAAGAAGAAGAAGAAGAAGAAGAAGAAGAAGAAGAAGAAGAAGAAGAAGAAGAAGAAGAAGAAGGAGAAGAAGAAGGAAGAAGAAGAGGAAGAAGGAGGAGGAGGAGGGGGGGGAGGGGAGGAGGGGGGGGAGGGGAGGAGGGGGGGAGGGGAGGGGGGAGGGGGAGGGGAGGAAAAAAGAAAGAAAGAGAAACAAAGAAAAGAAATTTTAAAAGTGAACTTGAGGTGGCAGGATGGTTTGAGGCCAGGAGATCGAGACCAGCCTAGGCCACATGAGCAGACTCGGTGTCAACAAAAAAAATTAGAAAATTAACCAGGTGTGATAAGTCATCTGCAGTACCAGCTAATCAGGAGGCTGAGGCAGGAGGATCGCTCGAGCCCAGGAGTTTGAGGTTTCATTGAGCTATGATAGCACCATTGTACTCCAGCCTGGGCGAGAGAGAGACCGTATCTCTAAAAGGAAAAAAATAAATAAACAAAACAAAGCAAACCAACCAAACAAACAAAAACAAAAAATTCACACACGCACACACACACACACACACACACACACACACACACACACAGACACCCAACACCAAAAGCAAAAAAACCCTCGAGGCTTTCTTGTTTATGAGTTAGCTCTGCCAGGAGGTGGGGTGGCCTTAGGGGAGGAGAGGGTTGTTGCATTTCAACTTTAACTCTCATCACAGACGTGCAAATCCATGAACGCTGAGGTCAGGCTGCAGAGGTGATGCAGAGATAATTGCTTTGCCCCTCCTGGTGGTGGAGTTGGTTTTCACATTCTCCATCCAAGCTGCGCCTTTGACAGAAATGGAGCAAGCCCTCCCTCCACGTGGGGCATTGCTTCTAAAGCAATAAATAGCTTGAGGTGACTGAGGCGAAACTGATTGTCCTTGAGATGGGACTGCAATAGAAATCTGGGCAGCCCGAACAGACACCCAGCGCTCCAGCCACCAGCGGGGCCGCCCGGGCGTCCCCGGCTCTAGACCAGCCGCGAGGAGGCGCAGCGAGAGCGCTGGTCCCCGCCCGCGGCCGGAGGAGGGCTAGAGCGCCTGGGCCAGCCCCCCGAGCCGGCTGGGCGGGCGGGCGAGCGCGAGCAGACGCCGGGCACTGTCACCGAGGGTGCGCCGAGCGCACCGACCCGGGACGCAGGCAGCTGGGGACCGCCAGATTCCACCAGCTCTCCTTGCCCCGCAGGGGTCCTCGGCTCGCGCTCCTGGGTAACAGCCACCGGGGCGGAGGGAGATGTCGACCGGGGCCAGCCGCGGTCCCCGGGGAAGCCAGGCGCCGCTGATCGCGCCCCTCTGCTGCGCCGCGGCCGCGCTGGGGATGATGCTGTGGTCCCCCGCCTCTCAGGCGTTCAACCTGGACGTGGAAAATCTCACGGTGTACAGCGGCCCCAAGGACAGCTACTTCGGCTACGCCGTGGACTTCCACATACCAGACGCCCGCACGTAAGTCGCCAGACCCGGGGAGGTGCGCGCGGGGGCGAAGGCGCTCCCGGGTCAGGTCCCAGCCGCTCTGCCGTACAGTCCCCGCAGCCTGGGATCCCCGTCCTGCCGCCTGCCCGGGGTCCCGTCCATCTCCCCGCCACCAGCCCCTTCTCTCCCCTGCCATGCTAGATGTGCCTTGTGAACTTTGAGCTAGAGACACGCCACTTGCATAGAACACGCAAGTCCTGGGTGTTCCGGGTACCAAGACGCACGCATCCTACAAGGAGAGAACAGGACCCAGAAGACCAAAGCCAGTTAAAACCGCGACCACGGCGAGGTCTGTTTATGCAGAGCCTGTAGCCATTGCGTCTGGGCGCAAGAGCTGTCGGCTATCAGCAGATGGGCTCTGTCCTTGGCTTCCTCCCACCCCACCCCCTTCTCTCATCTCACTGTACCCACAGAGCTCCACCTAGAGAAGCAGGACCGTTTGCACTCTTGCAAACCAGGTTGCAGACCCCCACAGATTTCCAAGAGGAAATCAAGTTTGACAGTCGGTCCTCATCATAAATACATTCCTGCCCTCCACCCCTGCCCCAGTGTCCCCGGGCAGGAGGCTACAGAGACTGCATTGCATGCGCACGCTTTTGTGGCGCCCAAAGAGTGACTTTCTCCAACCCTTTTGCAGAGCGAGTGTCTTGGTGGGGGCGCCCAAAGCCAACACCAGCCAGCCCAATATCGTGGAAGGGGGAGCCGTCTATTACTGTCCTTGGCCCTCGGAGGGATCTGCGCAGTGCAGGCAGATACCGTTTGACACCACCAGTAAGTGAGATTTGTCCTTCTAAGCTGCGGGCCTGGGTTTGGAAGAACCAGGGCCATCCCAGAGGCGACTTCCCGCTGTCTTGGTGCAGTGCTCCTTTAGCTTGTCCGATGTGTCCGTGTTGTGGGCTGTGTGGGTCTCTAGAGAAATCAGTTTTTTCAACTCTCAGTTAAGTGAAGGAAGATGTTTAGTGAACCCTAGAGAAAGGACCCTATTTTGACCCTGAGTGTTTGGATGCATCCTGGCAACTCCTGTTTCTTTACCGTTCTGAGATGAGCATTTTCAGAGTGAGTGGATGTTTTGGAGAAATACAAAAACTACGTCCTAACTTTGACTGTGGAGAGAATTTGGTTGCTTCTTAAGGACAGATCTGGAAAAAGAGAGATCCGTAGCGTTTCCAATGCCCAAGCTCCGGAGGCAGGACTTAGACATCACTCCGTGTTACTGTTTAATTCCTTACAGAAAGAAAGAAAGAATTTTCTTTCAAAGTATTAGACATTGGATGCAAACTAGTGCAGGCAGAGTGTGGATGGATTACATTCATTTCCAAAATCCCTAGACAGATGTTTCTTATTTAATTAAAGGGAAAATACGTTTTAAACAATTCAGTCTGGTTATATTTCCTCTGGTGTTTTCTCTTTAGAACCTGAGAAAATAATTTAAATGCAATGCTTTCAAAGACATTAACACCGAATGCTTTAATTTTTACCACCAAAACTTTATGAATTCAAAGGGTATATATTATCAGAAAGCAAATATCTCTTTCCAGAAAAATGCGAATATGTCACCTTGAATAATGGTCCTTGATAAATAATCATTTAAAATACCTTTTGTACCACACAACTATTCTACGACATCATACTTGATTTCTTTGATTTTTAATTGTTTGATTAGTGTGTATATGGAATTTATGCAGAATATTTTCACAGAATTTCAGTGAAATTGGCTGGATGATATTTACCTGTTACTATAATTTATATCTTTTATGTTAAAGGAGAAAACAGTTTCAGTTTCATAAATACGAAAATATTTCAAAGCAAAACATACTATGCAAGCATTACCTTGAATTATGACCAAATTAGGAAAGTATTTTATAAAAGCATTGGAAAATTATATTTTTATCGTGCCTGTCTATATATGGTCACAATAGCTTATCATTTTATTAAATATTCTGTTATTTTATACCAGTTTTTATAAGCTTTTACTTTTAAATTTGAGTATTAGCAACCTGGAAGATTAAACCTTTTGATGTTAATTTGTGACAGAAATCTTTTAATTAGTTATTTTATCAAGATTTGAGACACTTTCTAGCTACTGCTCTCTGGTTTAAGAATAAGCTTCCTAAATCGGAAGAATTAAACATTTAAACATAAAATTAATGCCATTTTAATAATTCATACCCAAATCATTTGTTTTGTTTTGTTTTTTTGTTTTTTTGTTTTTTTTGTTTTGAGACAGAGTCTTGCTCTGTCACCCAGGCTGGAGTGCAGTGGCGCGATCTCGGCTCACTGCAAGCTCCGCCTCCCGGGTTCACGCCATTCTCCTGCCTCAGCCTCTCCGAGTAGCTGGGACTACACGCGCCCGCCACCACGCCTGGCTAATTTTTTTTTTTTTTTTTTTTTTTTTTGCATTTTTAGTAGAGACGGGGTTTCACCGTGGTCTCGATCTCCTGACCTCGTGATGCGCCCGCCTCGGCCTCCCAAAGTGCTGGGATTACAAGCGTGAGCCACCGCGCCCGGCCAATCATTTGTATTTTTAAAAGTATTTTAAGGCAGGCCAAATAAAGACATGAATCATTGACATTATTTGAATTTCCATTAAGGAAAGTATATTTTGAGACATGGTTGATGTGTTTTCACCAAGAAGCAATTTATGGTCGTGGAAAAGAATTTAATAACCTTCTTGTGTAGTCTCATAACATATGAAATCAGGATCTGATTAGTATATTTTTCTTTTGATAAAGGAAGAATCAATGTCTGCCCAGATAAGTTACAAATGACTTACTTTGTAAGTACTCATCCCAATAGATGTCATAGGCCGATAGATTAAAGACCAGAGAATTCAGATGTCAACTATGAATTTTAAAAATAACTGATCCTAACTGAAAATTTTCAATATTAAATTACAATAGGTAGGCCAGGCACGGTGGCTCATGCCTGTAATTCCAGCACTTTGGGAGGCCGAGGCAGGTGGATCACTTGAGGTCAGGAGTTCAAGACCAGCCTGACCAACATGGGGAAACCCCATCTCTACTAAAAATACACAATCAGCCGGGCATAAGGGTGTAATCCCAGCTACTTGGGAGGCTGAGGCAGGAGAATCGCCTGAATCCGGGAGGGAGAGGTTGCAGTTAGCCAAGATTGCGCCATTGCACTCCAGCCTGGGCAACAAGAGCAAAACTCCAGCTCAAAAAAAAAAAAAAAAAAATACAATAGGTTATATTTTCCAAGTTCATTCTAAAGCAATTGCTTGAAGCCTTGAATTCACTGTCCCATACAGAACTAATGCTGACAGATGTGCTTCGGTTTCCAGAATAGCCCACAGGAATGCACTTAACCCTTATTGTTGCTGAATTATATTTGCAGTGAAACAGTAGGGGACAAACTAGAACAACTTGGCAATTAAATAGAAAAACGATGTCCAGAAAAGGTCAGTGTTACTTGGAGAAGACAGTATCCTCTTTTGTGTAGGTTAGGAAAATGTCTAGATATCTCAAAGGGCTTTAGAGATTGATGCTGCTCATTCCACACTACGTCTTATTTTACTTCCAAATATATAGTGGTTTACTTGATAAATAGATGAATACACTAATCCTACTATTATACTTACCAACTACAATCATAATAATTTCAGAATTCATAAATGGAACAAAGTGAGGGAAAGAAAGGAGGAGAAAAATCAATGTTCCTGAAATAATTGAACAGGAAATTTAAAAAGCAAGGCAGGAAAGGCTACACAACTTTGTGAGAAATGAATGGTCCGTGACAGAATGAACAACGCTGTGACCTGTGAAAGACAGGGAGGTCCCACTTGGAGAGGAGAAAGGAATCGTTGGGAAAAGAAAGTTCCCCATGTTGACCATCAGGGGGTACTGTGGGCCCAGAAACCTTGATTGCCAGTGGGAATGGCCTGAAAATGGGTGTGGGGAAGGAATCCACAGGGTCACAGCCCAGGTGTTTGCTACCAAGTGGTTGCTCACCCGCTATACCTCATCTGTGCCAATTGCTTTGTCCTTATACCCTCGGACAGTGGGACTGGCAGTGGCGGCTACTTGATGCAAAGCTGTGCAAGTGAAGAAGGCACAGCAGATGCCACAGTAGCTATTTCCAATCTGAACATCAGCTTTGTGGACAAAGTGGAATGTTAAAACCAAAGATTAAAGGTGGAAACAGACATCACTGGTTCTGGGTCCTGAAGTCGGCGTTGCCAGAGGCATCCCATTTATAGATCGCTACTATGTACCAGACACTATACACACATTGTTTCTACTACATAAAACAAATCAAAACTACTATGTAAAACTCATTCTGTAAATAAGGAAACCGACATCAAAGGTATATCCAAGACCGTACAGTGGTAGGCAGTAGAGGCAGCACTGGAATAGAGGTCTGCCCAGTTTGCAGCCTGCTTCTTCCCCTCACCTTCCTTCCAGAAATGGGGAGAGGACTGACCCTGATAAACTGCAAGTCTGGGATTATGACTAAGCCCCTAGGGAGCTTTGGAAGGCTATATTCACCTTCCCTCCCTCTCCTCCACTCCCCTACTCTAACAGTGGCTTTACAATTCCATTTTAAATGATTCTCCAGAGAAGGGTTGAAAAGGATAAGCAGTTTTGGTAGAAGCATTGTAGAAGCAGGGTTTGTCTTGGTAGGAATGATGGGTCGCATGTGGCCCTGGTTTGCTCAGACTCCCGCAGAATGCCCCTTCACAGTCTCTGATAAGCTGCCTCCTGAGTTACTCTCTACTCAGTGCCAGTAATGTATTGTTCTACCCCCCCAAAAAGGAAGAAAAGTTCCCTGCTTTAACTAAGTAGTGGCCCCAAATTGACATCCGCATAATGGAGTGTGATGTGTCAGGCATAAAAATGTATATTGCAAATATTCATCTGTCAAGACATCAGTGACTTTCCTGGTCTTTTACCCTACTTTTACTACGACATCTGAATTCAAAACATCCTAAGTAAATTTGACCTTTCAGTGAAGTTGTTTCAACTTGTTCAGGTCCCTGGGGTGTCTAGAACTGGGTATTCTGCTCTGATAACCAAATAATTCTCTCAGCTTAGACTTTGAAGGAGACAGCCCTATAACTGAGTTCCAGAATCCAGTTGAGATCCTGTTCCTCCGTGTATTTAAGGTCAATTGCCATTTTCTAAAAACTGCCTTTCGGGTTTTTTTTTTTTTCATGAAATAATCATTATTTATTTTATTTTCACCTTATCATATAACTTGATTTTTTTTTAACATTTCTCATGATAAATACAAAAATAGAGGAAGCTTGCACTAGCCCAGCACTTCAAATGCTTGAATACTAGAAGCATATGCTGGTGGGGGAGGTGCAAAGAGTAGATAATTTTCCTGCTCTGTACAAAATCAAGGGGTTCCAAAAAAGCACTTCTCTCATCTCCCTTCTGTTTTTCCCTCTTTACTTCAATAGAATAAAATTCCTCCTATCACCAAAATGGTTTCTTTCACTTTTGTCTCAGGAACTCTTTAAACTGTGCCCCATGTCTTGAAGAGTTTAAAATATCACATCTGCCTAATTCATGCCTCTCGCTTCTGTATCTATTCCAAGGTTCCCTTTCTTCTTTTTCCTACATTTTCTAAACCAATGCATGGGTTACAGAATGTTAGGTTGTAACCCTTCTGCTAAAAGGGAGAACGAATGAGACAATGAAACAGACTGTCACCTTTGGAATAATGAAGAGCAAATTGCAACATAGTTCCAAAGTATAGCATACAAGTATTTGATTGTTTTAAATGCTCAAGTAAAATGTTTGAGGAAAAAGGTGATGTGGGCTAATTAATTATGATAAGCATCAAAGCACTAATAATGACAGAGAAGCAATACAGCTGGGAACCAGTCACAATTAGGAACCCACATAAGAAGCTGACAGGAAGAGGTAGGAGGTGCCATTGAGATTTGGAAGTCATCTGAGAAAGACTACTAGAATTTGCCTGGCCTCAACTTAGTATCTCTGTGTTAAAAAAAAAAAAAAGAAAGAAAGAAAAAGAAAAGAAAAGAAAACTTAAAATGGAAGACAATTGGGTTAGGATATTTCAAAGCTCTGGATGACAAGGTTTTTGTTGGAAATTGCGGGAGACCGGAAGCCTTTGTTTTGGGGGGTCTGTTTTATTTTGTGTTGAGTGATCCCACAATGAGAAGCAGCTTAAAGCATCTGGTTCTGCAACTGGCATAGGGTTGTTTTTTGATAGTGTTCGGTGTGCCCTTTTTCTCATGTGAGGGTTGGGAAACATATTGGCTGCATGAGTCTTGCCTTTCTAGTTTCCCCAGAAAGAAATCAGTTTTTGTTCAGGAACAAAGAAAAGAAAAATGTAGGTTAGAGCTACCCCAGTAAATGACAGAGGAAATAACTTAAGTGTGACAGGACTTAGGGACAGGAGAAATCTGTGCTCTAATACGTTCAATTGGAAGATTACAAAGGTGGGGGAAGAGGGAAGCCCAAAGATAACCTCCTCTTTTCAAGACTTAACAATGAGAGTAAGTTTTGCTACTCAGAAAAAAAGAAGCAGCGTGTGCACACACGTGCACACCACAATATTTGCAGAAATCTTCCTCTGCTAAGTGCTGATCCAACTGAGTCATCAAAGGTGGTTTAGCTGGATGTCTTACTTATTATTCTAGAAGCAATTCATGATGGCTACTATGCCTGGATATATTGGCATGACAGAGGCAACCATCATCCCTAAATTTCTCTCTGTTGGTTCAGACTTCATGCAACAGAACACAACTGAACCTTGATATGAGAAGGGAGGAGGCAGTGGTCCCTACAGCCCATAGCAACTGAGGAAGCAATTAAAAAAAGGAAGTCCTTGAAACTCCAACTAGAAATGGGAAACAGATCTGCTGTATGGCTAGTTGAGCAGTATGAGCATTAGGCACCCGTTGCTTAATCTGCAAAATTCTTTCAAGAAGCTGGAAGTCTGTGTGAGGGAACAGGCTTCAAGGTTCTTGGCAGGAATATTTCATGTAGGTTCTGCAGCATGCTAGGAGAAATGGCTTGAAATTGTCTTGAAATAGTCTTGAAATTATTCTGAAAGGAAAAATGCACTTTTACATTTAAGCTGACAGGTTGAGATGTGCACATTCAAACTTTACTTGTTAGTGTATAACGAGTCTTGTATCTGGGAATTGCATTGATGGAGAGAGTTGCCAACTTTACGAAAAAGCTCAGCTCAGGGGTGCCCTGATGGATACCATGACAGTACACGAACATGGACTTTTTTTATTTTATTTTATTTTTATTTTTTTGAAATGGAGTCTGGTTCTGTCACCCAGGCTGGATTGCAGTGGCACAATCTAAGCTCACTGCAACCTCCATCTCCCGGGTTAAAATGATTCTCCTGCCTCAGCCTCCCAAGTAGCTGGGATTACAGGTGCCCAATGCCATGCCCAGCTAATTGTGTGATGATTTTTTTTTTTTTTTTTTTTTTTGTATTTTTAGTAGAGACAGGGTTTCACCATGTTGGCCAGGCTGGTCTTGAACTCCTGACTTTAAGTGATCTGCCTGCCTTGGCCTCCCAAAGTGCTGGGATTACAGGCATGAGCCGCCACACCCAGCCACTGAACATGGATTTTTGAGGAAGATAGTTGAAAGACTAATTAATTGGTTTTATTTAAAAAAACACTTGGCCGGGCGCGGTGGCTCACGCTTGTAATCCCAGCACTTTGGGAGGCCGAGGCGGGCGGATCACGAGGTCAGGAGATCGAGACCACGGTGAAACCCCGTCTCTACTAAAAATACAAAAAATTAGCCGGGCGTGGTGGCGGGCGCCTGTAGTCCCAGCTACTCGGAGGGGCTGAGGCAGGAGAATGGCGTGAACCCGGGAGGCGGAGCTTGCACTGAGCCGAGATTGCGCCACTGCACTCCAGCCTGGGCGACAGAGTGAGACTCCGACTCAAAAAAAAAAAAAAAAAAACACTCATTCATCCTTTAATCAGCAAGCATGTTCAAAGCATTTTAAAATAATTTTTATTTTTCAAAATTCTGCTTAATACATGTTTACAAAGAACATATTTATTGCATAAAGCAAGGTGTTCCTCCATAATGAAATCCTAAAATAGATTAAAGTAATTTCAATTCCAGGTTACATGATAAGGAGATTTAAGATATGCAAGCTAATTGAGACTAAGTGATTTACACTTAAAACCAAATACATCTAATACACCAGCTATGGACTGCTATAGAATTCAGGTGGGCCACTCTTAGATGAATGTCACTAGATGGTCTGGAAGGAGTGCAGCTCCACCTCAACCCTGCTGAAAGCGCAGAGTTTAGCTTTGTGGTGTTTAGTGTATTGGCCCGAAGGTCTGCAAATTGAGAAACGTTCCTAGACCCATAAACACTGAAGAAGGTGACTATTTACCCTTTCTTTTTTTTTTTTTTGGTAAAATTAAGGTATAGATTATGAAAATAAGTCTTTATAGAAGTGATTTCCAGGCATTAGGAGTGGAAGAGAGGAGTTGACTCCAAAGGTGTAATAGCAGGGAATCTTTTGGGGGAGAGGTTGATGGAACTTTCTGTATCTTGATTGTGGTGGGGGATACATGACTGCCTGTATTTATCAAAACCCATGATGCTGTAGATCACCAAAAGTGGATTTTATAAATATGTAAATAAATAATCTATATTAATATGTAAATAAAATAAACGTATAAATAAATATGAACAAAAAGATGAGAAAAAACCTTTATGGAGAATGCAAGAAAGTTACATATTTGATACGATGATTAAATGTGGTTTTGTGGCTGTTGCTCTGAGCCCATGGGCAATAAGCTCTTAGGCTATGGGAGGGCCTGATATAACAACACCTGGGGGTGTAAAGACACATATCCCTGAGAAGCATAGGCCACTGCTCCTAAGTAAGGCTGAACGATTAGTCAGATCATCATGTAGGAACTGCTTCAACATTCTTTAAATAAAGGATCATATGTTCCAAATGTGTTTGTTAAGAAGAGTGTGAATGCAAACACGTTGCATAAGAATATCTATGCAATGAAGTGTTGTACTTGTGTCATTCCTATATCCTTATGAAATTCAGGCACAAAATTTCCTCATTGGTAGTCACTGAAGAGAGCTCACTTTAAACACACAATTGTAGTTATCAAAATGAGTATAATGGCACTGCAGGGTATTTACTTAGAAACATTTGGTCAGTTTTCTTCTTCAGCTCTGATATTTGACATATGGACACAAATTTGAAGATGATATTGCAAAAAACCCTATATCAGTCTGCCCTGACTTCCAGGACATATTGACACCAGAGAGAAGGGCACACACCCCTGCTACAGGAATAGGTTTATTCAAGGACCTGACCCAGCCCACACTATACACAGCATCTCACTCCAGGTATAGCAGTGGAAGCCAATCTCCTGTGGCCAGGTTGTAGCTCTATGCCAGTTGTCTCAGTTGTCAGAGCCTATGATTTCTCCAGATGTCGCCAGCCTATGCCTGCCCCCTCTTGCCTCGCTGGTTACACAACTGATCTCTTTGTCACAGTGCCACACAGCACAGTACAGCTTGTCTCTCTAGAGCGCAGCAAACAACTCTTGCATACACACATGTTGCCACACACCCTGCACCGTGTCCTCCTGCCTTCTTAGCCACCCAGGACATCTTATCTTCCAGAATGATTTTCTGATACTTCTAGCTTCTCTCCTCCTATAGTTCCCACCAGGATACATGTTTCAGAAATTAACTCTAAAGTAGCTACAAATCCTTTTTTAAAAAGAAAGAAAAGGGGCACAACACTAAATACATAATGTTTTTGAACAGCCTACATGTGGACAGTCAATCAAATTAGGCATAAAAGCACACAATTAAATATTATATAACCGTTAAAAATGAAGTCTACAAATAATCAAGATTAACATGAGAAGATTTTTGTTTCAATGGTAAATAAAAACATAAAAGTCAAAATTGTGTCTACAACATCGTGAAAAATATAAGAAGAAAATTGTAATAAGAGACTATCTTTGGGAAATGTGATTAAAACTGTTTTTTTCTCATGCATTTTTTTTCTTGTTTTCAAACCACGAACAAGTATTTATTTATGATCAGGAAAAATAATGAAAAAATTAAACAAAAAAAATTCTAAATGAAATGATTGAGGTCACTAAAGTGCTGTAAAGATAAACAATAAAAGATCAGAATTAAAGCTCTGGATTGGAAGATGGCAATCTTAGTTGTTCCCTCTCTTGTCTTGGGAGCTGAACGTTGACTGATTTAGAAATGCATTCATTTACATAAGGTACCTAGGTTCTAAAATACTAAAGACCAAGGGTATTTTCAGTAACAATATGTGTAAAAATAAGAAGATGCAGTATAAGTCTCACCTGTTTTCATTCTAGATTATCTTTAAAGATAGAAATATAGACCTATTCTCACATGGCAGTTTCAAGAGCTGTTTGTGTATGGAATAGCTTTTGAGTGTGTCTGAGTAAGATGAGCTTGCCAGAAGTTAATTCACAATCTATTTATACTGCAATCAGTTCACAAAACTTGTTATAAAAGCCCATAGGAAAGAAATCAAGAGTGACCATAGGTCCAGATAATCCCATAGACCTTAAAATATGGAAGGCATTGGATAGAGTCAAGACATCCAGATAAACTCATAAAGTACTGTCAAAAATCATAGCATGAATTGGTGTTTAGTTCTTGCTCTGTTATGTATAATAATGAGATTTTTCTTTCCTTTAAAACATTATATATGTGTTAAGGATGAGTTATAAAATCTACCTAGAGCATTTCTTCTGGGGTGCACCATTCTACTCAGTCCCAAGTAAGGTTTATAAATGTTCTGTAAAGGTGTGTCTGTTTACTAAGTAAACAGTGTGTCAACACACTTGCCAACGATCTTGGTTGAGCAGAGAAAAGTGAGAAGTTTCGGGGAGGAGAACTGACAGAATGAAAGCTGGAGCAGCATTTCTGAAAATCTCTTGCACATTATTCTTTTGCGTGAAAATGAACAAAAAAGGTTTTATGTCTAATGAGTTTGTAAATAGCCGCATCTGCTCCCTTTCTATGACACTTACAATGCATATTCTCTTAGAAAAGGCACTAAAAATTCACAAATGAAAGCAACCTATTGGATCCATAGGATGGGGCCTTTGTTGACATTCATTATTTATCCTCACATTTATGAGGCCAAAGCAGATCCAAATGGCTGTAGAAACAAATAACCCCGTATCTTTGGCTTAAAGCATCTAAGGTTTATTTCTTGCTCACACTGTATTTTCAGTGTGATTTGATAGGGAGGCTTAGCCAGTTCAAGCCACACAGGAACCCAGCTTCATGGAGATTCCTTATTGGCACAGGTGTCTGAGATCACCCTAATTGGAAAAGGGGTATGTCCAATTGCACACTGTCTGTTACAGTTTCCACCTGGAATTGACATTTATTATTTAACATATTTTGTAGGCCAAACCATGCCTAGGAGGTTTGCCATGCCAATTTGTTTAACTATGGAAAACTTTACTTATCTGCACCTATGGAAATTGTATCTACCATCTTTAAAAGAGCATGAGAAAGGAAATGCACACAAACAGATTGTCTTTGGGAAATGTGATTAAAACTTTTTTTTTTTTTTAACTTTGCAGGACATGTTTTTAGGACACTCAGTTCAAATACACAGTTACTGGGGGCTACAGTCTCAACCCCTTCACTTATGAACAGACACATGGCAAGGAGTGGATGTTTTTGTGAACAGATTCAAAGATATGAGTGAGACTTTTATACCAACACTCAGTCCCCCAATCTGTTCCACCTGGTCTCTATTGGAATTTTTTTTTCTCTTTTCTTTTCATCTCTCTACTCCTGTGGTAGATTATCCATTCTTTACCACAAAGATTACCTGGGAAGACTGGATGACCTTCTTCCTTTCCCTCTGGTTCCTCAGGTGACCTATTATTAAATCATAACACACTTTAACACACTTTTACTTATAAAAATGTCATCTAAGGGAGGAAAAGAGAGTTGAAAATAAAGCTTAGTGTTAGCAAATGGTAAAATTAAGTTTCAGGGGCTACTATTTGCAACATTGCACAGGCAGATGCTGTTCTTGACATGGAGTATGTCCACGAACAAAGCCTAAGACCTTGCCCCCTTGGACGGGGTTCATAGGAACAGCCAGCAACAAGTGGAGGAGAAGAAAGCGAAGGTCAAGAGGACAGAGAATGGTGTGTGTGTGTGTGTGTGTGTGTGTGCACATTTATTTTAGCTTGGGCAGGCCATTTGCTTTCCATTGCTAGTATGACAAATTACCACATGCTTAGTGGCTTTAAACAACACAAACTGATTATCTTTTTTTTTCTTTTTCTTTTTTCTTTTTTCAGAAGGAATCTCACTCAGTCGCCCAGGCCGGAGTGCAGTGGCACGATCTAGGCTCACTGCAACCTCCACCTCCCAGGTTCAAGCAGTTCTCCTGCCTCAGCCTCCTGAGTAGCTGGGATTACAGTCACCTACCACCACACATGGCTAATTTTTGTATTTTTAGTACAGACAGGATTTCACCATGTTGGCCAGGCTGCTCTCGAACCCCTGACCTCAGGTGATCCACCCACCTCAGCCTCCCAAAGTGCTGGGGTTACAGGTGTGAGCCACCGTGGCTAGCTTTGATTATCTTATAGTTCTGGAATCCAAAGTCTAAAATGGGTCTCCCTGGGCTAGCATCAAGGTGTTGGCAGAGCTGCAATCCTTCTGGAAGCTCTTGGGAGAACCTATTTATTTCCTTTTCCAGCCCCTACAGGTGACCCAAATTCCTTGGCTCTGGGATCCTTTCCATTTTCAAGAGTAGCAACATCTTCTTCCACTGCCATATCTCTGGGTCTCCTTTTTTGGCCCCTTCTTCCACCTGGTAGTATCCTTATCTTTACATCAGGTCCACATGTATGATCCAAGATAATCTACCATTTTGAGGTCAGCTGATTAGCAACCTTAATTAATTTTCAATCTCAGTCCAGTCCCTCTTTGCCATGTAGCCTAATATAGTCAGTTTTGGGAGATTCAGATGTAGCCCTCTTGGGCGGTATTATTTTGTGTACCACAGGTGGTCACAAGAACTTTAATTGAGGAGGTGATATCTGAGCAAGGGTCTACCTTGAGTGAGGAAAGGAGCCAGGTGGTATCCAAGGGAGACATGTTCTAGGTTGTAGGAGTGTCGGTGTTAGAGTCTGGAGATGTGGGTGTGCTTGAGAAATGGAGAAAGGTCGCTGAGCTAGAGAAAAGCAAATCAGGGCAAGAGTGATAGAAAATTAGGCCAGAGGACCAGGTATAAGCAAGATGGTATAGTACCTTCATGGCCAGGGTCAAGACTTGGGATTTTATTCTACGAGTGGTGGGTAGCCAATGGTGGGTTTTGAGTAAGGAAGTAACATAATTTGAATTATGTTTTTTAAAAGATCAGTTTTGGTCAGGCATGGTGGCTCACATTTGTAATCCCAGCACTTTGGGAGACCAAGGCAGGAGGACCACTTGACACCAAGACTTTGAGACCAGTCTGGGCAATGTAGCAAGATCCTATCTCTACAAAAAATGTAAAACAATTAGCAGGTGCAGTAGTGTGCACCTGTAGTCCAGCTACTAGGGAGGCTGATGTGGGAAGACCACTTGAGCCCAGGAGTTAGAGGCTGCAGTGAGCTATAATTGTGTCACTGCACTCCAGTCTGACAGAGTGAGTGACAGGAGGGAAAAAAATGGATCAGCTTAGCTTTTGTTGAAAAATAGACTACAGACAAGGAAGAGCAGAAGCAAGCAAGCAAGGAGACTAGGTAGAAGACCGTTCCCTTTCTAGTGAAAGGGAAGTATGGCTGGGATTGAGTGGTAGCAGTTAGAGCTGAGGAATGGGTGGTTTGGGGATTTATTTGGAAATGCAATTAGTAGGTTATCATTATGCCTCAGATGAAGAGTGCAAAACAAGAGGAAATTTTGGCCTAAGGAACTGAAGGAATAGGACTTAGAGAACAGTGGGTAAGGAGCATGTCTTAGATGAAATACCCAGTGTTGAGTCCAGATATGTGAAATTTAAGATGCTTATGGCCGGGCGCGGTGGCTCACGCTTGTAATCCCAGCACTTTGGGAGGCCGAGGCGGGCGGATCACGAGGTCAGGAGATCGAGACTACAGTGAAACCTTGTCTCTACTAAGAATACAAAAAAAAAAAAAATTAGCCGGGCGTAGTGGCGGGCGCCTGTAGTCCCAGCTACTTGGAGAGGCTGAGGCAGGAGAATGGCGTGAACCCGGGAGGCAGAGCTTGCAGTGAGCCGAGATTGCGCCACTGTACTCCAGCCTGGGCGACAGAGCGAGACTCCGTCTCAAAAAAAAAAAAAAAAAGATGCTTATTAGACCTCCCAGCACATGTCAAATGGGCACTTGGATAAATAAACCCAGAGCTCAGGCAAGATGTCTGAATACAAAGATAATATTTAAGGCTATGACTTAGGGAGTGAGTGTGGATGAAGAGAAGAGGAGAGAGGCAAAGTGAGGCCAAGAGACAAGAGCAGAAAAGAGATGAGAATGAGCATGAGATTGAGTCCTGGGGCACCATGACATTTACAGAAATACTGGGGATTTGAGGAGGATGTGTACAAAACACAATGAAAGAGCCACCAGTTCAGTAAAAGAAAGCCATGAAGCCAATAAAGAAAGTCTTGTGAGGTGAAGTGAAATGAAGATGGAAATTTGGAACATTTGATTTGACAACTGAAGGTTACTGATGACCGAAAAATCCAGTTGCAGTGGAGTGTGTCAAGACAGAATGAGAGAATGGGAGATGGCCAATGGGAGAGAGTAAGTATGTGTAGCCATTTTTAAAGTTTGGCTATAAATGGGACCAGAGAAATTTAATAGTTAAGAAGATATTATAGCTTGATTATAGTCTAATAGGAATTATCAAGTTCAGATGACTATAAGAGAGAGAAAGCATAGTCAGGAACAAGTTTCTGAGTGGAGGGAAATGGAGGGGATTCTTATACAAGTGGAAGGATTGGCCTTAGAGCAGCAGAAACGCAGTTCATCTGCAGTGACAGGAGGGCAGGCAGAGCCAGAAAACAACTGAGAATGAGCTGCTGGATTGGATGGCAGGAGGAAGAAAATGATCTTTTCTCATTGCTTGCATTTTCTCATTGAAAAAACAAGCAAGGTCACCATCTGAGGTTGAGGAGATCAAAGAGAAGGTTGGGAGAAAAAGGAAATTCAAAGAGTAGTGACAGAAAGGCAAAGTGGAGTCAGGAAATAATAGGATTACCAGGCAGTGAGTTGATTAAGTAACCTTTTGCCTCTGTTCAGCCTATAGCATGGCCCTACCTGTTTGGGTAGGACTTAAGAAGATCTCCCATAGAATAATTTCCTCTTGAGTGTTAATCTTCCCTAAGGATAAATTCCAGACACAGAAGGTTTGAATTCTACAGTGCCTATTTTGTGTAACATTGGGAATGGTGACTTTAAAAAAAACAAACAAACAACAACAACAACAACAACAAAAACTATAATATGAACTGTTAGGTGAATGGCTGGGACCCTTTACTATATCTTTTGGCAGCAGGCATGAGATTCTTAGAAACATAAGACCATGTAACAGGAGGTAGTGTAAATACATTTTCAAGTGTTATTGGGAGGCAAATTTATACAGCCCTCATCGTGAAACCCAATCATATCCTGTATTTAACAGACTCCTTTGAGGTCATATTGAAGAAATTTATGTCAGTGAGTCGCCTTCCTGAGATGCCCATGCTGAGAGGTTTTCATTACTTATTGAAGCAAATAAATGATTGGGTACTAAACAGAAGCATGCTGTGCTCCTGGCCATCAGAAGTTGACACTGAAGCCATATTGAGAGTTCTCATTTCCCCAGCTGTACCTATGACTATGATATGTGATCCTAGGTAATTATTCCAAGAGTGAAAAAAATCTAGAGGTGAAAGAAAGTATGAAAGATTCAAGTATGAAGAAAGCTGAAAGAAAACCACTGTGATTGAGAGTGACAAAGATGATACTGGCAGGGGAAGGGTTTTGTAAACCTGGTTTTGCATTTGAGAAAAGTTGAGATTTGAGAAACAACTCTGGACAATGTAGCAAGATCCTATCTCTACAGAAAAAATTAGCAGGTGCAGTAGTGTGCACCTAAGAAACAGGTGCATTTGAGAAACAACTCCGGCTTCAGGATAGAGAATGGATTTGAAGGTGGCAATGCTGGAGGAAGGGAGACTGGTCAGGAAGCTGTCACAGCAACGGAGGCTAAAGAAAATGATGACCATAACTAGGTAAGTGGCGACACGGAAGGAAAGAAGCAGATGGATTTGGGAGATAACAAAAAGAAGCATCAACAAGAATTGATGACTCATTGAAATTTGGGAGTGCAAGATCAGTGATCGTCAAGGATGCATTCCAAGGTTCTGGCTTGGTTAATCGGGTTACCATTATATTAGGTAAAAATAATGAACAAGACAGACATCCTCTGATCTCACCATATTCAACTTTGATGGGATACTAGTGTCTGGCAGTTCTAATCTGGACTTAAGCGCTGTAACAGCAGAAAGTGAAGAAGGCTTCAGGTGTGCAAAATAAGGACTCCTATGCTTGAATGAATGGGGGGCCTTTGTGTGTTGGGGGAGGATTTTCAGAGAGTACAACATGAAAGGTTGGAGCTGAAGAGTGGCGTGTGTGTGCGTTTGAGCACGCCTATGTGTGCGTGTGTGCATGTCTGTCTCTGGGATGGACAGACGAGAGAAAAAACTGTCCCAGCCTGTGTGGATGTAGTGAAGTCAGTTGTAGAAGATGAGGTCAAAGTTGTCTCGATCAATACAATCCACTGTAACCAGCTCTGTGTTTCACATTGTTGCATCTTACTTGGGAGCTTTGTTTTTGTTTTTAATCTGATCTGGCACAGATAACTTATCATTTCCCTTGGAAGAGATAATTCTGTCATTTCTCAACTCCCACTTTCCCTTGCATTGTATCCAAAATATTCCCTGCATCGTATAATCCATAGGTATTTCCTGACCAAATCATACACACTACTTAGTCAGTTCATATGTGAAAAACATTCTGAATGATAGTACGTGATGTGGAAAAGCCATTCATATTTACTACCAAGCAAATGTCTGAAGAACACTGGCTAGGCACTATCGGTTATTCAAGACAGGAAATTAGAAATGTGATCTCTGTTCTTAAGGAAGACAGTCTAGACATGAAAATAATTACAGCAGAAAATTTATATTTTCATCCAGATCAGGAAAACTATACAATAGGCAGACTAATATAATCTGTACTGTTGCTATTACAAGCCCATATTTATGAAAATGATTATTAAAACTCTAAAAGCATGCATTTAACTCACTTAGCTTTGTTATTACAGTATTTGATTATATACAAAACTGAATATTTAAATAGTGATATGAACAAATAATTTAAAAGGGAAGTTTCGTGATTTCCAGGAAAGAATAGTTTATTTCGCTATGAACTAGAGGAATAGTCTACAAGCTTCTTAAATTCTGAGTGAGTTTACCAAACTGAACAGTGACTAAGTCCAGGGAGTTGAATTCTAACGGCCTTTCACTTGCTACTTTATACAATTCTCTATACAAGTGTTGTTACTTTGTACTATTTGAAAATTTTGAAACAATAATCTCAAAGAATTTCAATTTGAAAAGATAGAGTTTTGAGCCCTACATTTTAAAATGGGCTTTTAAGGAGTGATTTGAACAAGGTGGCAAACAAGGAAAAAAGGAATTTCACAAAAGAAATGTCTGAAAGAAGGCCATGGAATGAGACTCAACAGGGAACAGAAAGAAAGTTAACCCAAATGGAAAGGAAGCCCAATCAATACCTAGAGCTCAGGCTGTGGGGTCAAGATCTTCACGTGGGCCGGGCGCAGTGGCTCACGCCTATAATCCCAGCACTTTGGGAGGCCAAGGCGAGTGGATCACCTGAGGTCAGGAGTTCGAGACTAGCCTGTTAAACATGGTGAAACCCCATCTTTACCAAAAATACAAAAATTAGCTGGGCATGGTGGCGGACACCTGTAATCCCAGCTACTCGGGAGGCTGAGGCAGGAGAATTGCTTGAACCTGGGAGGCAGAGGTTGCAATGAGCCAAGATAGCACCGCTGCACTCCAGCCTGGGCGATAAGAGCAAAATTCCATCTCAAAAAAAAAAAAAAAAAGATCTTCAGGTGTGGAAGGCAGGGTATTTATATTTGATCTATCGGGTAAAGACAAGAAAATTATTTAATGTGAGTGTAAGCATGCACACATTTTTATATAGTATGCATACATGATATAAATCATAAAATACTCATTTAATCAAAATAACACATCTCTCGAACATCATAAGGAAAAGTGAATTAGTGTGATATTCTTTAAAGGTTTTTCAGAGTGGTTTTGGAGTATTGGGAGCCATGCATTTGGAAGTTTAATTTTCTGTGATATAAAAATCAATCCAGGTCCTTTTCTTGGATTTGTTGCTTGTAGACAAGGAGTCCTCTGGCCACGGCTATTTTATTTTGAATTTTACATATGAGTATTCCCTGTTCTCAGATGCATCGTTCCAATTAGAAACTTTTACAGTATAAATTTGACTATGATAAAGATTATAAATAAATGGTTAAGGATTTTTTCCTGATTAAAAACGTCTGGATAGCTCCTGCAACAGCTTTAAGAAAATCTCCAAGGAGACAAACTTAAAGTGATGACTGAAGTTTGTAGGAAAATCTACTGTTTTCTCTGCTGGGTCGAGGGCTTTATAAATAGTTTTCAAAAATTATCCTGTCTGGCAAAATGTTTGGTCACACCTGTGTGAGTTGCAACTCTTCTCTTCCTGTCCCAGGGTGATCTCTCCTCACTTCGTGTAATTCCTCTCATTTCGCTAGGCTAAAAGATTAGAAAAATCTGTTTACAGCCCACATGTGCACCGTATTCCACATCCCCTCACTCCTGTTCTGAAATGCATATTCCCATGGAAAAAAAAAAAAAAGAATCAAAAGCTGCCAATTTCAGAGAGATAGCTTCAAAGGCCAGAAATGGAGGATGAGTCAAATCAATTGTATTGATACCACTCATCTAAACTTCCTGGGTTGACTTACAGATCTTTTCAGTTTATCTTTAGGTTTTCCCCTTTTCAGATCATAGATGTACTAATACTCAAAGTAAAAGCTCAAACAATACAGAAATATACTCCATGGAAATATAAAAGCCAATGACACCTGTATATTCCCTGCTTTCAAGATAACCATCACTCATAGGTTACTGTCAATACATACACACACAAGCACAATCACAATCACACATACACATCCATGCATAGAATATGTGACTTTTAAAGAAAAGTGGGATCATACTGAACAATGTACCCTTGACAAACTTTTGAATGAATAGATGAGGAGCTTGGTTATTCATTGATCAAACACTGATGATCTACTATGTTTTAGGCACTGGAAAAGGCAGAGGTGAAGCAGAGAACATCTCTGTGGAATCTATGTATATTCTCAAAGGGTAGATAATACCTATATAAAAACATAGATTTTTTAACTCCTATATAGTATTGTATACCATTGCAGTAAACATGCCAATACGATCATCTCAGATAGTGGTAAGCACTATGAAGACAATTTGTGAAGGGGTAATGGGAGAGTGAATGACAATGAGTAGACAGAAGTGGTGGCTTAGGGCATGTGTCTCTGAGGATGTGGTACTGGAACTATTCACATCCTTAGCCCACTTTTTGATGGGATTGTTTGTTTTTTTCTTGCTGATTTGTTTGAGTTCATTGTAGATGCTAGATTTTAGTCCTTTGTTGGATGTATAGATTGTGAAGATTTTCTCCCGCTCTGTGGGTTTTCCGTTAATTCTGCTGATTATTTCTTTTGCTGTGCAGAAGCTTTTCAGTTTAATTAAGTACCAGCTATCTATCTTTGGTTTGGTTGCATGTTTACTGCATGCAACGTCTTATTTGCATGTTTACTGCAATAGCATACAATACTCTCATCTGAGTAATGAGAAGAAGGCAGCCAAGTGAAGCACTGTGGGAAGAGCATTCCAGGAAGAGGAAATGCAATGGCAAGACTGAAAACGCTGGGTGTGTTCACACGACAGGAAGTTGGTGTGTCTGCAGGTTGAAGAGCGTGGGAAGGCAGGAGGTGCTGAGATTGGAGAAGCAATCGGGGCCAGACAATGTTGGCCCCTTGGACCAAGTCAGGTTTTATTATTGCAGAGGTGGAACTATAAATCATTGAGAAGAAATGGATTGTGCAGTAAGTGCTGTGGGGGTATCTCTGCCACTGTATAAACAAGAATAAATTCCAGATGGACAATAATCCCAACTAACAAAGTTAAAAGACTAGAAAAAAATTGGAAGATGATACTTGCAACATTTATGTGGGAAAGAGAATCAGTAGCCAAAAACATATGAATTATGAATCAATAAAACTAATAACTAAACAAGAGAATGAGCAAAGAATATAAACTGGCACTTCATAGAAAGAAAAAAGTAAATGGTCCACAAACATGAAAAGATGATCAGCCTTACTAAAAGTCAGGAAAATGCAAATGAAAACAAAATGAGGTACCATTCCATGGTCATCTAGACTGTAAAATATTTAAAAGTCCTCCTATAATAACAAAAGTTGAGAATCCCTCACTCCTCCACTGATAGTGGGCATAAAATTGTAGCTACTTTGGAGATCAGTTGGCATGTCTGATCAAAAGAATATGATCATTCTCTATGACCCAGCAATGTCATTCCTAGTTTGGGTGCCAGAGAGAAACCCTTGTACATAGGCACATGGAGGTGGATATATGAATGTTCAGAGCTCAAAGTAGAAGTGGGAAAACTGGAAAAAAAACCATAAATGTTCATATGCAAATGGAATGGATAAATAAAATGTAGACTATTATTCAATAGGATGCAATGCTATACAGGAATTAAAAAGAATGAGCTAGACTGATCTATGTATGTATGTATCTATCATCTATTTTTCTATCCATTCACTCATCTATGTTTCTATATATCTATATATCTAGCTAGCTAGCCATCTATCTATTCATGGATATTTCTCATAAACATAAAACTGAGGGTAAAACACAAGTACAAACTGCTAAGTACAGAAAATATAATGCCATGTTTTTTTTTGTTTGTTTGTTTTTGAGATGCAGTCTCACTCTGTCTCCCAGGCTGGAGTGCAGTGGCGTAATCTTAGCTCACTGCAACCTCTGCTTCCCAGGTTCAAGCAATTCTCCTGCCTCAGCCTCCTGAGTAGCTGGGACTACAGGCATGTGCCACCATACCCAACTAATTTTTGTATTTTTAGTAGAAGCGAGGTTTCACCATGTTGGCCATGCTGGTCTCGAACTCCTGACCTCAGGTGATCTACCTCCTGGACTCCCAATATGCTGGGATTACAGACATGAGCCACTGTGCCTAGCCAAATGCTATTTTTTCTTAGGCAAAGACTTTATAATCAAGAACCCAAAAGCAAATGCAACCAAAACAAAGATAGATAGCTGGGACTTAATTAAACTGAAAAGCCTCTGCACAGGAAAAGAAATAATCGCCAGACTTAACAGAAAACCCACAGAGCGGGAGAACATCTTCACAATCTATATATCTGGCAAAGGACTAATAATATCCAGTATCTACAAAGAACACAAAAAAATCAGCAAGAAAAAAACAAACAATCCCATCAAAAAGTGGTCTAAGAACATGAATAGACAATTGTAAAAAGAAGATATACAAATGGCCAAGAAGCATAGGTAAAAATGTTCAACATCGCTAATGATCAGGGAAATGCAAATCAAAACCACGATGTGATACCACCTCACTCCTGCAAGAATGGCTATAATTAAAAAATTTTTAAAAATAGATGTTGGTGTGGATGTTGTGAAAAGGAAACACTTTTACACTGTTGGTGGGAATGTAAACTAGTACAACCACTATGGAAAACAGTGTGGAGATTTCTGAAAGAAATAAAAGAAGATCTACCATTTGATCCAGCAATCCCAGTACTAGGTATCTACCCAGAGGAAAAGAAGTCATTATATGAAAAAGATACTTGCATATGTGTGTTTATAGCAGCACAACTTGCAATTGCAAAAATATGGAACCAGCCCAAATGCCCATCAATCAACGAATGGATAAAGAAAGTATGGCATATTTATACACTGTGGAATACTATTCAGCCATAAAAATGAATGAAATAATGGCATTCTCAGCAACCTGGATGGAATTGGAGACCATTATTCTGAGTGAAGTAACTCAGAAATGGAAAACCAAACATTGTATGTTCTCACTGATAAGTGCGAGCTAAGCTATGAGGATGCAAAGGCATAAGAATGACACTATGGACTTTGGGGACTTGGGAGAAAGGGTGGGAAAGGGGTGAGGGATAAAAGACTACACATTGGGTACAGTGTATGCTGCTTGGGTGATGGGTGCACCAAAATCTCAGAAATCGCCACTGAATAACTTATTCATGTAATCAAATACCACCTGTTCCCCTAAAACCTATTGAAATAAAATATAAATTTAAAAAGAAAATATAATACCTTTTTTTTTTTAGTTTACAAGACTGCACCAAAGACTACTCTATCAATTGTTGGCAAACTACAGCTAAAACTGGCCCATCATCTGTGTGTGCACAGCCTATATGCTGGGAGTAGTTTTTACATTTTTAAATGGCTGGAGAAATGTTTTTAAAGAATAATATTTCATGACACATAAAAGTTATATAAAATTCAATTTGATTTCCGTGTTCCTATATGAAATTCTATTGGAACACAGCCAAGCCCAAGCCCATTATTTAACATATTATCTACGGGCTGCTTTTGTTACAGGGCAGAATTGAGTAGCTGTGACAAAGATTATACAGTTTGCAAAGCCTAAGACATTTATCTAGTCCTTTACAGGAAAAGCATTGTAGACCACAGCCCTAAATTATTCATGGCATTATTTTTTAAATGGCCAGAAACACATACATTTAATTCCTGATGGTGGCAACCTCTGGAGGGGGAGGAGGGAAGAGGAATGGAACTGGGGACAGGTGTCAAAACGTGCCATAATGTTTGTGAATCACAATTTACAAACATTGTCCATTCTTCACAATTATTGATTCTTCCTGGTGAGAACACCTGTGTTTCATGTATTAAAGTCCTTACATTTCTCTGTACTTTTAAAATGCCTCAGAAAAGCTAAAAATACACGTATTGCGTAGACATTTTTCTGTATCAGTGTATACAAATCTATCATATGTGTGTAACAGTTGAATCTTAGTCTATCTTATAGATACCAGATGTTTCTTTTTGAGTCCCTTATTTATAAACATTTAAGTTGCTCCAGTTTTTGGTGTCACAAACAGTGTAGCAATATTTTCATACTATTTCTTCTGTGTGTGTGTTTGTGTGTTTTAGAGACAGGAGAGTACTTACTCTGAGACTTTAGAGACAGAATACTCTTAATCTGTCACTTAGACTAGAGTACGGTGGCATGATCCTGGCTTATTTCAGACTCTACCTCCCAGGCTCAACTGATCCTCCCACCTCAGGCATGGGCCACTACACCTGGCTAATTTTTTTTTTTTTTTTTTTTTTTTTTTTTTTTGGTAAGAGTTGGGGTTTTGCCATGTTGTCCAGGCTGGAGTGCAGTGACGCTATCGTAGCTCACTGTAGCCTTGAACTCCTGCTTCAAGTGATCCTCCTGGCTTGGTCTCCCAAAGTGCTGGGATTACAAGCACGAGCACTGTGTTATTATTTCTACTGAACAAAATACTGAAAGAATTTTTTGATCAGAAGGAACTATACATTTAAAATTAGGATACATGGTGCCAAATGCTGTTCCAAACTTCAGCGTGAAATTATTGTCTTGAAGTAGAGCAAATGTTACTAATTTGGGGCCAGATTGGCAAGTCACAAGTGGTAAGTTATTACTGCTTTAATCTGAGTCTGAGTTTGTTTATCTGAATTTTCAGGCTAATTTATTTTTACCTGTAATGCCTGTTTGGATCCTTGGAAATTGTTTTCTATTGAATTTTAGTCTTTTTCTCATTGATTTGGGGACTCTTACGTATTACATTTATTCCTCCTTTTCTTGAAAAATTTTCACTTTGGTTTTCATTTATTAGCTTTGTTAATCGCCTCCTGCCACTTAGAAAACTTGACATTGTATGCAGTCACTATAAAAGCTTTTCTGAGCTTTTGCCTTTGCTTTCTCCATAGTTTGTGATATGCTAAGAGACTCGCTTGGGTAACTAATGGGCTCCATCCTCTCCTGCACTGGCCCTTTTGCATTCTGTGGGGTTGACAGTCCTCCCTGGGTAACCCGATGCCTTCCTTCTGCTTCGGAGGACATGCGGCCCTAACCTAAATGTGTTGTCCCATGTCAGTCAGCAGGTTTGGTTAGGAAAACAGAAAGCACATTGAGTATTACAACTAGGAAGGAATTTCACGCAGAGTCTGGCAGGCTTTCATGGACGTTGGCAAGGAGAGGGTGTGAAAGTCTGGAAAGTTGCTACCTGCAGATCAAGGAATCTGGAAGTTCAGGGATCACAGGACTTGATCTCTGCTGTCCAAAGGACTAAAGAGGTGATTGTCAGGAGGGTATTTGGGAGCTGCTGGAAGAACATCACATCTGTCACCACTGATGTCCACATGCTTCCTGTGGCTGTCACCAGAAAACAATGGCTTCTCTTTCTTTCCCTGTTCTCACACCTCTCCTGAGCCTCTCATTCATTCAGAATCCTGCTCATTAGAAAGTCTAGGAAATATATTTTCCATACTTTCAGTCCTTGCCATAAAGAGAAGAGACTGGAAGGGCTGACACAGTGCTGAGTATTGACAGACATTACTCGGAAGTAGTTTTCACTAAAGGTCAGATCAAATTAAATCAAAAACATCCTCCATGCATCAAAGGTTCATTGAGCACTAGGTTGACATAGTAATGAGCAGTGTGTCAGCTTATTTGGCATGGAAGAACCTTGCTTAGAAAAGGGAAATAAGAAATTAGGGAAAGCTCACCTTCACAGTCAACCCACATACATCTTACTTATTTGAAATTTTATTCAATTACAATGTTAGGTTCAAAGTCAGAGAATTTATTGAAATAATAAAACAGAATTTTAGAAAGGTGATTTGTTGACTTCAAAGGTCAATGCAAGGACGACAAACACAGATTGAAAACTCATCTCAGTACATAGAGACCTAGGACACTGGAATTCTGCTCTGTTATAATCCCTGTATTAGACATGAAATTAATGAAGCCCGTTCATTTGTACCCTTGGTCCAGAAGAAAAATATTACTGAAAAATAGCCCAGTTGACACTTGCAATCAAGTTATTACACAGTTCATTCTATAATGGCAGAAAAGGTATCTTGGGAATCACACAGGCAGAATTACATAATTTTAACCAGCAAAGGAAGGTCCTGTTCGGAGCTGGCTTCTTTTTTTCCCTAGAATTCATTTCCTTCCTCACTGAAGTCTGATCTTCTGAAGTCCTTTTGGGATCTCCTTTAACTCTGTTTGAATTTTTGAGGCACTGGTCTTCTTTTCATGGCTTTTTATAGTTTAGTAATTTTAAGACTACTCTAGTACTCTCTCCCTATGTGTAATCTAAGCCACATTGACAATGTTGTGACATGTCATAATTTCATTCCTGAGTGCCACAAGTCACTACTAACAACATATTATACCTGTGTGTCTGGGAGGTTTTTTTGAATTCTTGGACTTAGGTTGAATTTCTAGGTTCCAGAGAGAGAGAGAGAATTATATTATATATTAAAATATTTTATATGAATATATCAATAAATAACTAAAATATTATATTTACTATATTATATATATATTTTATATATTTTATAGATATATTATGTTATATATCATAAATCTATATTAGATATATTTTATATATTATATATATTTCATGTATAATAGATGTATTATAAATATAAATATATATCATATATCTCTATTATATATAGATATATTTTATATATATTATATATAGATATATTTTATATATATAATATATAGGTATATTATAGATATAATATAGATTTTTAAAAATATGTATGTATTAAAGCCATTGACCTTCATGTAGTTGTATTGCTGCAAGATCTCTGTAGTATAACATCAACATCCCAGCTTAAGGGGGGATACCTTAAGCTGGTGATACCAAGCTGTGATACCAAAACACAGACTTACACTGTGGTAAACTATCTTAAGCTATCTCTAATTAAGAGATTTAAAAATGAAAAAAAAACCTATGGACCTTCGGCTATATTGCTACAAGATTTCTGTTGTATGACTTCCCAATTTACAAAGAACTTTCACGCTCACTTATCTCATGGAACATTTGTGACTTTACAACCACCTGTGCAGGAGGAGAAGAGGAAGCTATTCTCAGCCTCATTTTACAGAAGAAATCGAAACTGCAAAAGATTAAATGAATTGCCCAAGGTAAACTAGTCAGTGATGGCAAGAATCTTCAGCTTCAAATTCTGTCATCTTCCAAGCTGCCTAGACATAAATAGAAATGTCTATATTTTCCAGTTTAAGCTACAAACTGTAAGATGCTGTAATTCTTTGTTAGTCATGTGCACTTTGGGTGAGGATTTCCAGAACTTGTTTTTTAAAAACATCTGGAAACATCAAAAGCCTAAGATTTTTAAGAGGGAAATTCATGATTTTCTACTAACATGTCAAAATGTAAATTTTAGGCTAAGATTGAGTATGTATAATTTATTCTTTAAACAGTCTGTAATCATAAGTAAACTCAATTGAAAGTTTAATTACATGTTTATTTTGGCCTCACTTAACAGGAATAAAAAGTTTATTTTGTAACGTATTTTTAAAAAGTCAAGAAAGAAAAAATAAAATGCATACCACAGGAAACACACAAATAAGATGCCCTTAGTACAAATACCTTTTGAAATTCATTAGCTATTACTGATAAAGCTCTAGTTAAAACTGTGCAATTAGAACCATGTGTGAAATAGTTGAATATGCAATCAAGAGTGAAAGAAAACATGCATGCTTTGCTTTATTTTATCTTATTTTATTTTATTTTATTTTATTTTATTTTATTTTATTTTATTTATTTTGAGACAGAGTCTCACTTTGTTGCCCAGGCTGGAGTGCAGTGGCACAATTTCAGGTCACTGCAACCTCCACTTCCAGGTTCAACTAACTCTCATGTCTCAACCTCCTGAGTAGCTGAGACTACAGATGTGCATCACCACGCCCAACTAATGTTTGTATTTTTAGTAGAGACAGGGTTTCACCATGTTGGTCAGGCTGGTCTCAAACTCCTGGCCTCAAGTGATCCATGTGCCTTGGTCTCCCAAAGTGCTGGGATTACAGGTATGAGCCACTGCACCTGGCCAAGATGTATGCTTTTCATTAAGAACTAAAATGTGTTATAGTTGGGTTGAGTTTCTACCCAGATGGCCCCACTCATGCTGACATGTGCAAAGTGTATGTACAACTGTGTTGGGGTGTTATCTACTGTGACTGTGTAGACATGTGTTACTCAGTTAAAAACCAAGACTTTGGAGTCTTTCATGCTTGTTCCTGCTAACACATGCTGGGAAGCCTCTGTTATTCAGAGTAGACAGAATCCCATGTGTTTCACTATTGGGAAAGATTTGGAAATATTTAGAGCAGTTATAAATATATGGTCTTCAATATGAAATCAATAACTGGAGTGTAGATTCAAGGATACCAGAGTCTACACAAAGTTTGCAAGACAGTTACCTCTGAAATGCAAATCTTAAGAACATGCTTCTTTTAAGTTGTGAAATGTCATGGTTGAATACACATTTTCAAGTCATGTTTATCTAATGGGAGTCATGCTCTAACTTAGACTTAATCAAAGAGAAATCCCCCCATATGAAAATTGGTGCTCAAGTTTTTTTTTTAATTGACAAAAATTGTATAAGGCTGAGTACAGTGGCTCACACCTATAATCCCAGCACTTTGGGAGGCCAAGGCGGGAAGATCGCTTGAGTTCAGGAGTTCAAGGCCAGCCTGGGCGACATAAAACCCTGCCTCTACCGAGAAAAAAAAGCCCTGCATGGGAGCATGCACCTGTATTTCCAGCTACTTGAGAGGCTGAGGTGGGAGGATCACTTGAGCCCAGGGAAGTCAAGGCTGCAGTGAACTGTGATCGTGCCACTGCATTCTAGCCTGGGTAACAGAGTGAGACCCTGTCTCAAAAAACACTGTAGATATTTATCATGTACGATGTAATGTTTTGATCTATTTATACATTGGGAAATAATTAAATCAGGCTAATAAACGTATTCATTACCTAGCATGGTTGCCTTTTGTGTATACGTGTGTGTGTATATTAAGAATGTTTAAAATCTATTCTCTTGGTCACCTCTCTGTACAATAAATCTCCATAATTTACTCATCCCAACTGAAACTTTGTACCTTTTGACAAACATCTCTCCAATCCCTTCTGCCCTCCCCAGCCTCTGGTAACTACCATTCTACTGTTTGCTTCTATGAGCCTGACATTTTTAGATTCCACATATAAGTGAGATCATGCAATATCTGTGGTTTTGTGCCTGGCTTGTTTCAGGCACAAAATTATTTGTGCCTTGGCATGATATCCTCAGGTTCATCCTCATTGTCACAAATGAGAGGATTTCATCTTTTAAGGCTAAGTTGTGTTCCATCATATACACACCACATTTTCTTTATTCATCTGTTGAAGGACACCTAAGAAGATCCCATATCTTGGCTCTTATGAACAGTGCTGCTGTGAACATGGGGGTGCAGATATATTTTCAATATGCTGATTTCCTTTCCTTTGGATATATGCCCAGCAGTGGGATTGCTGGATCATATGGTAGCTCTATGCTTAATTTTTTGAGGAACTTCCTTTACTGTTTTTCATAACATCTGTACTAATTTATATTCCCACCAGGAGTATGCTAGGGGTCCCTTTCTTCATATCCTTGACAACACTTGCTATCTTTTGTCTTATTGATAATAGCCCTGCTAACACGGGACAGGTGATGTCTTACAGAGGTTTAATTTGTATATCCCTGATGATTAGGGATGTTAAGCATTTTTTCACAGATACCTGTTGGCCGTTTGTATGTCTTCTTTCATAAAATATCTATCCAGGCCCTTTGGCTAATTTTTAATCAGGCGATTTGTTTTCTTGCTGTTGAGTTCTTTATGTATTTTAGATGTTAGCCCCTTATGTATGTATAGTTTGCAAATATTTTCTCCCATTCGTAGGTTGCCTCTTCACTTTGTTGATAGTTTCCTTGGCTGTGCAAAAGCTTTTTAGGGGATTGGTTGGGTAGAGTGCATTGGCTCTGGTTCTAGGTGGGTGCAGTAGTGTAGTTTCTCTGAAGCTTCTTCAGCTGTGATCAACATCAGTGATGACAGCAGGATTTGTGGCCACGGTGGTGGCAAAGTAGGTTGTTAGGCTTCTTGATAGCAAGAGTTTCAGAAATCTTTGTTTTCATTTTTCCCACAGTGAGAAGACATAGCCAAGGAGATCCCTTTTTGTGTTGGGTCTGACGTGGACGGCAGGCAGCCACGGGGTGCTATGTTTCAGGTCACAGGTGCTCAGAGTGGCTGTGGAACTGGAGTCCTGTTGTTGAACTACTGTAGCCCCTGTGACAAGGGCACAGGTTCACTCTTTGGGTGTGGGTAGATGCAGCTCTCCCACCAAGCCAAGGGCTGTGACTGCAGCAATCACCTGCAGCTGAGGCCCAGAAGGCAGGGATGGAGCTGTGACAGTGATCCTGGGTGTCAGGGTGCAGCGCTGGCATGGCTCTGCAGAGAAAGAGGTATTTCAGAGGCTCAGGCCCTGGAGAGCAGGGCACAGCTGCAATTCAGGTTCTGGAGCCAACAAGGCATACGAGAAAAAATACCACATAGTGTTGACTTTGAACCCTGGAGTGCTGGACACAGCAGTGGACCAGGCTCTGTGAGGCCGGGTGCAAATGTTGGCTTCACTCCCCAGGGAGGTGGGGAGCCTCAGCAGCTCATACTATGGAGGGCTGAGCTCCAGCACTTAAGGGAGGTGGGTGTGCTGCTATTTGGCCCAAAGGTTGGGTTGTACAGCTCGGAGAAAGCTATGTTTCCCAGAGAGGGTGGGCAAAGCACAGGCTCGAGTGCAGAGTCACAGCTGCTCCTCTGCACCAAAGCACCAGTTCCCTGGGACCAAAGCACAAGGTTGGTTCTGGCGCCGAAGGGGTACAGCTCCTCTGTGGGTTTGGATTCAGCTTTTCTGCTGGGCCCACGCTCTGAGTAGCTGGCAGCACGGCACAGCAGCAACTGGGATGGGGAGATGAAGGGCCCAGCGCGTAGAGAGCTGCAGCAGGTTGACTGGGGATTGGTGTATGCTGTGTGTGTGTGTGTGTGTGTGTGTGTGTGAAGGTAGTGCAATGATGGCAGAGCCTCAAGGATGGAGGGATGCAGTGGCTAGTGGCCCCCAGAGCAGGATGCACTCTAGCAGTGGCTCCTGTTTCCAGATGGCTCAGTGCAGTAGCAGCTCGAGTCACAGGAGTGGGGTACAAAGTGAGCTCCGTCTCTGGAGTTGTGCTGCTGTGTGAACTGCAGGTAGCTCCCCAGCTGGACTCAGGGCTTGTGAGAACTGCAGAATTCTGCCGAAGCAAAGACTGCAGGTGTCCACGACAGTGATGGGGCTCAGGAGGCCTCCTGCTCATCTTTTCCTTCCAGGTTCTGAGTTCATCCTGGCTTGGGAGATGAAATGGCAGAGTCAAGGTGTTTCGTTCCCCTCTTTCTGTGGCCATCCGGAGTTTCTGCTCTCACAGGGTTTTTGCCACTCCCTTGCTGTACTCCAGTGATCTCCTTAAGTTAGTCTGGTTGCAATGTAGTTGTTTGTTATTATTGTTTTGGTCTTTTTTTGTAAGGGAGCAAGTGTTAGGCCCCTCTAGTCTGCCATCTGGCTGATGCCATCTGTCCTAAGTACTTTTTAAATGCTATTGTAAATGGGGTTTTTGTATGTTGATTTTGTGTCCTGCCATTTTACTGGATTTATCATTTTCAAATAGTTTCTTGGTGAAATCTTTAGGGTGTTCTATATATAAGACTATGTCATCTGCAAACAGAGACAATTTGACTTCTTTTCTGATTTGGATGTCTTTTATTTCTTTTTCTTGCCCAACTGCTCTGGTTAGGACTTAAAGTTCTATGCTGAATAGAAGTGGTGAGAGTGGGCATTTGTTCCTGATCTTAGAGGAAAAGATTTCAACTTTTCACTGCCCAGTATAATGTTAGCTGTGGGCTTGTGATGTATGGCTTTTACTGTATGTAGGTACATTCCTTCATATCTAACTTTTTAAGAGTTTTTATGTTGAAAGTATATTGAATTTTGTCAAATGCTTTTTCTGCATCTATTAAGATGATATGGTTTTTGTCCTTCGTCTTATTAATGTGGGGTAGCACATGTATTGATTTGCTATGTTGAACTATCCTTGCATTCCAGGGATAAATCCCACTTGAACATGATCAATGATACTTTTAACATGCTGTTGGATTTGAGTTGCTAGTATTTTGTTGAAGATTTTTGGATTTATGTTTATTGAGGACATTAGCCTATAACTTTCTTTTCTTGTAATGCCCTTGTCTGGCTTTGGTATCAGGATAATGCTGGCCCTTGGATTATTTCCTTCTCTTCAATTTTTTATTTTTTTGAGACAGAGTCTTACTTTGTTGCCCAGGCTGGAGTGTAGCAGCACAATCTCAGTTCACTGCAACCTCCATCTCCTGGGTTCAAGTGATTTTCTCATCTCAGCCTCCCAAGTAGCTGGGACTACAGGCACAAGCCACCATGCCCAGTTTTGTTTTTGTTTTGTTTTGTTTTTGGTATTTTCTGGTAGAGACGGTGTTTCACCATGTTGCCCAGGCTGATCTTGAACTTCTGTTCTCAAGTGATCCTCCCGCTTCGGTTTCCCAAAGTGCTAGAATTACAGGCATGAGTCACCATACCCAGCCTCTCTTCAATTTTTTCGGAGGAGTTTGACAAGGATTGGTATTAGTTCAAGTATTTTTAATGTACAAATTTATTATGTCTCTTAATTGGCTGCCACGTTTTACAAATTATTAACTATTCCTATCTTCTTTGACAGACAACAGAAAGATCAGAGTTAATGGAACCAAAGAACCTATCGAGTTCAAATCCAATCAGTGGTTTGGAGCAACAGTGAAAGCTCACAAAGGAAAAGTTGTGGTGAGTGTGAGCCGTGGGCTTGTGCTGCTGCTTTGGAGTATGGCGTGCACTAGAATGTTTTAAAGCTCATGTTTAGGAAAGCTCTTTCCTATAGGAACATGTTAGACTTTCAACGACAAGCCTGTTGGCATTTTAAAAGCAACTAAATGCTTAAAATTAAAGAATGTATTTTAGTATTTAAAGCTATAGGAAATAAAGCCTGTTTTCCAGAACAGTAGTTAAATATTTTCAAATATTTCAAAAACAACTAAGAAAAGTAAAAGCTAAATCTTAAAGTGGTAAAATATTGTATTGCTTAAGTCTGACTCAGGGGCTACTTAAAATCTGACCAGAAAAATAGGACTATTCCCATAAGGATGCTAAGTTAATCTGCTGTGGTTTCATTGATCCTTTTTACACCGAAAGAAAAGCTGTCTTTCATAATAATTTTTAAACGGCTAACTGCATGATTCTCTGAGTTCATTAACACTTTTTAAAGTAAAAACACTCATTCTCAAATAGATAATCTTTCAGCTTCAAAGTGCTATGACTTAATAATTCTATTATTTTATTGTTCTGAGCAATGATACACGTCTAAGTTACGAAGAAGCAAATGACTATTGAAGTAATCTGGAAGTCTTTTTTAGTTTGGGGAATTTTTGAACCTATTGGCTTTAATTTCCTTACAACAATAAAGCAGTAACTTTGACCTTTAGGATTTGTTGAGAGCTACTTGAATTATGATTTAATAAGAATAAGTATCTAAAGGAAATGCCTTATTTTATTTAGTCTGTTAACCCCAAAAAGATTTTGACATAAAACAGGTAATGTATAAAGTGTATATAGCCCTCTCCAGTTAAGAAATCCAATATTTACAATATAGTTTTTGTACAGTTGTCTTTGCATTAATATAATTTTCACATTCCAGGATTTGTAAGAACTTTTTAAGGTGGTATATGACTTATGAGAATTGCTGTTGAAAAATTAACTCTGTAATAACTGTTTGGGGCCTTAAAAATCTTTTGGATACTGTTTTGATTTTTTTGTGTGTCTTGAAATTTTATCTGTAACATATAATAGTTGCACATTTATTAAATAATTGTAGAAACCCTCAAAAAAATGGAAACTAAACTAATACACCATGTTCATAATAAAAAATGATTAATTTTTGGCATGCCTGCATTTTCTAAAATACGTGATGTGAAATAGGATAATACAGAGTATATTTCAAGCTAAATTTTTTGAGTGCTGAAACTTAGCAGAATGAACATTTAAATTCTTTCCTATGTGATGTAATTTTATAACTGCAAAATCCTACCTCCAGAAGTATCATTTTTGTATATCCAGGTACCACAGGTATACACAGCAGGTTTGGGTCAAAGCCTAAATATGTCCCATCAGTATGTTTCACATCAATGTGAAACTGAGAAGATTGAAAAAGAGTAACTTTTTAGAGCTAACATCAGGCAAACACTGGAAAGCATTTTCATGGCATGAAATGCCTTTTGGTGAAACAGAAGGTGAGGCCAGTTGGAGAAGATCAAGCTACACAAGCGAATGCTTCATGATGTAGATTTCCCTGTGCTTTTGCATCTGCACCTTATGCTGAATTTACGAACCAGACAACTTCGGGAACCTAGAAGAGTTAGAGAGTTTTGGAGTATTGGCCAAGACTTTACAATATATAGAGAGGCAACACCAAACAACTGAAGTTGTAGAAGCGTAATTTATTTGAGACTAGGAGTTATCTTTACTAAAAATAGTTATACATTGGGCCAAATTACCAAGGACACATTTGGAAGCATAGATTACTTTCAAATTGGGATCTTTTTTCACTTCTCTGGAATTAAGTGTGATATCATACCATCAAATTAGAAGGCAGGCTAGCAGCTCTGTGTTCTAGGATTCTGTCTTTAGAGATGAGTATTTGGAGAATCAGGTACAATATTTACAGAAGGTTCAGGCAAGAAAAACAGAAGTCCAAACTATGCTAATGTTTTATACGTGTTTATTTCCTCTCTCATTCCTAACAAAATGTTATTTCATTTACTTGAAGAGGATTTTCATACAGTGCTCTCGTGAGAATCTAAACTTCTAAAAAAAGCAGCCAGATCATTTCATGTTTTTCTTGCTGTTGTTTCAATTCATTTTTGCCAATAATATTCCTGATATTAGGCAAACTAATTCAGAAGCAGTTCCCTCTTTTTACCATAATGTATTTCTAAAAAGGGGTCATAGGCAATGACATAAAGTATGTCTTATTTTCTCTAAAGCAACATTCCTAAAATGAAAAGGCATGGATGAGGCATCAAATCAGTTTCTGATATGACAAATTATAAATCATAAAAGATATAACAACAAATGCATAATCATTTGGTATTGTAAAACTATGTTCCAACTTCTATCTGATAGGCATGTATTTAATTCAACATGTTATACATCCATTAATCAAGTTTTATATGCAAACCTTCATATGTAAGTCCTGTGGGCAGTTAAATCAATTCCAAAAAAGGTTCCAAAGGATGAGCAAATATTTGTACAGCATGCAACATTATTTAATTTACCACTCTATATGTTAGCTGGAAATAAGCATAGGCCATTTTGTTTCTAACCCTTTGGTTATTTGCCGCCTTAGAATGGAGAGGGCATTTATGAAATAATTTGGATAACTCTTCTTTCTCAAAAAGATTGTCTGAGGCCTTTGGAGTTTATCTCAATAGATTTCTCCATAACAAGGAGGGCCAGAGACTTGAATTGCTTTACCTGTGGTGTTTAATGCCTTGGAAATGCTTGTAGCTCATTAACATGCTCTCTTACTGACTTTCTGATCATCCCTGATAAAAGTGCTAAAACAGGCATAAGATGCTTCTACTTTCAGTTCATGAATAAAAACCATGAAGTGAAAAAACGAAGCCAAAAACACTGTGCAAATAGAGAAGTGGGTCCAGATGAAAGTCATTGTTTAAAAGTCATAAGATGTGGTTTCGGTGATAAACTAGAGGGCATCACAAAACAGAGGTTTACTAGCTTGTTTGCATCCTTTGATTTGAAAGTCATCTTTTAAAAGCAATAATTAGACACAGAAAGGAACTTGTTCTCATAAGACATCACACTGATTAATTCACTGTTTACATGGTCATTTGCTTTTATGTAGGTCCAATTAAAAAGAAAAGAAATATGAGTTATTCGCTTTTAGGAATTATTTTCTGCTTGCTTTTCAGGGCAAAAAAAAAAAAATTTAATTTCTATGGGGCCTAAGTGCTGTGGCTCTTCCCTATAATTCCAGCACTTTGGGAGGCTGAGACAAGAGGATCACTTAAGCCCAGGAGATTGAGACCAGTTGGAGCAACATAGTGAGATTCTGTCTCTACAAAAAAACAAAACAAAAAAATTAGCCAGGCACAGTGGTGTGTGCCTGTGATCCCAGCTACTTGGGAGGCTCAGGCATGAGGATCACTTGAGCCCAGAGGTTGTGGCTACAGTGAGCTGTGATCATGCCTCTACACCCCAGCCTGGTGACAGAGCAAGACCTTGTCTCCAAAAAAAAAAAAAAAAAAAAAAAAAAGTCAGAAAACTCATTTTTTGGCATGTATTTTAATTTTCACCAATTCTACAGTGTGTTAACATTAAAAATTAGTTTTGGAAGTTTAATTACCTCTGATGACCGAGGTACTCATTAGCATGCTAGAAGCCAATTCATTCACCCAATAATTTAACAGTTTGTTATACCAATCATCCAATCATCCAAATAAAACTATAGTATGAGAAACCTACATCAAAAATGCATTTTTTTTGTCTTTGATGTTTCCTAGGCCTGTGCTCCTTTATATCACTGGAGAACTCTTAAACCGACACCAGAAAAGGACCCAGTCGGCACCTGCTATGTAGCAATTCAGAACTTCAGCGCCTATGCCGAGTTCTCTCCTTGCCGGAACAGTAAGCAAATTTTACTCCTTGAAACTAACATTAGCTCAAGCGCTTTTCTATTGTAGACAGGAGTGCAGGTAAGCTCAAAACACCATTGATAACTTACAGGGATGCAAGGAAAAAGCTTTGGGGGTAGGTAAAGATTTTTGTCAGTCTTACAGGTGTCTTGATGTGACAGCAAGTCAAAAGCGTGGAATTCTACTGATCTTCTGTGTTTTAGAACATTTCTGATTTATTTTGCAGAATTGACTGGTTCCTTACTTTAGGCCATAAGGTATCATTTGCTGTTCAAAATTCACGCTCCATGTCCTAAAGAATGCTGACTGCCCACTTTACTTGTTTATTGCCAAAATGGTGTTAGCTAGCATGGGTGAACCTGGGCATATGTTCAACTTGAGATTCCTGTCTGGCTTGTGTTCTCAATGGCTGTTTCTTCTTTACCAGCTGTGTATGCAGATTGTCAGCATGATATGCCTTTCTGCTTAAGATGTTTAATCCTTTTTTTTCAAAATGACCCTGTATACTTAAGAGTTCAAATCTCATCTGGCAGTTCTAGGAATCTTGTAGCCAAGCAGTCTTTAAAGCAAACCTGGGAGTGTCATCTTTGGGGCATTGTGTTTTAGTCACTTTATCTCTGTGGAATACCCAAGACTTGGGACAGCATGATGGATGGATGGATGGATGGATGGATGGATGGATGGATGGGTGGATTCATCTACTCAGACTCCTTTAATTAACTCCTCCAGTTTTCGGTGTTCCAGATAGATCACTAGGATTTGTTGATAAGATACCCATGGATTTTCATTCTTGTTGATAATTCACAAGACCATATTGGAGGGAAAATGTAGTAGAAAGAACATTCTAGGACTGATTTCAGGATATTGACTAAAAAAAAAAAAAACTAAATCCCAAATTAGCTTGAGTTCTAAAACGTAAATTTTCCCCCTTTTGCCTGAGTGTTTTTAAAATTCAGGATTAATGTAGGGAAGATAATGATCAAATGTCATAAATAAATGAAGAGAAAAAATAGATTAGTGATATTAGAGGGTTAACAAAGAGGCTGCTGAGATTTAGAAGCCTAAAGAACTGGGAGTGGAACTTTTTTTTTTTTTTTTTTTTGAGACAGGGTCTCACTCTGTCACCCAGGCTGCAGTGCAATAGTGTGATCATGGCTCAACGTAGCCTCGACTTTCTGGGCTCAAGCAATCCTTCCACCTCAGCCTGCCAAGTAGCTGGGACCACAGGCATGTGCCACCATGCCTAATTTTTGTATTTTTTGTAGAGAAGGGTTTTTGCCATGTTGTCCAGGTTGGTCTTGAACTCTTGAGCTCATGCGATCCATCCGCCTCAGCCTTTCAAAGTGGTGGGATCACAGCTGTGCGCAACCACACCTGGCTTGAACATTTTAACTCTGATGGCTTTTAGTGAGGATTTTTAACAAGGAGAAGATAATTGCTTTCTGTTTAAAAATACTGAAGTAAATCAGACACTTCTTCAGATTACAACAAATGTCAGCTAAATGGATGGTCCATGGAATAAGGATTTTATTTTAAATAGCTTTAAAGTAGGGGTTCTTTGTAGATCATGGGACTCAATTATTTATTCAATGAGGGATTTCTTTAAAAAAACACACACACATTGAGAAGTAAACTAACTCTTCTATGTTTAGGGAATACAGCAAAGAACAAGAGGAAAATAGCCCTCTGTTCAAGGAACTGGCTCTAGACAGCAAACATGTAAATAAATGTGTTTATGATACAATGTCAGGCAGTGAAAAGTGCTACAAAAAAATACAGCAAGACAAGAAAGGAGGGAGAGACCTGTGCTGGGGAAGCCAGGGGAGGAGCAGCATTTTAGACAAGACCATAGAAAGGGATTCTTCTAGCAAATGATTATTGGAGTAGAGAGGAGAGAAACTTCCCAGACTCAGGCAACAACCAACATGGGGCATAGTTTGTGTCACGTTCCATTCAAAGTGCTGTGCTCTTGGGTTTATTAAGAGGTCAGTATTGTTATGCTAAAGATAAAATCCCACAAACAATAACAAAGGAAATCCAAAATATATCAGAAAATGAATGGTAGTGGAAAGATTCATTATTGAACTTGTTTCATCAATATTTACACCTGTCCATATCCTATACTTCATGATTTGCCCATGTTCCTGTTCTGTGATATTGACCATATGCTCATAGACAAGCTGGCTTGTTCAACAAACAGCAAATAACTGTAACTAAAGACAAGACCAACCTTCATATGCCTTTTGCCTTGATAATGTAGGTTATTCTTCCAACTGCCATCGAGGATGATATTTATAAAACTAGTCACTCCTTGTTCTGCCTTTTTGCCCGACCACCTGTGTGGGATGTGAGGGCTCAGATCAAAATACAGCGCATGAAATGTAGACTTCTAGGGAAAAAGTTTCAGAGTGAGTTTGAACCATTTTTTTAAAATGTACACTAATGTACATTTGCATCTTAGGCTACATGGACACAGTAGGCTAACAGCTCAACAAAGACAGAATGGAGCACATGTTGAGTTGCGGAATAGCTCAATAAATTGCCGTGAATTATTTCCTCTGTGCTGCATAGCCACAGTTTTCACATCCTCCTGGTCTCCCTATTCCTATGGGTACTTCTTCCTCCTCATATCATCCAAGAAGCAGACTTCCCATCATGGCCAAGAAGTTCACAGATCATTAACATGAAGCCAGCTTGTTCATGAGCATATGGTCAGTATCCCAGAATAGGAAACATCAGCAACATTATTTTCAAAAGAGAATTTAAAGAAGCACCTCATGTTAATCTTACACCACAAACTCGCCCTGCTGATATTGTTAGCCATCACCTGCTCATTCATATTGATGACCTGCCTATGGCTCTTATGGTCATTCATAATTCAGGTGGAGATGGTTCACACACACCCTTCCATTTCTTGGATAAGAAGTCAACAAATAGTAGCAAATTATCCATACGCTTCCTTGGATTCCTAAGTTCACTCTAGGACATAATTATCAAGTTCACAGAGGCTCTGAAGTCCCAGGAAGAAAGATTCCTTCAGCTCTCATAAATGATGATTCATCAAGTAAAAAAAAAAAAAAAGACTTTGCAATGGAAAGAACCTCACACTCTATTACAATTGCCACTAACAATAAACATTTGGAGCTGATTATTTTCTCAGTGTGTTTTGTAAAAAAAATAAAAATGAATGTTTTCTCTTAATTTTTTTCAGCCTGCTGTTTTAAAGCAATACTTTCAAAGAATGGTCATGTTTCTTCCCTTTCGAATAATTTACAATCATAAAAATAAGAAGTCAGGGTTGAATTTAAAAGAGATTTTTAAAGGGCTTGTGCATGGAAAAATACATATAAGAACATGTATATGAACACATATATGTTCAGAGAAATATCTCATGCATTCATATATATTTCTGGATGCACAGAAATATTTACACATATGAGCTTCTAGAAAATTGGTACTCAGATATTCCTGATTATAGAGATGAGCTTTTAGGGAACTTTATAGGATTCGTGACCATAAATCATGAAATATAGTTGTAAAATAAGGAACAAATTTTGTTAAAATACAGTGCATGAGGTCAAAAAGTGTTTTTAAAAATAAAGGACTCGGGAGGCTGAGGCAGGAGAATGGCGTGAACCCGGGAGGCGGAGCTTGCAGTGAGCCGAGATCGCGCCAGTGCACTCCAGCCTGGGCAACAGAGCGAGACTCCGTCTCAAAAAAAAAAAAAAAAAAAAAAAGGAGCATCTGGAAAAAATTGATGATGGCAGTGCTAAAATTAGCTAAGTAATGACCAAAGGAAAGAAAAAACCAGAAGACATTCTGAGGGAAGCTGGAAAGACCAGGTCCATTTCAAAAAGCTTCTGAACGGGCTCGTGCGCAGTCATCAGTATTTCCTGTGATGACGTGTATTTCCTTTCCTGTCCTCTTATTTCAGTTTCCATTGAGGAATATCCTTGATAAAAAAAAAGGAGTCATTATTTACATGTCCAAATCTAACTATGCAGGATTGAGATTCCCTGTACTTAATTGACTACATTTTTGGCTATTTTAGGCATGTTAGAAGTTGTAGAAACTCTTTTAAAGTACAAGTTACAAGTAGTAAATTCCTGGTCCTAATGCCCTACAGACTTTTGATAACAATAGCCTTGGAATCATCGTGTTGGCCTGTCTGTACCTTACAACTGTACCGTGAGATCCTATTGAACAATGAGTTAGTGAATCATATTGGATGGAAAGCAAGATAAGCCAGTACTAGAGTTTTCTCTTTTATGAACACTAGCATTGCAATGTCCAGTGAGACTGTGACCAGAAATGCAATTTCCCAATTTACCTAGCTTATTATAATAGGATAATTTATTTTATTATTTTGTTTATTTGAGATGGAGTCTTGCTCTGTCACCCAGGATGGAGTGCAGTGGCATGATCTCGACTCACTGCAACCTCCGCCTCCCGGGTTCAAGCGATTCTCCAGCCTCAGCCTCCCAAGTAGCTGGGACTGCAGGCATGCACCACCATGCCCAGCTAATTTTTGTATTTTTAGTGGAGATGGAGTTTCACCATGTTGGCCAGGATGGTCTCGATCTCTTGACCTCATGATCTGACCACCTTGGCCTCCCAAAGTGCTGGGATTACAGGCATGAGCCACCGCGCCCGGCCATAATAGGATAATTTAAAATTAAGTTCCTATTAAAGAGCATAACAATGGAAACGCTTGTTGGTGGCCCAGAAGATGGCATCCACAAAGGTCATCTTGCACTGTTCCTTCTTCCTCAAGGTGTCACCTGTTGGGAATGACAGACTATCTGCCTTCATTCAGCACGAGGGGGCAAAGGAGAGACATGTTATTGCCTCATGGGAAATTTGGAATATAGTCAAAGATAGAAATTTTATTTCTTCAAATGAACATGAGTCATAAAACCCAACATAGTAGCCAAAAGGGATGTTATTCCTGTTGATCTTACTAGAGAATCACAATGCTATTTGGAGTAAGAAAATAGACAGAAATATGTTTAATAAATTGCTTGGACAACATTTTAAAAATAAACATAGAACACATATTGATCATTTTTAATTTAGAAGGTTCTAGAGAAAATAACATAATATCCCAAATTGGTTATTAAAAAATATTTCAGGGATGATAATGTTATAACATTTATGTATTTTGATCGTTCTAGGCAATGCTGATCCGGAAGGCCAGGGTTACTGCCAAGCAGGATTTAGTCTGGATTTTTATAAGGTGAATTACTTTGGTTTCACAGTTTCTAATATTTAATCTGAATTTTTTTTACCCTCTGCCTCTCACTCCCACACCCCAAAACCACCACCACCACCACCAAAGAACCAAAGAAGCTTGAGGAACATACCTAGCCTGTTTGGGCAAATGCTTTCTAAAAAAATTTTTCCATTCACTTTTTATTTTTATGTAAATAATTTATGCACATAGCAGCCTATTAAATAGTAGAGAAATAGACATGACAAAAGCAACAGCCTTTCTTCTTACCCTTTGTGGCAATAATTTTTTAAAAGAAAATCTAAAAAACGCAGTAATGTTTCTTAAAAAGATCACAAGAATCTATTCATTGTTTAATTTGTTAACTGTAATTGACCAGCTACATTTAATATTAATATTAAAATTCATATATCCTTTCACAAAATTAAAAAGAGATGTTCAGTAAGAATGTAGAGGGAAAAGATTCTGTGGTTTTGAAAATAGTATAGAAAAATTTTGTCAACGTGTAAACTGTCTACTGTCTTTTATGGTACTTTTTATCATTACTTTTTTGTTTTTATATTTTCCACTGAGAGTTAAAGATATGAGGCATGAAAGGTGAGGATGTCAATTCATGAGAAAATGTTTATATTTGCTAGTCTGGAGTGTTCGCTCTTTCTCCTGAGAAGGGGGTGGCATTGGGGATATATGGAAAAAAACAGGCATTACTATGGCCTTGAAACAAATTGGAACAGAATTTTCTTTTTATCACCAAGGCTCGAAAGACCATGTCTGCAAAACTGCACAGCATTAAACATGCTGATATTTTGCTTGTAAGAGGCAGTGCCAAAAAACAGTTTATCTCTCTCAAGGGAGAGAGTTCAACTTACCTAATTGAGTCAAATTAAAATTATTTAATATGATAACACACTAAATAATTGAAAACAAAAGAGGAAAGAAAATGAACTGCAGGCCTCAGATAGAAGGATCTCTTTTAAAAGTTGCTTTTCATGTGTAACAAATTGTTAGAGCAATGCTTATTAACAATGATTTATCACCCTTTAAAAATGTTTAGTATTTCTTTTCCAATTATGGTTGCTGTTGCTGTTTCTGTTTTGTAGAACGGAGACCTTATTGTGGGAGGACCTGGGAGCTTTTACTGGCAAGGTATGTTCTGCTGGCAGAGCAGAAAAGCACATTTGCTGTTACTAACAGAAGGATGGACCCAGAAGTAGTGTTAAATGTTCACTTTCTATTACCTTAATTTTATATCCTTATTCATAGTTTCTCAAATGAAGCAGTATATCTTTTTTTTGCTGTTAATATTTTAATTGACAAAACAAGTGTACATATTTATGGGGTACATGTGATATTTTCATACGTATATATGATGTGCAATGATCAAATCAGGGTAATTAGCATAACCATCACCTCAAACACTGATCATTTGTGTTGAGAACATTTTAAATCTCTTCCACCTATTTGAAAATACGCAATAAATTCCTGTTAACTATATTCACCTTATAGTGCTATAGAACGTTAGAACTTATTCCCCCTACCAGGCTGTACTTTTGTGTACATTAACCCGTCTCTGGCTATACCTGAATCTGTATTCATCCTTTCCTCTAGTAACCACTTTTCCACTCTCTACTTCGATGAGATCAACTTTTTTAGCTTCCATGTATGAGTGAGAACAAAAGCATCATTTCGATTTTTACTCTCATTTGTTTTGTTTTTGTTTTTTTCTGAGACAGAGTTTCGCTCTTGTTGCCCAGGCTGGAGTGCAATAGCATGATCTCGACTCACTGCAACCTCTACCTCCCAGGTTCAAGAAATTTTCCTGACTCAGCCTCCTGAGTAGCTGGGAATACAGGTGCCCACCACCATGCCCAGCTAATTTTTGTATTTTCAGTAGAGACAGGGTTTCACCATGTTGGCCAGGCTGGTCTCAAACTCTTGACCTCAGGTGATCCACACACCTCGGCCTCCCAAAGTGCTGGGATTACAGGTGTAAGCCACTGCCCAGCCTGTACTCTGTAATGTAAATGATATTTTAAAATACTCTTGCAACTTAACAATTCATTTCTCCATCAACAATGTGTTGAGGCTCTGCCAAGCTCCGTGGTAGAGGCTGAGGACACATTAATGAGTAAAAACAGACATTGTTCTTACTGTCACGGAGGTTAATATCTAGAGAATGACAACAGGCATTAATCGAACACTCACAGGGGTACCCAAGAACCCCCAACTGTGATACACACTCCGAAGCAAAGACATGTGGTGATGGGGCTGGGAGAAATTAGGAGGCTTCTCCTGGGTGGCTGTGGATAAGGTGTGTTTTGTCCTCTGACCATTGGCTGACAGGGAGCTGGAATACAACCTGTGCTCTGCTTACAGAGCCATGAACCCAGGTACAGACAGCATCTGTCAAGAGGAAATGACGTCTTCTAATTCTTGCTAAGGTGCTGCATAGGCCAGCAGCAGTGCAAAGGTTAACTTGGAAAAGCAAACAACCCTGAACTGAGATCTGGACCTTACACAGGTGTTACCTAGGTGAAGAGAGGAGGGACCACGTGCAGATGTTCTGTGCGAGGCAGGAGGGCAGTGTAGGAGAGAACGGAGGGAAGTCAAGGTGACCGGAGTTAAGAGAGTGAGGGAAGAAGAGCTTGGGTGGTATAGAGTGGCCCCCTAATTTCACAAAAGAATGGATGATGTGAAATTAACATTATTATGGTAAAAAAATTTAT